>NC_092334.1:665327000-665652500 GCF_046630445.1 Rutidosis leptorrhynchoides
CACACTTATTGAAAGATTGTCACATTGAACCAATGATGGAACAACGAGAGAATGTTTCCTATATGAACCAAAGGCCGGGAAATAATTATCAAAATAATTATCAACCGCCAAGGCTAAACTTAAATCGAAATCAAAACATTCTTTACAATCCAAAAGGACCCGAAAATAACTGGTATAACCAACAAGGTCCGAATAACCAACCAACTCAAAATAACACTTTCAATCAACAAAGACCTGGCTTATATAAACCACAACAACAAACTGAAGAGAAAAAGTCAAATATGGAAGACGTGGTATTCAAGCTAGTTGAATCTCAAACACAATTTATTGAAACTCAAACCCAAACGAACGAGAGGTTTGATCAGTCATTAAGAACTCAACAAGCTTCCATTTTGAATCTAGAAAAACACGTAGGTACTCTTGCTAGCATGATGAGTGAAAGGGAACAAGGAAAGCTACCGAGTAATACTGAAGTAAACCCTCGGAATGAGAATGTTAATATGGTGTCAACGAATTCTGAAAAACCAGCACCAGAAGATGGGAAGGTTTTAGATGTGAGTAACAATGAAGAAGTTACACCACCACCACCACCACCCGAGTATGTAAAGCCAGTGGTGACACCATACAAACCACCCATCCCGTTTCCAAGAAAAGGAGTTGAGTATGAGCAAGTAATAAGTAATAAAGATTGTGATACTTCTGGAAAGAAGAAGAAGAAAAAGAATAAGAAAGTACAAGAAACAAAAGCCGTAGAAGTAAACCCGGTGAAGACAGTTCCACCAAAACCTCCACCTAGGGTAGGTGATCCGGGTGAATTTATTGTTCCTTGTCTACTTAGTGATTGTGTCATGTATGATGCACTAGCAGATTTAGGTGCGAGTGTAAGTGTTATGCCTCTTTCCTTATATAAGAGATTAGGTGTAGGTAAGTTAAGTCCAACGGATATGAGTGTTCGACTCTTTGATCAAACCATTAAGCACCCAGTTGGAATTGCTGACAACCTACCCGTTCAAGTAGGCAATTTAACCTTTCTAGTCGAATTTATTGTCATTGACATAGAAGAGGACCCAAACATTCCTCTAATTTTAGGTCGACCATTCTTAGCGTCCACCAAGGCGTTATTTGATGTAGGAAATGGTAGAATGACACTTAGTAGTGGTGACAAATCGATCACCTTTATGATTCGAAAGACTAAATCTCCACCAACCAAAACCGTTGAACCAGCAAAAACGATTGGTAAGAACCATGTTGTTTTACCAACTCCAACGGTAATACTTAGCAATAATGAAACGCCTAAGTGTGGGGAAAATGAAGTAACACCTAATGATGACATGATAACAAAGAACCCCGTTGTTGATACGAAATTAGATAATCCCGTTATTAATAGTTCAATGAAGAAACTTATTAAACGGATTCGCGATGCTAGAACCAAAGGGAACTTTAAGTTATGTAACCGGTTAGTATCCAATCTATCACCTAAAGAAAAGGCAAAGCTAGTTGAAATTGTGGATATAACACATGAATCCGACCAATGGCTTAAAGAAAAAGTCACAGATATGCAAGTTGATTATGGACCAAGAGAAATTAACGATGAAGTTAATCACAATTTTGACACCACGGCTACCTAAGTGTGGGGAGATTCAAATGTTCTAAAAGGAAAATGTTGTCGAGAGTTAGTTGTTCTGTTCTCGTGTAGTTCCGAGAATGGAACCCGATTGGTCTTTTCCGCTAGCAGACACTAAAGAACTAGTTTTCTCCCTCCATTCTGAATTTTTGTTTTGTAGGTTTTTTATGAAATTAATATGCATTTTAATTTAAGTTTTTAAAAAAACAAAATTTACTTTAATTCATTAAGTTGAAAATATGATTTTTAAAATTCGTCGTGAGTTGAAGACTAGGTCATTGAACCGAAATTACTTTACCCGAGGGCGGGGCGACAAATTTTGTTATCATTATTTTTAATTTTATTGATTTAAAGTATGCCAAAAATATTATACTTTATAAATTTTTGAAAAGTGGGGTTATAAACCAAACTTCAAAAATATATATATATATATATGTTTGTATTTTATCTTATGTACAAAACAGGGTAAAACAGCGCACTTTCAAAGACTGTCATGAAGTTCAGCAAAAGCTACTGATTTTGACAAGACGCAAAAAATCAAATGTGAAATAACAATATGTTTGCAAACTCGGTATTTTTAATCACTTTTCTACGCTAATCACCCTCATGAATTTAAATTATAGTCTGATTTCATGCAAATGAGGGCATTGCATGATCTTAAGTGTGGGGAAGGGTTATAAATTCTCTCAGGTTTATACTTGGTTTATTTGCCAAATTTTGTGAAAATTTGAAAAATTTTCAACTAAATGAACTCAAAATCATGTTTATACATATTTATGAACGATGAAAACTAGGTGTTAATACCGAAATTATCGTTACCTCGAAAAGGACATAAATTGAGAAACAACTTAAAACGCTTGAATTCATTTAAAATGGAATAAAGGAGAATAAAAAGGCAAAGAAAGAAACTAAGTGTGGGGAGAATGTACCAAGTTATTCAATTAAAAACTATCTATCAAATATTTTTGTACAAACAATTGAAAATACTTTTGTTTTGAACGATAATCAACTGTTTTATCCGATGAAAGAAAAGAAGAGATGGATCTACACGATGAATCAATTCCATCATTTGAAGGAAGTAAAGTCTTCCGAAAAAGACACGCGCTTCTTGATTTAGGTCATGAAGTTGTCGTCCAGACCAGCTGTAGGTTGACGAAAAATCTAGAAAAGTCATCACTAAAATCAGCAGGAAATCCACGGACCTCAGCATCAAACAAGGTCGCCATGTGGTCAGATTTATCCTAACCATGAGAAGGATTTATCTCGTACAATGGGGGGGCACCGTGCAAATTAGCTTGATAAGACTAATGAATCAGATCCCCAAAAAGGATAATCTCCTTAAAGATTAAAAATCAGCTTTTAAGACTGATATTACTCAATCCTAGAGATTGACCTTAAAGATTGAGAATTCAAACTCATGGAATTCAATGATATCTAAACTCGAGCTTGAACGAGAAAATATTTCTTACAAAATTATTGATAATACAGCCTCCCACTCGCATGAGTGGCACCAAGAAAAAGATATTTTTCGTTCATCTAAAGTGGCTAGAGCCGATTCAAGCCATGACTTTGATTCCGTTTCCGCAAAAATAGATGCTTTCGAAAGACGAATGGAAAAGATGAATAAAGATATTCACGCAATACGAATCAGTTGTGAGCAATGCGGTGGACCACACTTATTGAAAGATTGTCACATTGAACCAACGATGGAACAACGAGAGAATGTTTCCTATATGAACCAAAGGCCGGGAAATAATTATCAAAATAATTATCAACCGCCAAGGCTAAACTTAAATCGAAATCAAAACATTCTTTACAATCCAAAAGGACCCGAAAATAACTGGTATAACCAACAAGGTCCGAATAACCAACCAACCCATAATTTCCTTAGCTCTAGCTTGCTCGAAAACTCATTTTGAAAATTACTTGGACAGCACTCCGTCGTAATATTTGATGTACATTATTATTTTTGTATCGCAAAAATAATAACACTAATAATAAAAAAAAATAATAAGATTAATAATAATCTTATTAATAATAATAATAATAATAATAATAATAATAATAATAATAATATAAATAATAAATAAAATAAATACGGAGTAATATGTATGTGTGTGTTTTTTTCTCTTTCTTTACTCGGCAGAAAATGTTGCAATTTATAGAACCTGGCCTGAAATCTGGAGTCATGCGACTCGCATGGAAATGGCCTTCTGGCCATGCGACTCGCATGAGGACCAGGGACAGCTCACATTGTTTTGGCTCCTAGCTTGTCGACATAATATAAAATAAATATAAATATATAAATAATTAATATAATTATTTATATATTATATTTTATTCTTGTGCATAGTAGACTTGTAATTTTTGTTCCGATAAGTCGTACGTCATCACTCGACTTATGTCCCGGTTCCGGTTTCTCGAACGCATTTTCGTACGCTTAGAAAACTTGCATTTTACATTTCGTGACACGTACCTTTGTCAAAATATAGCCTTAAATTATCCCTTAATTATATCACTCAAAGTGTATCTTAAACTTTCGAGTGTTTTGGTCATTTACTTCTATAAATCATCGTCTCGCTATTTGTTAAAACACATTTTTATAATAGTGTTTTACTGTAGCAAATTTTACTGTAGCAATTCACTGTAGCAAAGTCAATTTCACTGTAGCAAATAGTGATTTTCGAAAACACTGTAGAATTTTGAGTAATGTGGCAATTTGAAAACACTGTAACAAATTAGTGTTTAACTGGTTCATCTTAAACGCTTTAGTTAACTTAACTAAATATCAATTGAATCAATAAACGAATGTTACTATCGTTTATTATATATATGTATATATCTTTTTAATATACATAAATCAGTTTTTAAATACACATTGGAAGTTATTTATAAATAAATTTTAATAATAAATATTTCAACTTATCATATACATTCGAATAGATATTTAAACCAATAAGTTTAATGTACGGTATCAAACAATTAATACATTGTTACCTTTTCATGTTATAGTATATATGTATCTATTTACATATAATTGTTCGCGAATCGTCGAAAACAACCGAAGGGTATTTAAATATATAAAAGTAATTCAAAAATTTTGAGATTCAGTTTTACAGACTTTGCTTATCGTGTCGGAAATGTTAATCATACAAAGATTAAGTTTAAATTTAGTCGAAATTTCTGGGTCATCACATGTCAACACAATGGTTGAGTGAACATCATAGGTTTAACAATCATAATAAGTTTTAGACCACAAGATTTAGTTCAAAACATCAAAATATTTAATATGCCATGAGTTATAATATCGAACTAAACATTAACCCCTGACACTGTATGGGTGTCGGCAATCATTATTATGTACCCCCTTGACGATCACGCCAATGGGTAGAGACGTCACTCTCAATAGGCCTACTCACAATAATTAAGCTTGCAATATTTCAATTCTAGCAATTAACGATATTATGACGGGGATTTGCATGTAAAGATATAATCAATACAAGTTAACAATAGTCTCACAAAGTTGCATATCAAAAAGTTTAAGTACTTGTGTCTAAATTGTAAATCATTTAAAAGCAAGCATGTGTCTCACCCCAAAGTTTATAAAACAGTTAAGAAATAGTAGAAAGAGGGGCTATGAAGCTCACCTTAGTAGCAAGCAAATAATTCCACGCAAGTAGTATGAACGGAGTATGTAATCGGAGATCTCACCCTAGAGATATAACCTTTAATTAGTTAATGTCTAACAGACATAAAGTTAGTTTATTAATATAGCAAGCTATATTAACAGTGACGATTTTCGAGAAAAGTTCATATTCTCAAAAGTTTCTATTTTTGGAAACCTACTATTTATGGAAAGCTTACACTTATAGTAAGCTCATAGTTTAAGAAGTTCGGGTTATAATTCTTAACAAAGATGTTGTACAATCTTGCCCAAACTTCGTTGCTATCATGCAAGTCACTCGAATGATCTGTTGTTACCGGGCGCCCAGGATTCTTGACCAGAATCTAAGTCATGGCATTCGAAATCCACAAGCGGTTCCCATAAGGCAACAAGGACCACCCTAGGCCACAAGTAGCGGTGATGTTTGTAGTCTTTGTACGTTATCTTTAATTATAACCTTCACGTTATAGGTGTACACATAACGAATTATTAATGTACTTACTAATTATATATATATATATATATATATATATATATATATATATATATATATATATATATATATATATATATATATGATAATATACTTAGTGTAATTAAACTGTTACCATATAGATAGGTTTATAAGTTATAATAATAATAATAATATTACTATCTAATTAATCAACCATTATGTAATCTTATCATTATATGTGTTACATATATAAATACACCTATGTGATACATATATATATATATATATATATTATCATCTTGTATGTGTTTATAGCTATATGATATATATATATGTATATTATATGTAAGTGTTAGATATATATAAATAAAAAGATGATACATATATATACACTTATATTACTTCCCTTTTTATGTTTACTAAGTTTATTTACTTATACATACACACTCATACATACGTACACACGTATATATACATACATACATACACATACATATACACGTATGTATATACTTACGTATACACACACACATATATCTACAATGTATACATGTGCATACGTACGTATGCATGCATGCATGCATGTATATCATTATCATTATACTTTACTAATCCATAAAATCATAACTTTTTATCCTAATCATAACCTAATAACATTAATCATCATACTTCATATTCAAGATACTTAATTATATTAACTAATTCATATCATTATAATTATTCTCACATGTTCAATATTCATAAATCATAATCTTATTAATCATATTATTTATCCATAAACTTTTAACTTCATTAACTTGTTACGACCCTGGATTTTCCAACGTTTATTTATTAATAATTATTATTAATACGTGTGTTTTAATGAATGTATTGTTTATATACATTTACTTGTTACCGCGAATGACTTTTAAATACCCCGAAACGTCTTTGTGACACACGTACATTACACGAATAATATTTTTAGATATTATTTACATTCATGATTAATTTTTATTAATCATTTTTAATTAATTATGGTTACTAGTTAATTACTTGGGCCTTGTTGGATTTAAATTGTTAATCACTTGAACTTGGGCTTTCATTAGTGTTAGTGGACTTAGAAGCCCACTCTACTCACCTTAATGGACTTATTAGCCCATCACTCATGTAAGTATTACTTTTAAGATTAAACTAGTTTGATTAATACTTATAGAATCTAGTTACAACACCATTACACCATGTTCCCATGCAAGGCCACCTTATAACCATCTTTTTGAGCCAAACACATGAAGAACTAGTGGACCATTTCCTTCCTCTTGATCCCTTTGATTACCGTCGGCCATAGTAAGCCATGGGAGAGTTTTTTTTTTTCTTTCAATTTTCCTTATTACTTACTCTTGTATTCTCTCATTCTACATCCTCACTTTTACACACACTTACTTGCACTCTTTCTCTCATCTCATTTTTCTCTCAAGACTTGTAAGTAACAAGAACTTTTCTCCTTTCTTTCTCTTAACCAAAACCGTAGCACGCAACATACATCATCATCATCCTTGCTTGTCTTAATACTTGTTCATTATTGTTGATTTGTTACTTGTTCTTAGTTATTATTTGCTTACTAGTACAAGAATCAAACTTTCTAGTTTAATTCTTCTTATTATCTTGTATTACAAGAACAAACAAGAACAAAACTTTCTAGTTTATGTTCTACACTTAATGTTTTAAAAGATTGTAAGTTCATGTGTTGTAAATCATTACTTGAAGTTCATGTTGTAAACTTAAAGTTTACTTCCTTAAAGATCAAGACTTTGGCTTGAATCTTTAAAAGTATGAACAACCACGAACTTGTAACTTGTTTATTTAGTTTATTACTTCATTTCTTGCACTTTAGAATTCGTGATTTATGTTGTTCTTGGTCAAGTGTTACTAGTTAACTTTGATCTCATTTTTCTTGAACAAAAGCTAACTTTATAAGTTCAAGAACATGGAAGTTTAAATTTATAGTTACAACTTCAAATAATTATGAAAGATCTAAGTTTCTATAGCTTATGGTCTACATATTTTGTCATAAACAAAAGCTTGTAAGCTTACATACACTTTGCAAGATGAAAATCTAAGTTTTATAGCTTATGGTTTCATTAAAGTAAAGATTCAAGTGTTATTACTTAGGATTTAACTTAATAACTTTAGATCTAGACTTTTGGGTCTTGGATCTTCAAGATCTAACTAAGAACTATGTTCTACAACTTAAGATCTTGATTAGTTATTTTACTTTCAAGTTTGTAGTTTAATATTACTTTTATAGTTCATGTATGTGTCGGATCTAAGATCTTGATGTAACTTTGGTTCATCAAACTACTTGCAACACTTAATTGAGTTGTGCTACTTATCTTAGACTTACACTTGTGTTATGATGGTCAAAACTTAGTAAAGATGATGTAAACACATCAACGAGTTGTACACTTGAAGGTATATGCATCAAGGATGAGAACCGTGATAAGCATCGAGCACCAAGAACCCACCGGAACCCACTGTTTACTGTTTCCTGTAACTGGTCAGACCATCTGGCTGCTGTAAAGATGATTTTCAGTTTTCTCAGGTCGTGTAGATAACTTTTCATTTAAGACTCGTCTTAATCCGAGTTACGGTTTAGGATTTATGGCCCTCCGAGTGTCACTATGTCTTTTAACGTTGTGCTGAAAAATTCTGACCTACTCGCACTTAGACCGTCGCCACGGTCAAACAAAGATGAGTTTGATTCTGGAATTTTTACCACAACTAAAGAACTCATATACGGAACCATGGCCACTGGTCTCACCTTATTTCAGTAAGTATAGAGGCCGTGGTGGCTGATCGAAGTCAGCATTTGTTTTAAATTCTTTTCATGAACGAAACTTACTTTACACCTTTTGTTTGATGATGAATGATGATGACCCTTAAGACCTAATTTACATACATTTAAACCTATTGGGACGATTTACTGACTTAGTACTATTTGACTTAGGTTGAGGACTTTCCGGACCTACGTACTTGCTTACTTCCCGACTCAACTTTACTACTACTTTACCACTATGAGTTATAGCATCCATTTTTACTTTAACTATTTTGGGAACTGAGAATACATGCGCATTTTACGTTTTACATACTAGGCACGAGTACTTAAACTTTATATATGTGTGGGTTATACAACGGCAGAAACTTTCCCTTTAGCTCGGTAACGTTTAGTCGTTGGTTTTTGAACCGGTGAATGCGAATCTTAGATATGGATCCATAGGGTTTGATATCCCCACTCGGGCTAGTAGCGCTAGCATTTAACGGGTGTTTAATACTTCGTAAAAATACGCACTCGCCAAGTGTACTTTCAGGGGGTTATAAACGTTAAGTTAGTTACCAAGTGCCCATGGTTAAACATATACTTTATCATACTATTTTGAAACGCTCTTTGTAGCACTGAAATCTCGTGGCCTACCTTACATTACTGTTATACTTAAACTATAGCTCACCAACCTTTGTGTTGACATTTTTAAGCATGTTTTTCTCAGGTGCTTAAGGTTAGCCGCTTCCGCTGTTGTACTAGTCTTGCTGTAGACACCCGCTGCTTTAGAGATGTCACCGCATGAACGTTTATCTTGCATTCATAAATATTATTACTTTTGAAACTATGATTTGTAACGACCTAAGGGTCACGCACTATTATCTTTGCTTCTATTCATAGAAGCATACTTTTGATGTAAAACATTCGATGTTAGTTATGACGTCACCTTTTACCATGAATGCAAACGTATTTTGAAATAGCATATAGTGTTTGACCTTGTAATGATCCTGTTGTTGATGGTCCGTACATGATAAATTAGTACGGGGCATCACATTTGGTATCAGAGCATTGGTTGTAGGGAATTAGGTTGCATTAGTGAGTCTAAGACCGACCCGAGTAGGATTCACTAATAGGACTATTCTACAACTTGCTAGTTTACTTGTTTCCGCTGAACTTACTGCATGCTGCTGCTTACTTTTACTGCTATATGCCGTATGCTACTTGTTTTCACTACTGCATGCTATTATCTGCTTTCGATTGCATGATACTTGTCGTTATTGCCATGCTACTTACTGTTGTACATGATCTAGACTGTTGTAGTTACTTTGCCTAATACATGCTTGCTTTATGACTTACTGACATGGAAAAAGTTATTTTTCATTGTTCAGATGTCGGATATTCCACCTGCTATCATTTTAGGCAGCGACACAGATTCATCAGCCACTTCACCTGCCGCTGTTGCCGATCCTCAGATCCCGTCGGTGACACCCTCTAGTGACCCAGGCACTTCATCCTCCGGAGCTAGTAGTCATGCACTTGGCCCGATGGTTACCTCTGACGGAGCCGAGGTCCTCCCGGAGATTCCAGCTCCACCTGCCCCAGGAACTCAGGAGCCACAGCCCCGCCCCGGTGGTGATGTGATTCCCGCAGAATTTGGGGAAGGTCCATTCCGTAATCAGTATCGCCATTGATGCCGACATGCTCCTGATGGAGTCTCGTGCCGATCGGACTCGCCAGATACCGACAGATGATGGCCGCCCGAGGAGAGCCAGTACAGCCACCCGTGCAGCCACCTCCACATGATTCAGATGACCCGTCATCTGACGACACATCCTCAGACGACTCTAGTGGCGAGGATTCCACCGATGACTCCGAGGAGGAGGACCCCGATGATGCACCTGTACAGCCACCCTCCACCCCACCAAAGAAGCAGTAACGTTTAGATGGTACCATTATTCCAGGGATTAATGGAGGTCGAGCATTCACTGACGCATATGGTCGGCGTCGTAGGGTTACAGTCCGTAAGCGGCTTGTGCCGTATCCTGCTGATCCCTTCATCCGTAAGCCTTACCGATTCGCAACCTCTACTTCTGGAGCTGGACCATCTGCACCACCAGCACCACCGGTACCGACTGCACCGCCTGCCCCACCATCTCCCTCTGTCGAGGAACTGATGAGGGAGGTGGAGATCCTCCATGCTCGGGTAACTGAGCTCGAGGACCAGATGTCCCACGTATTGGACATCCTACACCCACCTTCACCGTAGGACCTTTGTAGTAGATTTCATTATGTAATCTAGTTGTAGTTTTATGTATTACTTATGTATTGTACGAACATATGCAGATGTATGCGACTTATTGTTAATGAATGGAACTTTGCATTATTTAATTCTTGCACGATATTCTATTTACGTTACTGTATGATGATTCTGTGGTATTTGTACCTGGATTGCATTACTTAATAAACATGTGATGTGTTGATTCCATGTTGGCTACCATATACTGTATTATTACTATTTGATTACTGGATTTTAACTTGAGTCAAAATTTTTGTTTAGAACATCATGGCCAATGGACGATCAACACCTACCGCAGCCCAAATCGAGGAGATGATCAATGAACGAGTCACCGCAGCTTTAGCGGAAAGGAACCTCCAAGCTCCACCGCCACCGCCACCGTTTATCCAGCCCATTAGTAATGGGTGCACGTACAAAGAGTTCCAAAGCTGCAAACCCCACAACTTTAGTGGAACGGAGGGGCCGGTTGGTCTCACTAGATGGTTTGAGAAATTAGAATCTGTGTTTCGAGTTAGTAACTGCGCGGAGGTGAATAAAACCAAGTTTGCTTCATGCACGCTGTCTGACGGCGCACTAACATGGTGGAACACGTTGGCTCTAGAAAAAGGTATTGATGAGGAATTTGCTACCCCATGGGAGGAATTCAAAGGGGCTTTGATTGAGGAATATTTCCCTAGGACCGAGATCCAGAAGATGGAGATTGAGTTTATGCAGTTGAAGGTTGTGGGAAACGACCTCGATGGTTACAATTGTAGGTATTTAGAACTAGCCCTGATGTGTCCTACCATGGTTACCCCGGAGTTCAAACGTATGGAAAGGTATTTGTGAGGACTTCCTAAGTCCATTAAGGGAAACGTCACCTCGTCTAAGCCACCCAATGTCCCGGAAGCGATGCGCATGGCGCATACTTTAATGAACCAAATCATCAGCGATGAACCGGAGAAGGCCAAATCCGAAGCGGGTAGTAGTGATAAGCGCAAGTGGGATAACAACAACAGGGGAAGGACCTATGATTAAAACCCGGCGAAATGACATGAGGGTTTCAGAGGAAACAACAATGGTGGAAACCCCAATCCGAACACCAACTCAAACCCCAACTACAAGGGTACCCTACAACAATGCAAGAGGTGCTACAAGCACCATACTGGGTATTGTAACGTTGTTTGTGAAAAGTGCCAACGGACTGGACATATCGGTAAGGACTGCAAGGTTACCACCCTGAATGTGAAGGCGAACCCCAATGGACCGAAAAAGTGCTACGAATGCGGACAGACGGGCCATTTCAGAAATGCGTGCCCCAACAAAAGAAAAGACGACGGACCACCGCGTGGTAGAGCTTTCAACGTTAATGCAAGGGACGCCCGTGAGAACCCCGACTTGGTGACAGGTATATTCACTATCAACAATCTATTAGCTTCTGTCCTATTTAATACTGGTGTCGATAGAAGTTATGTATGTAGACACTTTTGCGATAAGATTAATTGGTCATTAGTCCCTTTAAAAGAAAGTATGCTTGTCGAGGTCGCCAATGGAAAACTTGAGAAAGTTGACCATATTAGTCGAGGAGCTATTATCAACATAGCTGGTGTAGATTTCGAGATTGACTTGATACCCATTAAGTTGGGAAGCTTTGATGTTATTATCGGTATGGATTGGTTGACCAAGATAAAGGCTGACATTATCTGTGGAGATAAAGCTCTTCGTATACCTCACGGAGATGGTGAGCCACTGATCATTTACGGAGAGAGATGTACCTCGAAGCTGAACCTCATTAGTTGAATGAAAAAGCAAAAGATCATGAAGAAGGGACGTCTTGCCGTGCTAGCATATGTGAAAACATTAGAAACCGAGGTGAAGAGTGTGAACGATGTTCGAATTGTGAACGAGTTTTCCGAGGTCTTTCCCAAAGAATTGCCTGGATTACCGCCACCAAGGGCAGTAGAGTTTCAGATCAATTTAGTGCCAGGAGCTGCACCTGTAGCTCGCGCACCTTATCGAATTGCACCTTCCGAGATGTAAGAGTTGCAGAGCCAACTACAAGAGCTGTTAGACCATGGATTCATCCAACCAAGTTTCTCGCCTTGGGGCTCACCTGTTTTATTTGTGAAGAAGAAGGACGGATCCTTTCGTATGTGTATCGACTATCGTGAACTCAACAAATTGACGATCAAGAATCGGTATCCTCTTCCCTGTATTGACGATCTTTTCGATCAGCTGCAAGGATCGAGCGTTTACTCTAAGATCGATTTGCGATCCGGTTATCACCAATTGAGGGTGAAAGAGAGCGATGTGATGAAGACTGCATTCAGAACTCGTTATGGTCATTATGAGTTTCTCCTAATGCCATTCGGTTTAACCAAGACACCTGCCGTGTTCATGGATCTCATGAATCGTGTCTGCAAACCATACTTGGATAAGTTCGTTATCGTCTTCATAGATGATATCCTCATCTACTCCAAAAGCGAAGAAGAACATGAGCAACATCTTCGTCTAGTGTTGAACTCTTGAGACAAGAGCAACTTTACGCCAAATTCTCCAAGTGTAAATTTTGGTTGAAGGAAGTCCAATTTCTGGGTCATGTTGTGAGCGACCAAGGTATCAAAGTTGATCCCGCCAAGATTGAAGCTATCAGCAAGTGGGAGACCCCCACTACTCCGACACATATTCGCCAATTTTTAGGTCTCGCCGGTTACTACCGAAGGTTTATTGAAGGATTTTCTCTGATTGTGCGTCCTTTGATCGCACTGATTCACAAAGGGAAGAAGTTCATTTGGGAACCCGCACACGAATCAGCATTTCAAACTTTGAAGAAAAAGTTGACCACCGCACCTATCTTATCACTTCCTGAAGGCAGTGACGATTTTGTCGTTTATTGCGATGCATCGAAAAGTGGTTTTGGTTGTGTACTGATGCAAAGATCAAAGGTTATTACCTATGCTTCTCGTCAACTGAAGATTCACGAGCGAAACTACACTACTTACGATCTCGAGCTTGGAGCCGTTGTCTTTGCATTAAAGCTGTGGAGACACTATCTTTATGGAACTAAGAGCACTATTTTCACCGATCATAAAAGCCTCCAACACATCTTTGATCAGAAGCAACTGAATATGAGACAGCGTCGATGGATCGAGATGCTAAACGACTATGATTGTGAACTTCGCTATCATCCTGGCAATGCCAATGTTGTAGCTGACGCCTTGAGCCGAAAGGAGAGGATGGCACCTCTTCGTGTACGGGCTCTGAACATCACCATCCATTCAAACCTCAACAGCCAGATCCGAGCAGCCCAAGATGAGGCTCTCAAGGAGGAGAACATATCTCATGAACATTTGAACATTCTTGTCTCTAAATTCAAGGTTAGGGAGTCTGGACTCCGATGTTATGCCGGAAGAATTTGGGTACCACGTTATGGAGATCTAAGGAACCTTATACTTGATGAAGCCCACAAATCGAGATATTCGATTCATCCCGGAGCGGGCAAAATGTACCACGATCTTAAGGAACAGTATTGGTGGCCGAACCTTAAGAAGGACGTTGCAACTTATGTTGGTAAGTGTTTGACTTGTTCGAAAGTTAAGGCCGAACATCAGAGGCCCTCTGGATTACTTCAACAACCGGAAATCCCTCAATGAAAGTGGGAAAGGATAACAATGGATTTCATCACCAAGCTACCAAAGACGGTGGGCAGATACGATACCATCTGGGTTATCGTTGACCGACTTACCAAATCTGCACACTTCCTAGCTATGAAGGAAACGGATACGATTGAGAGACTTGCTCAACTATACATCAAAGAGGTTGTATCTCGTCATGGTGTACCTTTATCGATCATCTCAGATCGTGATCCCCGTTTTGCTTCTAGATTTTGGCGTTCTTTGCAAGAAGCCATGGGAACTCGTCTCGACATGAGTACTGCATATCACCCCCAGACCGACGGGCAAAGTGAATGAACGATTCAGACCTTGGAGGACATGTTGCGTGCATGTGTTATTGATTTCAGAAAGGCCTGGGAAAGGCATTTGCCGCTAGCTAAATTTTCTTACAACAACAATTATCACTCGAGTATTAATGCTGCACCTTTTGAAGCGTTGTATGGCCGCAAGTGCCGATCTCCTATTTGTTGGGCCGAGGTACGCGAAAAGCAAATCACCGGACCTGAGGTAGTCCATGAAACAACAGAGAAGATTGCCCAGATTCAAGCTAGACTTAAGATGGCCCGTGATCGTCAAAAGAGTTACGCTGACCGTAAAAGTAAAGACTTTGAATTCAACGTGGGCGACCGTGTAATGTTGAAGGTTGCACCTTGGAAAGGTGTGATTCATTTTGGAAAGCACAAAAAGTTAAACCCGCGATACATTGGTCCTTTTGAAATTTTGGAACGCGTTGGACAGGGTCATTACCGTCTAGACCTTCTGACACAATTGAGCTCAGTACATCCTACTTTTCATGTATCAAATTTGAAGAAGTGTCTTGCTCCACCGGAACTTATCATACCATTGGAGGAACTTACAATTGATGACAAACTCCACTTCGTGGAAGAACCTGTCGAGATTATGGACCGTGAGGTCAAGGTTTTGAAACACAACAGGATTCCGATCGTCCGAGTCTGATGGAATGCCAAACGAGGACCTGAGTTTACTTGGGAGCGAGAGGATCAAATGATGCAGAAGTATCCTCACCTTTTTCCAACTCCTCCATCTACCTCAGCTTAAAATTTCGGGACGAAATTTTCTTTAACAGGTGGGTAATGTAACGACCCTGGATTTTCCAACATTTATTTATTAATAATTATTATTAATACTTGTGTTTTAATGAATGTATTGTTTATATGCATTTACTTGTTACCGTGAATGACTTTTAAATACCCCGAAATGTCTTTGTGACACACGTACATTACACGAATAATATTTTCAGATATTATTTACATTCATGATTAATTTTTATTAATCATTTTTAATTAATTATGGTTACTAGTTAATTACTTGGGCCTTGTTGGATTTAAATTGTTAATCACTTGAACTTGGGCTTTCATTGGTTAGTGGACTTAGAAGCCCACTCTACTCACCTTAATGGACTTATTAGCCCATCACTCATGTAAGTATTACTTTTAAGATGAAACTAGTTTGATTAATACTTATGGAATCTAGTTACAACACCATTACACCATGTTCCCATGCAAGGCCACCTTATAACCATCTTTTTGAGCCAAACACATGAAGAACTAGTGGACCATTTCCTTCCTCTTGATCCCTTTGATGACCGTCGGCCATAGTAGGTCATGGGAGAGTTTTTTTTTTCAATTTTCCTTATTACTTACTCTTGTATTCTCTCATTCTACCTCCTCACTTTTACACACACTTACTTGCACTCTTTCTCTCATCTCATTTTTCTCTCAAGACTTGTAAGTAACAAGAACTTTTCTCCTTTCTTTCTCTTAACCAAAACCGTAGCAAGCAACAAACATCATCATCATCCTTGCTTGTCTTAATACTTGTTCATTGTTGTTGATTTGTTACTTGTTCTTAGTTATTATTTACTTACTAGTACAAGAATCAAACTTTCTAGTTTAATTCTTCTTATTGTATTACAAGAACAAACAAGAACAAAACTTTCTAGTTTATGTTCTACACTTAATGTTTTAAAAGATTGTAAGTTCATGTGTTGTAAATCATTACTTGAAGTTCATGTTGTAAACTTGAAGTTTACTTCCTTAAAGATCAAGACTTTGGCTTGAATCTTTAAAAGTATGAACAACCATGAACTTGTAACTTGTTTATTTAGTTTATTACTTCATTTCTTGCACTTTAGAATTCGTGATTTATGTTGTTCTTGGTCAAGTGTTACTAGTTAACTTTGATCTCATTTTTCTTGAACAAAAGCTAACTTTATAAGTTCAAGAACATGGAAGTTTAAATATATAGTTACAACTTCAAATAATTATGAAAGATCTAAGTTTCTATAGCTTATGGTCTACATATTTTGTCATAAACAAATGCTTGTAAGCTTACATACACTTTGCAAGATGAAAATATAAGTTTTATAGCTTATGGTTTCATTAAAGTAAAGATTCAAGTGTTATTACTTAGGATTTAACTTAATAACTTTAGATCTAGACTTTTGGGTCTTGGATCTTCAAGATCTAACTAAGAACTATGTTCTACAACTTAAGATCTTGATTAGTTAGTTTACTTTCAAGTTTGTAGTTCAATATTACTTTTATAGTTCATGTATGTGTCGGATCTAAGATCTTGATGTAACTTTGGTTCATCAAACTACTTGCAACACTTAATTGAGTGGCGCTACTTATCTTAGACTTACACTTGTGTTATGATGGTCAAAACTTAGTAAAGATGATGTAAACACATCAACGAGTTGTACACTTGAAGGTATATGCATCAAGGATGAGAACCGTGATAAGCATCGAGCACCAAGAACCCACCGGAACCCACTGTTTACTGTTTTCTGTAACTGGTCAGACCATCTGGCTGCTGTAAAGATGATTTTAAGTTTTCTCAGGTCGTGTACATAACTTTTCATTTAAGACTCGTCTTAATCCGAGTTACGGTTTAGGATTTATGGCCCTCCGAGTGTCACTATGTCTTTTAACGTTATGCTGAAAAATTCTGACCTACTCGCACTTAGACCGTCGCCACGGTCAAACAAAGATGAGTTTGATTCTGGAATTTTTACCACAACTAAAGAACTCATATACGGAGCCATGGCCACTGGTATCACCTTATTTCAGTAAGTATAGAGGCCGTGGTGGCTGATCGAAGTCAGCCTTTGTTTTAAATTCTTTTCATGAACGAAACTTACTTTACACCTTTTGTTTGATGATGAATGATGATGACCCTTAAGACCTAATTTACATACATTTAAACCTATTGGGACGATTTACTGACTTAGTACTATTTGACTTAGGTTGAGGACTTTCCGGACCTACGTACTTGCTTACTTCCCGACTCAACTTTACTACTACTTTACCACTGTGAGTTATAGCATCTCTTTTTACTTTAACTATTTTGGGAACTGAGAATACATGCGCATTTTACGTTTTACATACTAGGCATGAGTACTTAAACTTTATATATGTGTGGGTTATACAACGGCATAAACTTTCCCTTTAGCTCGGTAACGTTTAGTCATTGGTTTTTGAACCGGTGAACGCGAATCTTAGATATGGATCCATAGGGTTTGACATCCCCACTCGGGCTAGTAGCGCTAGCATTTAACGGGTGTTTAATACTTCGTAAATATACGCACTCGCCAAGTGTACTTTCAGGGGGTTATAAACGTTAAGTTAGTTACCAAGTGCCCACGGTTAAACATATACTTTATCATACTGTTTTGAAACGCTCTTTGTAGCACTGAAATCTCGTGGTCTACCTTACATTACTATTATACTTAAACTATAGCTCACCAACCTTTGTGTTGACATTTTTAAGCATGTTTTTCTCAGGTGCTTAAGGTTAGCCGCTACCGCTGTTGTACTAGTCTTGCTGTAGACACCCGCTGCTTTAGATATGTCACCGCATGAACGTTTATCTTGCATTCATAAACATTATTACTTTTGAAACTATGATTTGTAACGACCTAAGGGTCACGCACTATTATCTTTGCTTCTATTCATAGAAGCATACTTTTGATGTAAAACATTCGACGTTAGTTATGACGTCACCTTTTACCATGAATGCAAACGTATTTTGAAATAGCATATAGTGTTTGACCTTGTAATGATCCTGTTGTTGATGGTCCGTACATGATGAATTAGTACGGGGCGTCACATAACTAGTTCAAGTACAAAATTCATGATCAATTTATATTCATACTTAATCATTTAATCATCTCTATCTCATTTATATATATTACTTCACATTCATAATACATAACTAACTTTATGATCAAATCCT
This sequence comes from Rutidosis leptorrhynchoides, assembly GCF_046630445.1. Lineage (NCBI taxonomy): Eukaryota > Viridiplantae > Streptophyta > Magnoliopsida > Asterales > Asteraceae > Rutidosis > Rutidosis leptorrhynchoides. Next base: position 665,345,743 of record NC_092334.1, read on the forward strand.
AATTAACACCATAATACTTAAAAGAAACAATTAAAAAAAGTATTATGAACTTAGGGAATTTAGGGATACCTTAAGATGTTTTAAGATCAAGAAAAGTGATGGTTGAGGGTGAAGAAACACGCGTACAGCAGCAACAAAAACAAAGGAGAAAACGCAGCAGCAAAGGTGACAGAACGAGCGGGTTCTGGTCTGTTTTGGTCACGTAGACACAGCAGAAATTACGCAGCCTTGGGGACTGTTTAGGGTGGTGTTTGTTAGCATTTCACAGCAGCAAAATAGCATGAAGAGTGGGTGTCTTGGTGGTCGAAAAACACAGCAAAAATAGAAGCAACACAGTCGATTTTATGTGCTGTTTGGGTCACGAAATACAGCAAGAAAACAGCTGCAAAAACGCAGCTAAACCAGTAATTTGTGGACTGTTTTGGATCACGAATTGCAGCAGGAAAAGGTGGTGATGTTCGACTGAAATCAACATCAGGAAGTGGCGGTTTAAGTGGCTGTTTGGGTGGCGATTTGGAAGGCTGCTACAGCAGCAAAAAGTGACTGAAAAGGGACTGTTTTGGTGATTGTTGGGAGTCGATGCAGGTGGTGGAGTGGTGACCAAAACTGCCGAACATCAAGAGAAGGAGAAAAGGGTTTGAGGTGTTTTTGCTTGTGAATTATTTGTGAAAAACAATGGGACTTGGGGTTCCCTTTTATAGAGTGGCATTTAGAATCATGATCAAACAAGGTTTACTAGGTGATAAGCTTGAAAAGAATTGAGACTTGGATTAGTTTAGAGAGTTAGAATTGGATTAGGACTAATATAACTAGATTAGGATTAAGATTAGTTTACTTAGTTAATAAGTGTTTTTTTTTTTTTTTTTTATAATATCAAACTAGGCCGATTTTTTTTATATTAATAATATTATTATTTTTTTATCGGCTATATAAACATTTATATATATATATATTTTATGTTTTTTATATATATAATAAGTATTATTAACTTTATTTAATTAGACCTACAATTTTATTTTAATTTAAATTGTTCTCCAAAAGTTTATTAGTTTAGGGAAATGTCACATTTTATTAATTACCTAAAGTTTAATATCACAGAAAAACATAAACCTTAATTAACAGTGAGTGTTGACTAAAAATTTACTATTTGGTCAACGTTTTGCTAAGTAAAGTCTACGAGCACACAAAAATCCTAAGGGCAATATAGTAAAAGTAGGGATGGAAAAGTGAGGGTCGTTATAATTTTACTCATATTTAAACCCCAACAATTCTATCATTTTTCACACATTTCTTTCTTACTCTTTTTCTTTCCATTTTTTTTTTACAAAAGTTTACTAGTTTATAAATGGGTTCGAGGTTACGGGGGTCTAATTTCGACTCCGAAGATTTGCGGATTGTTCAATTAATTCAAGAAATAGAAGATGTTGATTCCGAAGTCGAATCGGCACCATCTATTCCGAGAGTTAGAGGTTACATTCCTAGGGAACGGGAGGTTGCTGAACAACGTTTGTGGGATGATTATTTTTGTGAGACGCCAAAATATCCATGATAATGCTAAAAACGAACATATATTTCATAGCATTATTCCTCAAGAAAGACAAGCTTTTAGTTGCAATTGTTCTATTTACAAGTGATATTCGTTTAAATAATAAAAGGTGAAGACAAAAGACAGATTCGACGAATTGAAGACGCAAACGACCAAAAAGCTCAAAAGTACAAAAGACAATCAAAAAGGTTCCAATTATTGATAAGAAACGTCTCGAAATTACAAAAGTACAAGATTCAAAACGCAAAGTACAAGATATTAAATTGTACGCAAGGACGTTCGAAAATCCGGAACCGGGACCAGAGTCAACTCTTAACGCTCGACGCAACGGACTAAAAATTACAAGTTAACTATATATATAAATATAATATAATATATAATTAATTATATTAATTATATATATATTATATTTATATATAAAAAACCGTCGGCAGAGAAAACTCCAAGGACTGAGCTGTAAATACTATCTCCGCGACTCGCGGAGTTTGAAGGGGATTTTGCCGCGAGTAGCGGAGCCCCAAAATTCAACTCTGGCTATAAAGCAAACCGAATTCTGATCAAATTTCATAATCTTTTTCTATCTCTCTCTCAATATATACGTAATATATATATAATTTATATTTTAATTTTAATTTTAATTTTAATTCTAATAATAAGGGTATGTTAGCGAATGTTGTAAGGGTGTAAGTCGAAATTCTGTCCGTGTAACGCTACGCTATTTTAATCATTGTAAGTTATGTTCAACCTTTTTATATTAATGTCTCGTAGCTAAGTTATTATTATGCTTATTTAAAACGAAGTAATCATGATGTTGGGCTAATTACTAAAATTGGGTAATTGGGCTTTGTACCATAATTGGGGTTTGGACAAAAGAACGACACTTGTGGAAATTAGACTATGGGCTATTAATGGGCTTTATATTTGTTTAACTAAATGAAAGTTTGTTAATGTTAATATAAAGATTTACAATTGGGCGTCCCTATAAATTACCATATACACTCAATCGGACACGATGGGCGGGGTATTTATATGTACGAATAATCGTTCATTTAACCGGACACGGGAATGGATTAATAGCCACTAGAATAATTAAAACAGGGGTGAAATTACATTCAAGGGTAATTGGTGTAATTGTTAACAAAGTAGTAAAACCTTGGTTTACACGCAGTCGATAACCTGGTGTATTCATTAAACAAAGTATTAAAACCTTGTTACAATTCGAATCCCCAATTAGTTGGAATATTTAACTTCGGGTATAATAATAATTTGACGAGGACACTCGCACTTTATATTTATGACTGATGGACTGTTATGGACAAAAACCAGATGGACATATTGAATAATCCAGGACAAAGGACAATTAACCCATGGGTATAAAACTAAAATCAACACGTCAAACATCATGATTACGGAAGTTTAAATAAGCATAATTCTTTTATTTCATATTTAATTTCCTTTATTTTATATTTAATTGCACTTCTAATTATCGCACTTTTATTTATTGTTATTTAATCGCAATTTTATTTTATCGCATTTTTATTATTCGCAATTTCATTATCGTTATTTACTTTACGCTTTAATTTAAGTCTTGTATTTATTTTATATTTTACATTAGGTTTTAACTGCGACTAAAGTCTTAAAATCGACAAACCGGTCATTAAACGGTAAAAACCCCCCTTTATAATAATAATATTACTTATATATATATTTGTATTTTTATAAAAGTAAACTAATATAGCGTTGAGCTTTGTTTAAAGATTTCCCTGTGGAACGAACCGGACTTACTAAAAACTACACTACTGTACGATTAGGTACACTGCCTATAAGTGTTGTAGCAAGGTTTAAGTATATCCATTCTATAAATAAATAAATATCTTGTGTAAAATTGTATCGTATTTAATAGTATTTTCCTAGTAAAATAATAACTATTTTATATACACCTCGCTTCACATCAAGTATTTTTGACGCCGCTGCCGGGGAAACTCTTAAACGCCGGAAGCGCAACGCTAATATATAAAAAAAAAAAAAAAGATTTTTAGTTTACTTTTATTAAAAATTCGTTTTTGTAAAAATACGTTTTAAATATTCGAAAATATAAAAAGAAAAACAAAAATATAAGTATTTTTAAGATTTTGTTAAATATTTAAGTTTTATAAGCTTCTTTATTTTTATTTTAGTTTATAAAAATATAAGTTTTGTTTTAATATCTTTTATTTAATTAAAAAACAGAAAACAGAAAATAAAAAAATAAAAAAATATAAAAACGCGTAAAAAAATTCAAACCTGTCAGCTGAAATTCTGAATCCCGCGACTCGCGGGGTTTGATGCAATAAATGCCGCGACTCGCGGAGACTTTCTGACAGGCGACAAAGAAGCCCTAAAACTGCATTAATTACGGGTTATTATTAATATTAATTATTATTTAAACCTAATTATTATTATTATTATTATTATTATTAGTTTTATTTTTATTTTTACTTTTTAATGTATTTAGTATTAATTAGTTTTATTAAATTGTAAAATTAGTAGTTTTATAAATAATATAAAAATAATATTTTTATAAAAATTGTAATTTTTACAACTTTTTGTATATTTTTATATTTTGTACCTTTTTAATCGTTGTAGCGTAATATTTAGCTCATATTTAATTTTAAACTTAGTTTTTGCTATAGTTATTTTTACTCCTAGATTTTTAGGCTTTGCCGTAGAATTCCTTAAGTGCTTTTTCTTTAGACTAAGATTTAGGTGCTTTAGAATTTTGCGACGCCTTTTTAAGTTTTAGTTTCTTTTTAAGTTATTTCCATTTGGAATTTAGTTTTTCCTGTAAGATTTAATATTTTTAGACCTTTTACTATGTATCAATTATCATTCCAATTAGTAATATCAATTTGCGATTATAATTTTAAGTTAGTTGTAGTAATAAGGTTAGGTTAGTCAAGTATTTTTAAGTTTTTATAAGTTTCTTTTATTTTTCCGTCACTTTTTATTTTTCAACCATTTTTTCTTTTTCTACCTTTTTCGACGAACTCTTTTTCTTTCTTATTTCTCGCCATTCTAGTTTTTAGGACTTAGAATTTTTTCTACTTCTTATCTAAATTTCTTAAAATTACGAAAATTTATTTTAAGTGGTTAAATTAATAGACATCAAAATTTTCTGGTTCGTAGTAATAGTTGGATTTGTACGTGGACCGGGTTATTGGAGCCAAACAGTCCTCAATTATATTGAGACCAAATGAATCCTGCCCCTCTGCTGCATCTTTTGGCTATTCGAAACGTGGGCAAAATCAGAAAAGTCTATTGATTGGATAACTTATTATAATTTTTCTTTCCTTTTAAAAACTAATAGGATATTCAGTGAATGCACCGAGCAAGACGTTCATCACCTTTTGTACGTTCACCACCTGTAACTAGATCAAGACATTTAACAAATATAACCGCCGTTGATTTTTCTTTAGAATCGTCATCCAGTCAACCAAGTACTTCAGTTCAAATTTCCGATAATCCATTTTTTGAACCCAACCTCACAATTGAGAATCCAGAGAATATTCAGGAACGGTTCGTAGATCCTGAACCATTAAACTTTCCTCCGGAACCACCAATCATTCAAACAGAGATTGTTGAGGAACGAACCATTAAATCAGAATCATCTAGTGATACCGATTCAACAAATTCAATTATGGAGAATCTGGAACCTTTAAGTATGGAAGACCGAATGAGAGCTAAACGCACTGGCCAAGGTCACGCAATTACTCATCCAGACATTAATGCGCCAGATTATGAAATCAAAGGACAAATTCTACACATGGTGACTAATCAATGCCAATTTAGTGGTGCACCGAAGGAAGATCCAAATGAACATCTACGTACCTTTAATAGGATCTGCACACTATTTAAAATCCGAGAAGTGGAGGATGAACAGATATATCTCATGTTATTTCCCTGGACTTTAAAGGGAGAAGCCAAAGATTGGTTGGAATCGTTACCTGAAGGGGCGATCGATACATGGGACGTTTTAATTGACAAATTTCTTAAACAATTCTTTCCTGCATCTAAAGCCGTAAGACTTCAAGCAGAAATTGTTACGTTCACACAGAAGCCAAATGAAACTCTATATGAGGCATGGACAAGATATGGAAAGTTGTTAAGAGGATGTCCGCAACATGGTTTAGACACCTGTCAAATAGTACAAATATTCTACCAAGGATGCGACATCACTACAAGAAAAGACATAGATATAGCAGCTGGTGGTTCTATTATGAAGAAAACCGAAACTGATGCTTACAAAATTATTGATAATACTGCTTCCCACTCACATGAGTGGCACCAAGAAAAAGATATCGTTAGATCATCTAAAGCAGCTAGAGCCGATTCTAGCCACGACTTAGATTCCATTTCCGCAAAGATAGATGCTGTGGAGAGACGAATGGAAAAGATGACTAAGGATATTCACTCAATACGAATTAGTTGTGAGCAGTGTGGAGGACCACATTTGACAAAAGATTGTCTCAGTATTGAATTAACAATGGAACAAAGAGAGAATATTTCATACATAAACCAAAGGCCTGGAAATAATTATCAGAATAATTATCAACCGCCAAGACCGATTTACAATCAAAACCAGAATTATAACCGAAATATTCCATACAACAACCAACAAGGTCCTAGCAATCAACAAGTATCCAATAATACTTACAATCAACAAAGACCGAATTTTCAAAACAAACCACCACAACAAACCGATGATAAAAAACCAAATTTAGAAGATATGATGACGAAGCTAGTTGAAACTCAAACGCAGTTTTTCACATCTCAGAAACAAACCAATGAACAAAATGCTCAAGCATTTAGAAATCAACAAGCTTCTATTCAAAATCTGGAACAAGAAGTAAGTAACCTAGCAAGGTTAATAGGTGAAAGAAAACCGGGAAGTCTACCTAGTGATACAAATGCTAACCCCCGGAATGAAACAGCTAAAGCTATCACCACAAGAAGTGGTACAACACTTAAATCACCTGAAATACCTGTAACTTCTGATGAAACTATTCCTACTCCACAAGAACCACAACCTGATCAAGATAAGGAAAAAGAACCGGTAGTTGAAAAGGTTAATGAAGATAACACAGTTAAGGATAAACCTTATGTTAAACCATACCAACCACCACTTCCTTACCCGAGTAAAATGAAGAAAGAAAAACTTGAAGCCGAGCAATCCAAATTCTTGGATATGTTTAAACAGATAAATGTAAATCTTCCTTTCATTGATGTAATTTCAGGAATGCCAAGATATGCTAAATTCTTGAAAGATCTAATCACGAATAGAAAGAAAATGGAAGAACTCTCGGCTGTCACTATGAATGCAAATTGTTCAGCAGTGCTGTTGAATAAGATACCAGAAAAATTATCTGATCCAGGAAGTTTCACAATTCCATGTTTTCTGGGTAGTCTTAGTTCAATAGAAGCATTGGCAGACTTAGGTGCTAGTATAAATCTAATGCCGTATTCACTATACGCTAAACTAGACCTTGGAGAATTAAAACCAACAAGAATAAGTATACAACTAGCCGACCGATCAGTAAAATATCCTAGAGGGATAATGGAGAACATGCTAGTTAAAGTTGGTACTTTAGTATTTCCAGTAGATTTTGTTGTTTTGGACATGGAAGAAGATTCTCAAGTTCCTCTCATATTAGGAAGACCATTCTTAAACACGGCTAAAGCAATGATAGACGTGTTCGGTAAGAAACTGACCCTAAGTATAGAGGATGAGAGTGTTACCTTTTCAGTTGATAGAGCAATGCAACAACCACAATCTGCAGATGATACATGTTATTATATTCAAACTATAGATGCACATGCAGAATTATTAGAAGAATTTCCAGAATTACAAGGGACAGGAGAATGTTCATTAGGAGAAGGTAATGAACCAATTGATGAAGCTGAAATGTTAGCTACACTTATAGCTAATGGATATGAACCAACAATAGAAGAAATTCAAATGCTAAAAGAAGAAGATAGATATCGATATAAATCATCGATAGAAGAACCTCCGAAATTAGAGTTAAAGCCACTTCCAAACCATTTGGAATACGCTTATTTACATGGTGAATCTGAATTACCTGTAATAATATCGTCTTCTCTTACTGAAAATGAGAAATCACAACTCATTTCTGTGTTGAAAGCTCATAAACCAGCCATTGCATGGAAGATTCATGATATTAAAGGAATAAGTCCTTCGTATTGCACACATAAAATCCTTATGGAAGAAGGTCATAAAACGTATGTGCAACGCCAACGAAGACTAAATCCTAATATGCAAGATGTAGTTAAGAAAGAGATTATTAAACTGCTAGATGCAGGTTTGATATATCCAATTTCTGATAGTCCATGGGTAAGCCCAGTTCAATGCGTACCTAAGAAGGGTGGCATGACTGTCATCACAAATGAGAAAAATGAGCTTATTCCTACTAGGACTGTAACAGGATGGCGTGTATGTATTGATTATAGAAAATTAAATGACGCCACCAGAAAAGATCACTTTCCCTTACCTTTCATAGATCAAATGTTGGAAAGATTAGCCGGAAATAGTTACTATTGTTTTCTAGATGGATTTTCCGGATATTTTCAAATTCCAATAGCACCCGAGGACCAAGAGAAAACCACATTCACGTGCCCTTATGGTACTTTTGCTTACAAAAGAATGCCATTTGGACTTTGTAACGCCCCTGCAACCTTTCAAAGGTGTATGATGGCGATTTTTCATGACATGATAGAAGAATGCATGGAAGTATTCATGGATGACTTTTCAGTCTTCGGTGATACATTTAAATCATGTCTAGTTAATCTGGAACGAATGCTAATTAGATGCGAAAAATCAAATCTAGTACTTAATTGGGAGAAATGCCATTTCATGGTTAAAGAAGGCATCGTTCTTGGACATAAAATTTCAAAAGAAGGAATTGAAGTGGATAGAGCTAAAGTAGATGTAATTGCTAAACTTCCACATCCCACCAATGTTAGAGGAGTTAGGAGTTTTCTAGGGCATGCCGGTTTTTACCGACGTTTCATAAAAGATTTTTCTAAAATTGCCACTCCTATGAATAAACTCCTAGAAAAGGATGCGCCATTCATCTTTTCAGATGAGTGTATCAAATCTTTTAATATTCTTAAAGAAAAACTCACTAATGCGCCGATCATGATAACACCAAATTGGAATCTATCATTTGAACTAATGTGCGATGCAAGTGATTTTGCAATGGGAGCCGTTTTAGGACAAAGGATTGAAAAACGATTTCAACCTATATATTATGCTAGTAAGACATTACAAGGAGCACAAACGAACTATACAACTACTGAAAAAGAACTCCTTGCTATTGTCTTTGCTTTTGACAAATTTCGATCATATCTCGTTCTAGCAAAAACGGTGGTCTATACCGACCATTCTGCTCTTAGATACCTATTTTCAAAACAAGATGCTAAACCAAGATTAATCCGTTGGATCTTACTCTTACAAGAGTTTGATATTGAAATCCGAGATAAAAGAGGAGCAGAAAATCTCGCCGCTGATCATCTTTCTCGTCTTGAAAATCCCGAATTAGAAGTTCTAAATGAATCGGCCATACAAGACAACTTTCCTGATGAATATCTATTGAAGATAGATTATAAAGAAATCCCATGGTTTGCAGACTATGCAAACTACTTAGTTTGTGGATTCCTTGAAAAAGGATTATCGTACCAAAGACGAAAGAAATTCTTCAGTGATATAAAACACTATTTCTGGGAAGATCCACATCTGTTTAAAAGTTGTCCCGATGGAATAATACGCCGATGTGTATTTGGAGATGAAGCTAGTAAAATCTTAAACCATTGTCACACAGGACCAACAGGAGGGCATTATGGGCCTCAACTAACAGCAAGAAAAGTTTATGAAGCTGGATTCTATTGGCCTATAATTTACAAAGACGCACACCTTCTTTGCAAATCCTGTGATGCATGTCAAAGGGCCGGAAAAATAAGTCAACGTGATGAAATGCCACAAAATGTCATCCAAGTATGTGAAGTATTTGACATTTGGGGTATTGACTTTATGGGTCCATTTCCAAAATCTAATAATAATCTATATATACTCGTAGCCATTGATTATGTATCTAAATGGGCGGAAGCACAAGCTCTCCCAACTAACGATGCACGAGTTGTAGTCAACTTTTTAAAACGTCTTTTTGCAAGGTTTGGAACACCGAAAGCTTTAATAAGTGATCGGGGTACTCATTTCTGTAATAATCAACTTGAGAAAGTTCTTAAAAGATATGGAGTAACTCATAAAATCTCCACCGCATATCATCCACAAACAAGTGGACAAGTTGAAAATACCAACCGAGCTTTAAAACGTATTCTAGAGAAAACCGTAGGATCAAATTCGAAGGAATGGTTCATTAAATTGGAGGATGCACTCTGGACTTTTAGAACAGCCTACAAAACTCCAATTGGAACCACACCTTTTAGACTTGTTTATGGAAAAGCATGTCATCTTCCAGTAGAAATTGAACACAAAGCATTTTGGGCTTTGAAGACATGTAATCTTGATTTACATGAAGCCGGACGTCTACGATTAAGTCAACTAAATGAATTAGAAGAATTAAGACATGAAGCATACGAAAATTCGTTAATCTATAAAGAAAGAACGAAGAAATGGCATGATAAAAGAATCAGAAGTTCAAAAGAATTTAAAGAAGGAGACAGAGTTCTTCTTTTCAATTCACGATTCAAGCTATTTCCTGGAAAATTGAAATCAAGATGGTCTGGACCATTCATAGTCAAAAGAGTTTTCCCATACGGAACGATAGAATTAATAAATTCAAATGGGATTGAATTTAAAGTTAATGGTCACAGAGTTAAACATTACATACATGGTCCGATGGAAGTCGACAACGAAGTTAATCACAATTTCGACACCACAGCTAACTAAGTGTGGGGAGAATCAAGTCTTTAAAGGATAATATGTATTTCTGTTAGAGTTAGATTGTCTGTTTTCGTGTAGTTCTCGAAAATGGAACACGTATGGTCTTTCCCTAGCAGACCCTAAAGAACTAGTCTTCTCCCCCCATTCTGAATTTTTATTTTTTTTAGGTTTTTACGAAATGAAGACTGCCTGTGAACTAAACCATGGTCTAATGCTACACGCTTTGATCACTAAACGTAATAATGACATACTACCGAGCGAATTAGTATCAGTAATCAGAGAAAGAATGGACGGAGTTAGAAAAGAATCCAGATGCGAAGATAATAAGTTACAATTTGGTAAAGGAAAATCAAAATCCGCAGCAAAAAGAAGAGCACGACACCTAGAACGATGTCACAAATGCGGAAAATGGTCACATGGAGGTAAATGTTCAAATAATCAAACCTATTCAAATACCGAATTTGTTACTTTATGCAGAGACGGACCGTTCATATGTTTAGAAGAAAAGACACTGAATGCTCGAGGTTACGCCTATGTAGCCATGGAAAACCAATTAAACCGACTATCTTATGAATGGAATAGATCATATAACTAAGAAATCTATTTCACAGGTATGTCTGTACAGTTTTTATTTTTATTTTTATTTTTAACCTTTTGATAATAAACGCTAATTTGTTCGCCAAAAAGTATTAAATTGGTATTGAATAAAATTAGGTTTGGCGACCGAAATTATTGATATCATTCAAAAATTTATTACATCACTGCGAAATTTAACGTTTATTCTTAAGGTATAAATATCTTTAATCAATCAATCCAAAATATTTCAAAAATTCGTCATGAGTTAAATTAGGTCTTGGAACCGAAATTACTTTACCGAAAAGAGGGGCGCATATTTTTGATAATATTTGATTGATTAAAGTGGGATAAAAAGACAAAAAGATTTTTAATTTTATTTTTACCATATTTTAAAAATTAATATTTAAATCTTAAATTAATATTGTAAACTTTGTAAAAACAATATATTTAAATTATTTGAAAAATTAATATAAGTTTGATATGAATTTATGAATTTTTAAATTAAGTTTGGTGTGAATTTTTAAAATATAAATTTTTAATTTTATGCATTTCAAATTTTAAGTTTGGTGTGAATTTTGAATTTTTAAAAAAAAAATATAAAATTTTAATTTTATGCATTTTAAATTTTGAGTTTGGTGTGAATTTTTAATATTAATTTTGAATTTTATATTTAAGTTGTGTGAATTTAAAAACAAAAATTTACTTTATCTCATTAAGTTAAGAATATGATTTTTAAAATTCGTCGTAAGTTGAAGACTAGGTCTTTGAACCGAAATTGCTTTACCCGAGGGAGGGACGAGAACTTTTATTATAATTATTTTTAATCTTATTGATTTAAAGTATGCCAAAAACATTGAAAAAACCCAAAAATCTTAGCTTTTAAAACAATCGCTACAAAAAGACAAATTTTAAAATTTTGTCGAAGGACGGACTAGGACATCGATCCGAAACGACCTCGTCCTAAATAACAAGGGAAACAAAATTTTAAAATTAAGTACTTAATTGTTTAATAAGTTAATGATTATAAAAAAAAAAAAAAAAAAAAAAAAAGAGCAAACTCCGCGACTCGCGGAGTTTGAAGTGAAAAACCTCCGCGACTCGCGGAGGGACCAAAAATCAGAAAAAAAAATAAAAAGAGCTGCACGATCAGTTCACTTCCCCCACACAAAAACACCCAAAAACACTGCGAAATACTGACGAAAAAACCCGAAAAACACCCCCAAAAATCCCAATTTTTAACCGTTAATCACCAAATTTTTTGCTAAAATCATGTTGAGAAGGATGCTATCTAAGAATTACTCAAGAAAAACGGTAAATTTCTACACCTAAACACCATTAATTCGAAATTAGGTGTTCTTGAGCTATTTTTTCCCCAATTTGATTTTGATGCTTTTTAGTGTAATTAGACTTAAATTGTTTATGTATTATGCTTGTATAACCTAGATTGATGCTGTTTAACATGATTAGAAGCCTTAAACTTCAAATTTTGAATAATCTAGGGTTTGTGTTCTTGAGCAAATTTGGGGCTTTTTGATATAAACAGGTTATGGCCGATTTTTGTCATGAATTGTTGCTAAATTGAGTAGTGTAACATGTCTAGGTAGTTAAATGATCCAAACTTTGAGCCTAAACATGATTTTGAGAATTAAAGTGGACTTTTTCAAGTCTAAAATTCATGAACTTGATTTTTGAAAGATAATGCCATTTGAGACTTGTTTAATTGCTAGTAATGATTATTTTGACATGTTATTTGAGTTGAATGCTTATGAACTTGGCGAAAATTTTCGTATATGCTTATTTGAAAAAGTGTAGATTTGATAAAAATGTGAAAATAAGCTTAAGTTTGAAATAAATTGATAATGTCATTGTAATTATTTTGATTGATGATTTTGCTGACACTAATGCATATTTGGATGCACAAAATTTGTGTTTGATGTGTTTTGCAGAATGAAAGGGGTGAATCTTCATCCCAAGCCCGCAATGCTCCTGCCGAGAATTTGGAACAACAGGAGGTAGATAACTACTACAAGCAGGATGTACCTCATCCAGTCATGACTTTTTCCGATATGCACTTGGAAGAGTTGCACCCGAACCTGAGATTTGACAGACTTTGGATAGATTATCCAAAATATCAACGGGGTTTGCATACTCTTCACTCTAAGGTTGTTGAGGTACCGAGGGTCATAGAATGGGGACCCTTAGAAGCTATAGAATTGGCCGGGCCAATTAGGAAATTACTTGTACAGAGGTATGGTAATTCTTCTTTTAATGACTGGATATGTTTATTCACCATACGCAGACCTGTATATAAAGTATGGTGTGAAGAGTTGTTATGTAGTATAGAGTTGAATGATCGGGTAGCTAGTTTAACCGATCGTTCTTTTATTAGATTTTTGTTAGGCGGTTCGATGCGCCACATGTCTTTACTGGACATGGCTCAGGCTTTACGTATATATACGCCTGAGGAGTTAGCGTCTGCCGATTGTAGAGGATTGATACTAAACGGTAGAAAGATAGATGAGAATTTTGATACACACGGTGTGTGGAGTCAAATGACAAGCCATCACCGTTTCAAAGGGGGAAACTACTCTTATTTGGATATAGATAGGGCCGAATTAAGAGTGATACATAGGTTTTTAGCTAATTCGATTACACAAAGGGGTAAGAACAAAGAAAAAGTAAATGAACAAGATTTGTTTTACCATATGTGTATTCGAGACCCACAAAGCGCTGTAAGTATACCATATTGTGTGGGTTATTATTTATCAGCTATGGTTCGGGGGATGCGACCACATAGCATAATAGGAGGTGGTATTTTTATTACTTTGATTGGTGAATATCTCGGTGTGGACATAAGTCGGGGGGGATTATTACTAGAAGAGCCGGAACCCCGCGACACTATAGGTTTAAATGTATACCATGGTGCGAAAGTTTTGAAGAGGCGAAATAACGCCGCAGTACGATACCATGGTAGACATCCACAGGTGGAGAGAAACCAGCAGCAAGGTAATGTAGGAGGGGGGAATGAGATGCAAGAAATGCATAGGTTTATAGCTTCTCAGGAATACGAAAATGCTAGACAGAGAGCATTTGAAGATTGGCAAGTTCATCAGAACCAGATCATAGCTCATTGCCAACACATAGGTAGAAACTATATTCCTACACCGAAACCCGTCTTCCCTCCTTGGTCTATAGAGATGCAGCCACCATATCCTACGTATGACCCTGCCGAAGCATTCTATAGCACTTATGGTTATGCCTGGAACCCCTATTGGTACCAATATCATCCTTAGTTTACTTATTTTTATTTTTTTTTATTTTGTAATTTGTAATTATTGATACATTTAATATTTTTGTTAATATTGTAATCATTTTTATAATTATCTAACTTTTATTCTTAGATTTTAATAATTTTTGAACGTGGGGTAATATACCAAACTTCAAAAATATGTATATATGTTTGCAGTTTATCTTATGTACACAACAGGGTAAAACAACGCATTTTCAAAGACTGGCATTAAGTTCAGCAAAAGCAACTAATTTTGACGACAAGATGCAAAATATATGTGAAATAACAACAAGACGGAATGAACAAATGATGTGCACCATTTATCATTCAGCAAACAAACGCCAATATATTTGGAAACTTTGGTAAAAATTTAATCATTTTCACACAAATCACCCTCAATAATTTAAATTGTTACTGATTTCTTGCAAATGAGGGCATTGCAAGATCTTAAGTGTGGGAAGGGATTAAATTCTTTCGGATTTTAAAATTTTTATATTAAACACTTGGTTACCATTAAAAATACTAGTAAAGCAGTAGTTGTATTAGAATCTAGTGCTCTCTGATAAAAAAGAACAGCCCTAGTCTTATATACTGACTACCCAATTCTAGTAAAATTTTTCAAAATTTTCAATTAAATGAATTCAAAATCATGTTTATACATATTTATGAACGATAAAACTAGGTTTTAACACCGAAATTATTGTTACCTCGGAAAGGACATAAATTGAGAAACAAACTAAAATGTTAAAATTCATTTAAAATGGAATAGAGGACGATAAAAAGGAAAATAAAAGCCAAGTGTGGGAAAATTTACCAAGTTATTTTAAACATATGTCACATATATCTGTAACAAATAACTGAAAATACTTTTGCTTTGAACTAAACTAAACTGTTTTACCCGATGAAAGAAAAGAAAAGATGGATCTACACGATGAATCAATTCCATCATTAAAAGGAAGTAAAGTCTTCCGAAAAAGAAACGCGCTTCTTGATTTAGGTCATGAAGTTGTCGTCCAGACCAGCTGTAGGTTGACGAAAAATCTAGAAAAGTCATCACTAAAATCAGCAGGAAATCCACGGACCTCAGCATTAAACAGGGTCGCCAAGTGGTCAGATTTATCCTAACCATGAGAAGGATTTATCTCGTACAATGGGGGGGCACCATGCAAATTAGCTGGATAAGACTAATGAATCAGATCCCCAGAAAGGATAATCTCCTTAAAGATTAAAAATCAGCTTTTAAGACTGATATTACTCAATCCTAGAGATTGACCTTAAAGATTGAGAATTCAAACTCATGGAATTCAATGATATCTAAACTCGAGCTTGAACGAGAAAATATTTTGATCAAAAATTACAAACCGATTTGTTTTCTGAAAACCCTATTTTCAATGCGTTCATTACCATTGAACGTAAAATCCTAGGAATTCACCTGGAATTCATTAGGTCACCTGAACTAAATCGGGTGTCAACCGTAAGAACGGTGGTTGCATAGCATGGTCAAAGACAGGACCTTGTGTCAAACCGACAAATTATAAGGGTGAGCTTTACTATTGCTCCTACCAAGGATAGTAATTGCGTCCGACACGTTATAGACCATAATCAAAAGCATGTCACGGGACATTGCCTTAACAGTTGCTTGTTCAACGCTTTCCTTTACAACCGGACGGTAGTTTACCGAAAGGTAATATACGGGACAAGTAAACTGGACGTGTTGCTTTCCAAATACAAGGTTAGCAAGTGGGTGACACAAAACCGCAAGTTTTGAGCTAAAATTTTCAAATCTGAAACCCACCAAACCCACAAAAATATTTTGCAAACACCGGTAAAGGGTTATTCCGGAAAACTTATCTAGGGTAAAAACTAGATTTCAAAAGATCAAATGTTTTCATAAAGATCCAATTTCCTTAATGGATCTAAATTTTTATAGTCATGTGGGACTGTAAACCATATCGTTACTACCATTGTTTATACCGCCGTATAGAAATCACTGATGTACAAAGTGTGAAGAATAAAGAAGTAATTCTAGTATTTCAAGACAATATTGCTTGAGGACAAGCAACGCTCAAGTGTGGGAATATTTGATAATGCTAAAAACGAACATATATTTCATAGCATTATTCCTCAAGAAAGACAAGCTTTTAGTTGCAATTGTTCTATTTACAAGTGATATTCGTTTAAATAATAAAAGGTGAAGACAAAAGACAGATTCGACGAATTGAAGACGCAAACGACCAAAAAGCTCAAAAATACAAAAGACAATCAAAAAGGTTCCAATTATTGATAAGAAACGTCTCGAAATTACAAAAGTACAAGATTCAAAACGCAAAGTACAAGATATTAAATTGTACGCAAGGACGTTCGAAAATCCGGAACCGGGACCAGAGTCAACTCTTAACGCTCGACGCAACGGACTAAAAATTACAAGTTAACTATGTATATAAATATAATATAATATATAATTAATTATATTAATTATATATATATTATATTTATATATAAAAAACTGTCGGCAGAGAAAACTCCAAGGACTGAGCTGTAAATACTATCTCCGCGACTCGCGGAGTTTGAAGGGGATTTTGCCGCGAGTCGCGGAGCCCCAAAATTCAACTCTGGCTATAAAGCAAACCGAATTCTGATCAAATTTCATAATCTTTTTCTATCTCTCTCTCAATATATACGTAATATATATATAATTTATATTTTAATTTTAATTTTAATTTTAATTCTAATAATAAGGGTATGTTAGCGAATGTTGTAAGGGTGTAAGTCGAAATTCTGTCCGTGTAACGCTACGCTATTTTTAATCATTGTAAGTTATGTTCAACCTTTTTATATTAATGTCTCGTAGCTAAGTTATTATTATGCTTATTTAAAACGAAGTAATCATGATGTTGGGCTAATTACTAAAATTGGGTAATTGGGCTTTGTACCATAATTGGGGTTTGGACAAAAGAACGACACTTGTGGAAATTAGACTATGGGCTATTAATGGGCTTTATATTTGTTTAACTAAATGAAAGTTTGTTAATGTTAATATAAAGATTTACAATTGGGCGTCCCTATAAATTACCATATACACTCAATCGGACACGATGGGCGGGGTATTTATATGTACGAATAATCGTTCATTTAACCGGACACGGGAATGGATTAATAGCCACTAGAATAATTAAAACAGGGGTGAAATTACATTCAAGGGTAATTGGTGTAATTGTTAACAAAGTAGTAAAACCTTGGTTTACACGCAGTCGATAACCTGGTGTATTCATTAAACAAAGTATTAAAACCTTGTTACAATTCGAATCCCCAATTAGTTGGAATATTTAACTTCGGGTATAATAATAATTTGACGAGGACACTCGCACTTTATATTTATGACTGATGGACTGTTATGGACAAAAACCAGATGGACATATTGAATAATCCAGGACAAAGGACAATTAACCCATGGGTATAAAACTAAAATCAACACGTCAAACATCATGATTACGGAAGTTTAAATAAGCATAATTCTTTTATTTCATATTTAATTTCCTTTATTTTATATTTAATTGCACTTCTAATTATCGCACTTTTATTTATTGTTATTTAATCGCAATTTTATTTTATCGCATTTTTATTATTCGCAATTTCATTATCGTTATTTACTTTACGCTTTAATTTAAGTCTTGTATTTATTTTATATTTTACATTAGGTTTTAACTGCGACTAAAGTCTTAAAATCGACAAACCGGTCATTAAACGGTAAAAACCCCCCTTTATAATAATAATATTACTTATATATATATTTGTATTTTTATAAAAGTAAACTAATATAGCGTTGAGCTTTGTTTAAAGATTTCCCTGTGGAACGAACCGGACTTACTAAAAACTACACTACTGTACGATTAGGTACACTGCCTATAAGTGTTGTAGCAAGGTTTAAGTATATCCATTCTATAAATAAATAAATATCTTGTGTAAAATTGTATCGTATTTAATAGTATTTTCCTAGTAAAATAATAACTATTTTATATACACCTCGCTTCACATCAATCCACAAAGAAAATTTAAACGCCATATTCCGAATGCACACGATGTGTTATTACTTTGTACAAAAGGGAATACATGCGATCTCCGAATGCACACGATGTTGCTAGATTATATAGTGCACACGAGGAGAGACATGGGTGTAGGGGCATGCTCGGGAGTATAGATGGTATGCACTGGGAGTGGAGGAATTGTCCTGTTGCTTTAAAAGGACAATACACTCGGGGTGATCACAAGAAACCGACCCTTATGCTTGAAGCTGTTGCTTCATATGACTTGTGGATTTGACATTCTTTTTTTGGGATTGTTGGTTCCAACAATGATATTAATGTTTTGAACCAATCACATATATTTGATAAACTTAAGAACGGAACATTTCTGTAACGACCCGACCAAAATCGTTATTGACGGCGCCGTTAACTTAGGTCCCGTTGCGTGGTCGTAGTCCCTATATGAGACTCGTTTGACCAAAATTATGTCGCATTCATTTGAAAGGTACAAGACTTGCAAGTTTAGTTTACAAAACCGTTCGACAACAAGTCTAAGTTTACAAAAGTCATAAAGTATAAATGAAATAACTTGCGACATAATTAGTTTAAAAACACAGTTGCTATAAATAGCGTAATTATGTAAACAATATGTTTGAATCCAAAGATGCTATCACTAGCGTATGCATGTATGTATGCTTGACTCCAAGCAAGTATGAATGTACGCGGAAGCATGTATCAAATAGCCATGTATGAACCTGAGAAACATATAGAAAACTGTCAACGAAAAACGTTGGTGAAATCATAGGTGTATTAGTAAATGTTATATTTTGAACCACAAGATTTAGTATTTCCATAAATTGATCATCCAAAAGTTGCATTCCAAAAGTTGGTTCGCGAGCACCCAATTATCAAGACTTAACGTTTCCTCCCATTGTATACCCCATCACTTAGTGCTAGAACAAACACTGATTCTCGAAAATATATTTCATCCGTAGACGGTAGCGAACCGTCCGAATGAGGGTTTGTCAAACCCGTATGGCCACACAATATAAGTTCTCGCTTACACCCTGCAAGTGTAACTAATGATAATCGAATTGAGGATTTTTGTTCTAACTCGCTGTGGAATGTTTGTTTCCTTGTACTTGTGTTCAAAGTATAAAAGTATGTATTATAAAACTGTATATGTTTCTCATCCCATAATTTAAAAGTATAAAAGTTGTTGAAAGATGGGACTATGATCTCACCTCGAGTGCACGAGTATAAAGGTACTTCAACAAGTAAACGTGTGCATGAAAGTTGCTTAGCCTTGACCTAAACAAGTAAGTTGTATCAATTAACCGGTTACGACACAAGGTCGGGTGAAATGTGTTCAATTAGTCCTATGGCTCGTTAAGACTCGAAAAGTATAGCATGTGAATCACGTTGTCAAGTTTCATGCGAGAATGAAGTATAAAAACATGTTAGAACGATTGCATAAACGTTTGGTTAAGTTTGGCTAAAAGTCAAACTTGGTCAGAGTCAAAGTCAACGATGTCGGGTCGGGTATCCAACAATTTTTCTAAGTTATATAATCATATATGAGCATGTTGGCCAAGTTTCATGTTAATCGGAGGTCCGTAGCATATCAAACATTTTACGTCAAATGACCAAGCAAAACAGCCAGTTTTAGTACAATGGGACGGCGTCCCAAATGGCTAGACGGCGTCCCACATTGAAGGGTGGGACGGCGTCCTGATAACCTAGACGGCGTCTAGGTTCAAAAGGTGGGACGGCGTCTAGGAGGTTGGGACGGCGTCCCAAGAGGCTTACAGGTCCTGTTTGCAGAAAACACAAGGCACGAGCCAAACTTCAATCAATCTTAGTTTATGATCCGCAAACAATCAAGACATGTATTTTATATCACCGGAAAGCTCTTTCGACAAGGAACACAACTAGATACATTTCCTAAATCAAATTTATCATTTTAGACAACAAAAATCTCGTCGAAAGTTCGTTAAACGTTCCAAAACAAGGTTTCAAGTTCATCAATTGCAATTCAAGTTTCGGGAATCCGATTTATACATATGATATGCCGTTTTGAAGGTAATGAAACATGTAATACAACTAAACACTTATCAATAACATTAATAAGCATTCAACGCATCAAAAGTTCGTTTTAAGAGTTGTCAAACCCTAACCAAACCTCAAAATCACTAATCATGTTAATGTAAGGTTTTCATGTCAATCAACACACCAAAACGAAGCTATTGAAGTAACTAACACTTTGAACACACAAACATTAACATCTAAACACATTTCATCATCCAAAATCAAAGATTAAGCATACACTTTTCATTTTCAAGCTAGTTACACCAAAACATCAAGATCGAGCATACAAATCATATAATCATGCCAGACACGAGCCATAGACACTAACTAACAACATTTCAAGTCAAAAACACGAATTTAAAGAAATTTAGTGTTTTAGAAATGTTACCCAAAATGGATGAAATTGGTACCAAATCGAAGAGGATGATGAGAGGATCACGAATATGTAATTTGTTTTGAAGTTTGCTTCCCGATCCGAATTTAGATGATGAATTATGTTTGTGTTCTTGAGAGAAAAAGAAAGAAAGAGAGAGATGGAGGGATTGAATGGTGGTGATTGGGGTGGACTAGTTGACCTAGTCAACTAGTTTGCCCCGTGTCAATTTTAGTCCCTCGAGTTTAGAAGCGGGTGCGGGATTTAACCAAACGAATATTTTAAAAACGCTCGAGTAGACGAGTGATGTTATAATTAAATAACGGGAATATTATAAACGTTAGTCAACGGAAATTGGGAATTTAAATAGCGAAAGATATTATTTTAAAAAAAAGACGGTGTTAAAAATAAATTTAACGGAAAAACGCGGGATGTTACAATTTCCATCTGCACCATTTGAGGTAAATGGGCATGAATATAGCAAAGGATATGTGACGATCGCTCCAAATCCATATGGACGAACACGTCATTCATCAATTTCATTGCGAGGTATTTGACCTCTATATGATACGTTTTGTAAACATTGCATTCTTTTGAAAAGGCACACCATAAATGAATATTTAAATCAAAGGTTTTCGACATCTGATGATTTTTACATATAGACAATCACCGTAAATAAGTTTACAATAGTACTTCCATTGACAATGCAGTCAAAATAAGATACATGGTGATGATTTGGTGAATGCAACGTTTCCTTGATAAATATGCCATGTAAGACTCCATGCACATAGCTTGTCTAACATATAAGCAAACAGCGGAAGACTTCTAGGAAACCTGAGAATAAACATGCTAACAAGTGTCAACACAAAGGTTGGTGAGTTCATAGTTTTAATGTTTCGTATAATCTGTATATAAAGGTGGATCACAAGATTTCAGTTGTTTCATCCAGAAACGTTTATCAAAATATTCTACAAGATTGAGCACCCTGGTAACTAAACTTAACGCTATAATGATAATTACCCCATTCGTTTTAATACACGCAAACCAACGTGTCTTAAACTCAAATAACATACGTCCGTTAAAAGGCTAGCGCTCTAGCTCGGACGGGGATGTCAAGCCCTATGGATCCATATACTATTATTCGCGCCCACCAGTCCACATCCTATGTACTGGTAGTTACTAGTTACCAAAGCTAAGGGATTTTCGGTTTAAACTCAGCGTAGAATTAAGTATGTACTTGTATCCATTGCGTTTAAAATAAATTGCATGTATTCTCAGCCCAAAAATGTATATTGCAAAAGCAATTAAAAAGGGATCAATGAAACTCACGCATATAAATATTGTAAATCAGTTAATAAAGCATTTGCATGTATTCTCAGCCCAAAAATGTAGAGAGTAAAAGGGATCCTATGGAATTCACCTTATCAGCATATAAAGTCGTTCATCGTAATGTGATCGAAACTCAGAGTATCGAATAACCATAGATCTCAACGTATCAATATTGAGATTTAATATTGTAGAAAAGTACGTAGACGTAACGGAGATGATAAACACTAGGTTTGATTCACAAATATACCCCCGAACATTACCCATAACCTCCTTGGCAATAACCCTAATTTCCTTAACTCTAGATTGCTCGTAAACTTGTTTTGAAATCATTTGGACATAACCTCGTCGTAGTATTTCATGTATAATACTAATAATATTACTAATAAAAATAATAAGATTAATAATAATAATATTAATCTTAATAATATATATATATATATATATATATATATATATATATATTTATATATTTGAGAGACAGAGAGATTTTGAGAAAAAAAAAATAAATATATTCGAACAAAACTTGCGAGCTTTATAGACCTGGCCTGATTTCCACTGCCATGCGATCGCATGGCTGGGCAGTGTAATTCCCATGCGATCGCATGGGAAACTTTTCCAGCTCACAATGTTTTGGCAACTAGCTCGTCGACATATTTTTATAATATATATAATATATAATTTAAATTAATTAATTATATATTATATTTTATTCTCATGCATAGTTGATTTGTAATTTTTGTTTCGATAAGTCGTACGTCGTCACTCGACTTATGTCCCGGTTCCGGTTTTTTGAATGTCCCTTCGTACGCTGAGAAAACTTGTACATTACATTTTGGGACACGTACCTTAGTCAAAATATAGCCTTAAATTATCCCTAAATAATATCACTCAAAATATAACTTATACATTTGAGTGTTTTGGTCATTTACATCTATAAATCATCATCTCGCTATTTGTTAAAATACATTTTAAAATAGTGTTTACTAGAGCAAAGTCAATTTTTACTGTAGCAATTCACTGTAGCAAGTAGTGATTTTCGAAAACACTGTAGCATTTTGAGTACTGTAGCAATTTGAAAATACTGTAGCAAATTAGTGTTTTACTGGTTCATCTTAAATGCTTTAGTTAACTTATCTAAATATCAATCGAATCAATAAACGAATGTTACTATCGTTTACTAAATAACTTGAAATTATATATATGTATATATCTTTTTAATATACATAAATCAGTTTTTAAATACACATTGGAAGTTATTTATAAATAAATTTTAATAATAAATATTCCAACTTATCATATATATTCAAATAGATATTTAAACCAATAAGTTTAATGTACGGTCTCAAACAATAAATACATTGTTACCTTTTTAAATTATAGTATATATGTATCTATTTATATATAATTGTTCGCGAATCGTCAAAAACAACCGAAGGGTATTTAAATATATAAAAGTAGTTCAAAAATTTTGAGATTCAGTTTTACAGACTTTGCTTATCGTGTCGGAAATGTTAATCATACAAAGATTAAGTTTAAATTTGGTCAGAAATTTCCGGGTCATCACAGTACCTACCCGTTAAAGAAATTTCGTCCCGAAATTTGAGTGAGGTCGTCATGGCTAATAATAAAAATGTTTTCATGACGAATATGAGTCGATAACTAGAGTTTTATCACAGTTGAATAATATAGATACAACAATCCAATTACTCGAAGCGTATGAGAGAAGTTATCGTAATCAAGTGAAATGGAGAATAGAGATGCGTCTTATCTCTTGTTGTAGTAACAATTGATTTCCGGATTTTAAGGAATAGAAAATCTTCATAATCTAAATAAGATTTGATTCTTCAGAATTTGCGGAAATTAGGATTTTATTTGATTAAATGCGTAATCTACCTCGATTGCTATGTCTGATATTTCGCTTATAAATTGACCACTTCCATTTCATTATTTTCACTACTCCTACATCTTCTTCCTCATTTCATACTTTTAAAAGATTGTGAAATGCTTCATCCAGTTCTGATTCTTGATATACTCCTAACTTTCATATCTGTCATTCTTCTTTTTCATCTACCACCAGAGGAAGTTATTTTCTTCTACCATTACCTTGGGGTTATAGTGTTTTTCATTCTCCCGTGTCTTTATATTGCTATACGCATTGATATACACGGTTTGTAATTTATGTGTTGTCATCGGACTTTATATCTTTCCTTATTTTTCAGAGTCCCTGCTTCTGTCTTTTTATAATCATTGACATCCACAGTTAATGCTCCCTCCTATTTGCTACGATTTATACTCCAATTTCTATTTCGGAGCTTTGTCCCTTCGTTTCCTCTTCTTGCGATTAGACATCTCTTGTAATGGTCCAGAATTCGTAGGTATGGAGTTTTGGATGAACATAGTTAATGTTCTGAGAAGGTAATCGTAATGGCACGATCTTGATTTGTCAAATTACCAGAATATTCGAAAAAGACCGAATCATTAAGAAAATATTTTCTTGATATGTTTAGAGGTTAAATAGAATAAAAGAGTTATGTAACATGGGTCATGATGAGGGTGTGATCTGTGAACATTTATCAAGTTTCATTAGAAACTCAGCATGACTTACTGTAATATAATCATGTTGATCAAGTGTCATTATATTATACTAACTCATGCTTCAATTCCCAACATTACTTCAAAACATTTATATTTTAAACTTGAAAGTTTCAGAATTTAGAAACTAAAATAGTTTCTGTTATGGTGTAACACATATATCGTAAGGAGAAAATTGATTTCTGATAAGAATGATTATGGAATTATCTCCAGAAATATGGAGGATATTTATATTGAAAGATACGATGATATCTTAGAATTTCTAATATCAGAGGATGATGCGGAAAATCTGTCTGTGAAGGTTTAGAATAAGAAGTAAGGTTCTTACTAATGGTTTCAGCAGTCACTGAATCATTTGGATTCTTTGAAGGCAGGTTCAGTCTTTGTGATTTATTCACAGCCTCTTTCATACTTTACTCAATCCGTTTTTCAGTTCCAAACCTTCTTTTTTTCTCAGCTTTAGCACCATACTATTCTTTATCATCAAACTTTTGACTGTTAAGGTTGTTTACAGTTTTTGCTGCTTCATCAACATTTTTCCAAAATTCGGAGAACTAGTTTCGTAGTTTGGGGTGTTTTTTGGAAACTTCACATTCGAAGTATGTAAGTCCAGGAGGTAGATGTTATATGAACACATATAACTGTTGGCGTAGACGTGCTACAAGATTTCAAAATACTGCTTGCTAATTCCCGATAGTTAGTATGGCAATTGCCGTTACAAGTTGTGAATGAGTACATGAGATGGTTTCAATGAGTATAAGGATTTTTCAGAAGGTCAAAGATCAATGAAGTTGTTGGTAAATTTAATGCTAATGTGGTGGAACATGAAAGATTCCCCGATAACAAAAATGTATATGCCAAAGTTACAAGTCTGAAAGGTCGTCGTTGACTGGTTGAACGGTTGATAATACTGGATACTTTGAAAAGAAATTGCAAGGTTATTTTCAGTAATAACAATGCTAAAGGATCTTTCACATTTTTGAAGTCAAAGTATAGCTTTGAAAGATGTAGAGATCTAAGAATGATGTCACCCGTTAAATCTTGACTTGGATTCTGATCCGTCAACATCAGAATATGTAATTGAATTTGTATGGAAACGATTGTATATCGCTGTGAGCATAGTTAATAATTTTTGAATCAAAGTTGAAGAATGTACAGTATAACATATTAATTGTGAACTTATATGTTTCTCGGGAATTACCTACCCGTTAAAGATTTCACAAGTAATATTTTGTACAAAAGAATTTTTATTACCGTCTTTATGAAAATATATGTATGTATATTTTCTTCAGATGTAATACAGATTTGATGAGTTAATATCATATTAAGCTAATTTGATTTTTGACTTGAATTAGAAATGAATAATCTCTAAAACATTAAAGATTTAATAATCTTTACGGAGTATTTCACTAATGTAATCAATACTCAGTCTTATTGATATTTTCTCAGTGAATCATGTTGGTGCTCATGGAACTCTTGCTAACTTCGCAAGGTACGAATGATGTTTTCTAGAAAGTTTCGAGTACATCAAAAATGAAAATGTAAAATCAATTATGTAATTGAATAATACACTTGGTTTATTATGAAATGGAATTCACTAAGTTGAAACAGAGATTGTAGTTAACAATGGTTAAGTTGTTAAGGAAGGATGTACATCATAGCATATTAGTAATATGAATTTAACCGAGTAGTATTTACCCTTTTTCAATTCATACTTAATAGCTTAGTACAAAAAGATTTATGATGGTTTTAAAATATATATAAGATATACATATAAATTCTTCAGAGGGAATGGGTTAATATTTCATAACTCATTGATACAAATATACGCGTTGTTGACTTGTAATAATATCCACGGTGCTTTCTTGAACCGGCAGAGCTTGTGATGTTAGAGGTGCTGATGATTCTAATGATGTTGACAGCACTAACTATGCTGGTGAGGCTAAGGGTACTATTGATGCTGTTGGTAAAACAAGTCTAGTTTGTACCTTACGCATCATTCTTGTCAGGGTTTCTATTCTTCCTTCTATTTATCTGATTTACGGTTAGAACTGGGATAAATAATCTCTAAGATTTTAGAGATTACATAATCACCGTAGAATATTTCTTCGATGAAGTTATGAATCAGTACTTCATCATTTATTGTTGTTGGCACTCCTTGGTATCTACGGTGCTTATGATGTTGATATCCGAAGTACAATTTTTAGATGTGATATTGAGGTGTGGGATGCGGATGTGGTTGTTGTTGGTGGTAATGGTGCTGTTGTTGTTGATGATGGTGGTACTGGTTATACTGCTGGTGCTGCTACTGGTGTTTGTAACCTTCGCACCATATTCTCCAAAGCCACTACCCGAGAGCGAAGCTCGTTGACTTCTTCTATTATACCGGGATGATTGGTGGTTCGGACGAGCGGACGAATAAGATTTAGAATGTGAGATAATATATAATCATGATGAGATACTCTGGAAATGAGAGAGAAAATAGTATTACGAATAGGTTCACCGGTAAGTGCTTCATGTTCTTCGCCAAGAGGTGAATGTGGTGGATGGAAGGGATCACCTTCTTCTTATCTCCAATGATTAAGTAGGCTACGAACCCATCCCCAATTCATCCAGAATAGGTGATGGCTGATTGGTTGATCCATTCCGGTTACACTTTCTTCAGAGTTCAGGTGAATATCCATATCGGAATAGCTGTCGGAATTTAAGGAATTTGAATTGGATACGGGATCCATCTTGTATAATTAGATATATGATTTTTGATATGAAATAGATTATAGAATTTAGATTGGTACTCTTCAATACATAATTTACATATGTATATATAATACCAAAATTCCGTAAATTACGAAGAAATTTTCGGAAGATGGCAGTCAAAGTTTATAGTAACAGATACGCTAAGATATGAATTTTGTATATACACTATTCATGCAATCAATGCAGTAAAACGTGTCTAGACTTAAGAATGATAAGCATGTAATTTCCGACAAGAAATGATAAGCAAAACTTTTAACATGCAGACACGGTCGAAGTCCAGACTTACTAATGCATCTTAACAACTATCAGTTAGACACACTCATTCAAGACCTGGTTCGCTAGGACCAACGCTCTGATACCAACTGCGACGATCGCTCCAAATCCATATGGACGAACACGTCATTCATCGATTTCATTGCGAGGTATTTGACCTTTATATGATACGTTTTGTAAACATTGCATTCTTTTGAAAAGGCACACCATAAATGAATATTTAAATCAAAGGTTTTCGACATCTGATGATATTTACATATATACAATCACCGTAAATAAGTTTACAATAGTACTTCCATTGACAATGCAGTCAAAATAAGATACATGGTGATGATTTGGTGAATGCAACGTTTCCTTGATAAATATGCCATGTAAGACTCCATGCACATAGCTTGTCTAACATATAAGCAAACAGCGGAAGACTTCTAGAAAACCTGAGAATAAACATGCTAACAAGTATCAACACAAAGGTTGGTGAGTTCATAGTTTTAATGTTTCGTATAATCTGTATATAAAGGTGGATCACAAGATTTCAGTTGTTTCATCCAGAAACGTTTATCAAAATATTCTACAAGATTGAGCACCCTGGTAACTAAACTTAACGCTATAATGATAATTACCCCATTCGTTTTAATACACGCAAACCAACGTGTCTTAAACTCAAATAACATACGTCCGTTAAAAGGCTAGCGCTCTAGCTCGGACGGGGATGTCAAGCCCTATGGATCCATATACTATTATTCGCGCCCACCAGTCCACATCCTATGTACTGGTAGTTACTAGTTACCAAAGCTAAGGGATTTTTGGTTTAAACTCAGTGTAGAATTAAATATTTACTTGTATCCATTGCGTTTAAAATAAATTGCATGTATTCTCAGCCCAAAAATGTATATTGCAAAAGCAATTAAAAAGAGATCAATGAAACTCACGCATATAAATATTGTAAATCAGTTAATAAAGCATTTGCATGTATTCTCAGCCCAAAAATGTAGAGAGTAAAAGGGATCCTATGAAACTCACCTTATCAGCATATAAAGTCGTTCATCGTAATGTGATCGAAACTCAGAGTATCGAATAACCATAGATCTCAACGTATCAATATTGAGATTTAATATTGTAGAAAAGTACGTAGACGTAACGGAGATGATAAACACTAGGTTTGATTCACAAATATACCCCCGAACATTACCCATAACCTCCTTGGCAATAACCCATAATTTCCTTAACTCTAGCTTGCTCGTAAACTTGTTTTGAAATCATTTGGACATAACCTCGTCGTAGTATTTTATGTATAATACTAATAATATTACTAATAAAAATAATAAGATTAATAATAATAATATTAATCTTAATAATATATATATATATATATTTGAGAGACAGAGAGATTTTGAGAAAAAAATAAATATATTCGAACAAAACTTGCGAGCTTTATAGACCTGGCCTGATTTCCACTGCCATGCGATCGCATGGCTGGGCAGTGTAATTCCCATGCGATCGCATGGGAAACTTTTCCAGCTCACAATGTTTTGGCAACTAGCTCTTCGACATATTTTTATAATATATATAATATATAATTTAAATTAATTAATTATATATTATATTTTATTCTCGTGCATAGTTGATTTGTAATTTTTGTTTCGATAAGTCGTACGTCGTCACTCGACTTATGTCCCGGTTCCGGTTTTTTGAATGCCCCTTCATACGCTGAGAAAACTTGTACATTACATTTTGGGACACGTACCTTAGTCAAAATATAGCCTTAAATTATCCCTAAATTATATCACTCAAAATATAACTTATACATTTGAGTGTTTTGGTCATTTACATCTATAAATCATCGTCTCGCTATTTGTTAAAATACATTTTAAAATAGTGTTTACCAGAGCAAAGTGAATTTTTACTGTAGCAATTCACTGTAGCAAAGTCAATTTCACTGTAGCAAGTAGTGATTTTCGAAAACACTGTAGCATTTTGAGTACTGTAGCAATTTGAAAATACTGTAGCAAATTAGTGTTTTACTGGTTCATCTTAAATGCTTTAGTTAACTTATCTAAATATCAATCGAATCAATAAACGAATGTTACTATCGTTTACTAAATAACTTGAAATTATATATATGTATATATCTTTTTAATATACATAAATCAGTTTTTAAATACACATTGGAAGTTATTTATAAATAAATTTTAATAATAAATATTCCAACTTATCATATATATTCAAATAGATATTTAAACCAATAAGTTTAATGTACGGTCTCAAACAATTAATACATTGTTACCTTTTCAAATTATAGTATATATGTATCTATTTATATATAATTGTTCGCGAATCGTCAAAAACAACCGAAGGGTATTTAAATATATAAAAGTAGTTCAAAAATTTTGAGATTCAGTTTTACAGACTTTGCTTATCGTGTCGGAAATGTTAATCATACAAAGATTAAGTTTAAATTTGGTAAGAAATTTCCGGGTCATCACAGGATATTACCTTGCGGATGGTATATATCCCCATTGGGCAACTTTAGTTAAAGGATATTCATGTCCTACTAAAGAACCAATGATTAAGTTTACAAGATTTCAAGCTAGTGCCCAAAAGGATATAGAGAGGGCGTTTGGGGTTCTTCAAGGTCGTTTTCATATTATACGCATAGCTTCACGAAGTATGTCAGTTAACAGGATGCGAAGAGTGATGGAATGTTGTCTCATATTACATAACATGATACTTGAAGATAACGGCTTTGCACTTTCTAAATGGGAAGAAAGATTCACTACCGAAGAAATGGAAAATGGTATGGAACGTATACGAAACAGAGGACGGGATCGAGATATCATCGCAAGAGAAATAAGGGATTGAGAAGAGCACAACCAACTTACCGTGGATTTAGTCGAGCATATTTGGAACCTTCCACCCATTTTTCGCAATGCGAATTAGTTTTTTTTTTTTTTTTTGAATCTATGTAATCGTCAATTTATGTATTTTTAAATTCTTATGAAAAATTTATTATGTATTTTTTTTATTTAATATGTAATTTATTTTATTTTGTTGTATTTATTTACCATTTTAATTCATTTGAAAAAAAAGATACAAAACTGGTGGACCCTACTGAATTTGACACTACCATTTGACATTTGGAGTTATTGGGGGTCAAAATCTGACACTGCCATGTCACAGGCAAATGCACTTTTTGAGCCAAAAAGTACAAATCTGCCTGTGATGTCACAGGCAGGGTTAGAAACAGTCTTAGGTCATGTTTGATTTAGACTTAATTAACTTAATAGAATAAAACTTAATATGAAGAGTATTAGAGAGGTGTTTGTTTTTCACTTATTAAAATAAGACATGTCTTAATATGAAAAATTTAATTAAAGTGTGAAATTACATTCTGGTCACAATTTTTTATAATTAATTAATAATTACTTTTATAACTACCCTATATAAAAGTTAATTTAGTAATTTCAATTTATCAGACGGGGTCTTACTACTTTATGAACAAAATTCATTTAATGTGCTTTACGGATATGTTAATATAATAAATACAAGAGAAAATTATTTAAAAATGCATTGAACTTTCATCAAATTCCTATTATATGCATTCAACTTTCAGATTTTCTATTGTATGCATTCAACTATTTTAATTGTTCTATTGTATGTATTAAGTAACTCGTGGAGAAGGTATCATGTAATATCTAGAAAGAACTTCATGATTGGTCCCTAAACTTAACATCCGTTAAACTTTTCCGTTAAATCTTATCTCATCATACCATTTCCTTCATCATTTTCAAGAACATCTTCATCAATACCTTCATCTTCAAATACCGGATTTCATTTCAGATTTCAAAACAGAAAATAAAAAAATAATAAAAAATCTTCAAAACATTCATCAAACCAAAAAACATTTCAAATTAAGAGTTTACTTACATTAATACTGATGGGGCCAATTTTAACCAAATTAAATCAATTTACTGGATCGCTAATGTTCATTAACAAATGGCTCTCCATTTCATGAATCAATCTCCATTTTCACTCAAAGTGACTACAAAATTAGTAAGATTAATGGTAGGTAGTAGGTACTATTCGGACAACTGCTCCTGCTAGACTGTCATCCATATTCGAATACAGAAACCCAATTCTTAAGGAAAACTCTAAAAAATAAACCCAGTACTATAACAAAACACATACCCGTTTGATTCAAACCTCACAACCAGCGTATCTTTTTAACACTCTTCGAATCACCCAGAAATCCAGAAGTGCTTCAGATCTATTCTTGATTGATGTTGCTCGATTTTGTTTTCAGATCTTGCTCTATTAATCGAAACCGGTGGGGGAGATGAAGAAGACGAGGAAGAAGAAACGGCATCGGTTGTGAAGGTGAATTACGTTACCAAGTAGGAAATTATACAGAGGGCAAACATGTATTTTTCTATCGAACCGGAAATTCATGAATTTTCAGATCTAAAGTTTAGAAATTATTATACAACTTTTTTTCGAATTTGACTGACTTGACCAACATAAATAATCATTTACATATTTTTTTTTTTGAAAAGCAAGTAAAACTTTTATTAACCAACTGGAAAATGTTACAAGGCCCTATAAATCTATACAAGTGAAAGCATGTATGAAAATATTGTAACTATATAAACGACGTACTTCTAAATCAATTAAGGGGTAGAGCCCATCAACACAGCGGCACTTGAAAAAACGAGCTGAGATATAAGAACCGTACAGTACCGTCAAAGCGGTGACAAAGTCGGCAATTATATCGCATTTAACCAAGCGATGATGGGAGGACTACACCAAAAAAGATATAGAAATAACAACGATGAGTCGGTCAAAATAACGACCAACGGAAGGGCTATCGGAGTAGATTAGCCAACGCCGGATCGTTGAGCAATCGATGAAGTGTAAGAGGAAGGATTTATGATCCATTGGTGCCAGTCGATCGGGTTCTTTTTAATTCTTTTGGAGATCCATGCGAAGGTTTGGATTTGTATCTCGGAAACAATATTATCAATGTTCCAAACTTTTTTGTTGAAAACTTTATCATTTCGATGTTTCCATATTATGTATGTTGAAGCCCATTTAGTTGCTTGCCATATGTATGTGCCAATGCTCGAAAATGGTAATGATTGGTTGTTAACGGCTAAATCATGAAAGGAGGTGAAGGTGTTATTAGGGAGGTTCCACCATTTTAGAATTGCGGCCCAAACGTTTGATGTATTAAGGCAATCGAAGAGGATATGATTAATGGTTTCGGCGTGATTGTTACAAAACGGGCATAGGATGGAATCAAGATCAATATTACGTTTATCAAGCTCGACTCGGGTTGGAATTCTACCGAGTATGGTGCGCCACATAAATATATTAATTTTTTGCGGTAATAATTTGTTTCTCGACATTGGAGGGGCGTTAACAATATTTTCAAGTTTTAGGTTGTCAAGAATTGTAGCTAAAGCTTTGGTCGTGAATATTCCGGATTGATCGAGGCTCCATTTCCAAGTGTCGGGGCTTTCGGATAAGCTTATAGTTGCGATTAAATTGTTAAGTTCCGACAATTCATTAAGTACACGCCCGTTAGGAGTACGAACCCAGTTCCATGTTGCGTGTATGGTGGTCGAGTGTGAGGATTGTACTCGCTCGGATATAAGGGCTTCTTTATTAGACTCGAGCATGAAAAGTCTATGGAATTGGTTGCAAAATTTTTCCGTTCCGCACCAGTTTTCAAGCCAAAATTTGGAGTTGTTGCCATTACCGATGCTTTTAGTAATCGAAGATGTGAACTGTGCGCCAGTGTCGTCAGCGATTTTCCCCGCTTTGATTATCTCTTTCCATATTGTGCAACCTGAAACATTTCTAGAAAAACCGTTAGTACAAACCCCCCCTCCCTCCCCGTAAATGCTTGATATGATCTTAACCCAAAGAGCGTTTTTTTCGTTATGGAATCTCCACCACCATTTGCATAGTAGTGAGATGTTTTTGTTTAGTAAAGACCCGATGTTCAACCCACCTTTATCGTAGGGTGATAAAACGTGTTCCCATTTAATCCAGTTTATTTTATTATCGTTATCAGAACCGCCCCAAAAAAAATTTCTTCTTTTAGATTCGAGTATGTTAATTATTTTAATTGGTGCGTGGAAAAGTGAGAAGTAATATAATGGGAGGCTAGAGAGGACGGATTTTATTAATGTGAGGCGGCCTCCGTATGATACGGATTTAGCCTTCCATTCGGAGAGACGTTTGTCGAATTTATCGATAACCGGTTGCCACGCTGAAGCTTTCGTAGTGGGAACACCTATAGGAAGGCCTAGGTATGTGAATGGGGTGCTACCTGAAGAACAGTTGATATAGTTTGCCATTTCATCAACCTCACTTTTAGGCACCCCTATACCATAAAGATTGCTTTTTTTTAAGTTAACTTTTAGGCCAGATATGTTTTCGAAGCATTTTAATAGTTTGGATACATTTTTAGCATTGCGTTTGCTCCATTCGCCAAAGAAGATCGTGTCATCTGCATATTGGAGATGCGAGACGACGACCTTGTCGTGACCGATGCAAACGCCCCGGAGCTGATCGTTTGTGATTGCACGTTTGGCAAGAATGTTTAGACCTTCAGCCGCGATGATGAAGAGGAATGGGGAAATTGGGTCACCCTGACGGATTCCTCGTCCTGGAGAGAATTCCGCCGTAGGGGACCCGTTGATTAGGACGGATATGGTGGAGGAGGATAGACAAGCGTGGATAAATTTTATCCATTTTTGTCCAAATCCCATGCATTTCATGGTATCGAAAAGGAAGTCCCATTCAATGCAATCGAATGCTTTTTCGAAATCTACCTTAAAGATAAGTCCTTTTTGTTTTTTTCTTTTGAGTTCGTCAATTATTTCATTCGCAATCAGGACGCTATCTAATATGTTTCTTCCTTTTAGGAAAGCAGTTTGTTCGATGCCTATTATCTTATGTATTACTTTTGATAGTCGATTGGCTAGGATTTTAGTAAGGATTTTGTAATAACTACCGATTAAGCATATTGGACGATATTCGTTAAAACCAATTGGGTTGGATTTTTTTGGAATTAGTGTGAAGAAAGATGCGTTACAGCCTTTAGAGATTTCGGTGTTAAGCCAAAACCAATCTAAGGCCATAATGAGATCACCTTTAATCAACGACCAATATTTTTTGAAAAATTTCAAGTTAAAGCCATCAGGACCGGGTGCTTTAGAGCCGTCGCAGTCTTGAAGTGCATTCCACACTTCAGATTCAGAAAATCGGGCTTCCAGGGATGAATTGTCGGATTCGCTTATGTAATAGCGATGGGGGTCGTTTTCGAAAGGGCAATGACCTTTACGTTTAGAGGATTTGAATAGGGAGTCGAAATATTTTAGTGCTTCGTTTTTTATGATGTTTGGTTCTTCAGACCAAGAGCCGTTGTAAGAAATTCCTCGGATGTTATTTTTATTTGATCTTCTTTTAATGTAGTTATGGAAGTATTTTGTGTTTTCGTCACCCTCGAGGTTCCATTTGATTCGGGATTTCTGTTTAAGCATATTAGTTTTCTTCTTTTCTTTTTCTATGTGTTGTACTTTGTTAGTGTTCCAATTATTTCTTTCGGTTTCAGTTAGAGGTCTGGTTTCCGCGAGTTTTTCCCATTCGTTTGAGATATCTTTATGAAATTTAAGTTCAGTTTCAATGTTATTAAGTTGGAGGCTGTTTTTTTTAAGTTCGAGTTTGACATTTTTTAGCTTATTACGTAGAATACAGTCAGGTCGATTACCGTTAACAGGAAGGAGCCAAGTGTTTCTTATGATTTCGTCTGCGTTTTCAAGTTTTAGCCAGGTGTTAAAGACTCGTGTGGGTTTCGGGCCAAAGTCAACAAAAGAATTTTTTAGAATGATTGGACAATGATCAGATAAGTCACGATCAAGGGTTTTGGAGGAAACGTCGGGCCATAGTTGTAGAACACTCTCGGAGATTAGGAAGCGGTCTAGTTTGCTGAATTTAAGTTTGTTAAAACAAATTCGTGTGTATTTTTTACCGCCAAGTGGGAGATCTATTAGGTTAGAAGTGTTTATGAAGTTGTTAAAGTTGTCGGCCCATGATTGTTTAAAAATGCAATTAAGACGTTCGGATTTTGTTCGGACTTCGTTAAAATCACCAAAGATAATGTGGGGAACAACAAGTGACTCGACAAATTTAGATAGTTCGGACCAAAATCTGAGTTTTTTCTGATTGGAATGTGGGCCGTAGACGTTTATTATGACCATATCAGAAGCATAACCCGCCCATTTACCCTTGATGGCGATGAAAAATTCGCCTTCCGTGGCCGCATCGAAGATGAAGGTGGATGGATCCCAAATTAAAAGTAAACCCCCCGAGGCCCCAATTGCGTCTTTTTGAACGAATTTGAGGTTCGGATTATACCAAAAAGATTCAATCATGGAATCAGGAGAGTTACCGCATTTGGTTTCTTGAAGTCCAAGTATTACAGGATTTTCTTTGTTACAAATACTTTTAAGCCAGTTTATTTTACCCGATTGATTTATCCCCCGAATATTAAGAGAAATG
This sequence comes from Rutidosis leptorrhynchoides, assembly GCF_046630445.1. Classification (NCBI taxonomy): domain Eukaryota; kingdom Viridiplantae; phylum Streptophyta; class Magnoliopsida; order Asterales; family Asteraceae; genus Rutidosis; species Rutidosis leptorrhynchoides. Next base: position 665,382,109 of record NC_092334.1, read on the forward strand.
ACACTCATTAGAAAACTTACAGAACGATAAGGAGAAGGAAGGTACTTAATTGGTGGGAACCCATCGAATGCCGAGACCTGTCCCATATTCTTGAGTGTCGTTGGATTTGCTGGTGGTCCCGTTGATACTCTTTATTTTTGAAGAAGTCTTTGAATTTCCCGAAGCTTTAGATGTGGAGTTCGATTTTCGGTTGAGTTGCGAGAGTTTCAATTTTTTCCCGCTTCTTGCACAATGCTTAATATATAGAAATTTAGATTTAGTACCTTTTTTTGTTGATTCGATTGGGGGCTTGGAAGTGTTGTTAGAGCAGGATGGTTGTTTTTTGTTGTTTGTCGTGGTGGAAGGTTTCTTATTCTTATTTTTAGGCTTGCCAATAGTAGGGTTGATAGCAATTTCTTGGATTTCAGGGGATACGGGAATTGGGGAACTTGGGTTTCTGTTGATAAATGGGGTTGAGATGGGTTCGTCATCTACTTGTTGTTGGTTAACAGCTGTTTTATTTTCGGTAACAGTAGGAATTTCGGTTGGTTCGAGAGTAGGAATTTCGGTAACAGTTGGGGTGATGTCAACAGTAGGGTGATTTTCGGTTGGGATATCTTCTACTATGGATGGGTTGTGGAGGACTTTGTATTGAGGAGTGGTAGGCCTAGAAGGTAATTGATGGGCCGAAGGTGGATTAGTTTCTAGGTTGATGGGGTCGATGGGGTCTGTTTGGGATGTGAAGGTGATGGTTTTGTTTCCTTGGATAGAGCTTATGATGTCATTTGGGCTTAAAGGTAAGGCAGTAGTTGGTTCAATAGGTTCGGTGTATATAGGTGTAGTAGGTGTGGTAGGCTCACGGATGGTATTAGTATTATTGTTTGGTGGACCGATGCAGTTTGTCTCCGAAATGTGATTCACGCTTGTTGATTGTTCATTGTATGGGATACCGGAGACTTTGGAATGAGTATTGTGATTGTTGTTTGTGGAGAATTTTGAGGTTTCAACACGTTTCGATGGTGCACTAGAGACATGGAGATCGTTTTCTGAATTTTTGTCCTCATCGATGTGAAAGTTATCCATGGACAACTCATCATCGAAAACAGATTCTTCGGTAAGGGCGTCATCCTCCCGACCCGAGGAAGAACTATTATCATCTGAATTATTAAGATCAATTGGAGATTCACTGCTTTCAGTTACGTAAGCATGTGACACTTTTGAATCATGATGAATATGGACAATACCATTGATAGGCGCGAACGAGGACGTTTTAATTAACACCTTACCATACGACAGATCTTGGGTTACATTTCTTTCAATTTTGCAGTTTTGCATAGTAATAATGTCTCCCCAACTGTTGGCGATTTTGCTAAAGGTAGTTTCTGACCAGACGGAGATGGGTACACCACGAATGTCAATCCATACCAATCGACCAGAGGTCGTATACTCTTCGGGATCCCAAGGTCGGATAACATCGAACCATTTCCATAAGGGGTGTTTATTACCAAAGGTTGGAAGGTTAAGGACATCAAGTGCTAAGCGGGTATCATCAAAAATTAGTAGAATGTCGTTACCTCCCAAATATTTGGATTCAAAACCAGTGAAGTTTTCAGCCTTACATATCTCATCAAAAAATTCAATATAATCTGTATTTTTGATAGTACCAATGAGAGAGTTACCTAGTAATTCGATGATGTTGTCGTCAGTGTGGATCATTATTCCAAACTCTTTGCTTGCTTGATTAGAAACGTTAGCCACATATGACCGATTGATTTGAACGTTATTTATGACGTCTGTAAAGCTTCTTTCATCTAAACCATTATTATTATAACCCTTTGATTTAACAGATTGTACACTGCCTGTGGTTTTTTGTGGAACTTTGTATTCTTGCTTGAATTCGTTTGGTTTGGTGTTACGATCATGGGCTTTATAAACCACCAGCAGCATACCATCAGCATGTAACATGTTAAGTTTACGAGTCATGGAATCAATTAAGTGATTGGGAATATTTCTATAACGAGCAAAACCGAACCTTTTCCCATTTTTTAGTCGTTTTTTTGGGATGTATATCTCAGCTAATTCGCCATGCTTCTTGAAAAGGCCCCAGAGATTGACAGATGACCAGGAATCAGGAAAGTTAAAGAATAGAAACGATGTGATATTCTTGTTCTCAGGTTTCTGCGGTGGTGAATTGAAATTAGGGTTTCCAAAATTTTTTATGAGACCTTTGGCATTCTCTTGGGTTTTGAAGCGCTGATAGATGTTGTAGTTGCTTGTGTTCAATCTGGAATGGATCGGAATGTTATTTGTAGATTGGTGGCCGGTATGGATGGATTTAGGGTTTGTAGATGGCTGTGGGTTATTAGGGTTTTTGTGTGAATTTTGAAGAGGAGGGAAATCGTTTGTGTTTGAAGTTCTAGTGGCCGATTGCTGATGTGTTTTTCCTTTATTATTCTGGTCCACTTTGATCCAGACACCAACATTATCCGGTTGGTATCTTATGCTGTTAATGGATCGATTGGTAACATATTGCTGGGATTTCTTTAATTGATGGTGAGGTGGGGTAAAAGGTGATGTGGGAATGAAGTACATATTGTAACAGTAATAAAAACGATGACAAAAGAACAATCATTTACATATTGACTCAATTAAAACTTCGTTTAGAATGTTAAGCTTTGCCTGGGACATAAATATAACACCCAATAGATCAAATGGGGTTGAAGAAAAATTATGTCACCCAAATTAGTGATGATATTACCCAAATTGACTGATAATCTAACATGTCTTTTAGACATGTCACTGGTTAGTAAAATATGAGGAAACTTCTGGAGCAATATAATTTTATAACTGGTAATGAGGTTATACATAAATAATGCAGGACTTGATCACTGAAATAGACATTTAAAGTCAAACAAAATCAAAATTTGGACCAATGATATATAAAATTAACATAAATAACTAGCATGTAATATTTGACAAACATGAGAGACCAATAATATAAATTTGTCTAGTAGGTGACCTAAAGTTTACCTGTTATAACAGGTTAACTACATACAATAGAATAATTTAAATAGTTGAATTCATACCATAGGAGATTTGAAAGTTGGATGCATACAATAGAAATTTGGTAAAAGTTCAATACATTTTCAAATAATTTTCCCGAAATACAATTATTAGTAGAAATAGACAACTTTTTTTTGAACTTGCGGGCATAGGCCAACGGTTCACCTCATGTACTTTGTGTCACGTAATAGGGAGAGGTCATGAGTTCGATCCTTAGGGATGACATGATTTTCTTTAAAACAATTGAACACCAATAATTGTGGTATATATTGACCATATAGGGAGGTTTTATCAGATTCGTTTTCGGACATCTACTCATGAACACTGCCCGAATGGATGTGTTTGCGGGTACCGTCGATTGGGTTCGGGTTTCCGCCCGAACGTGTGTGATACGTGTAAATGATGAGGGTCGTTGAAATAAATGATCTACTGATGCCAAAAAAATCGTCGTTAAAAAAAATAACTTTTTTTTTCTTTTTTTGAAAAGCGTAGAAATAAATAAATGTGTTCATATATTCGTAAGTCATTAATATACCTCTTATACGTAATAAATATAAGTAAAGTCAATTACGGAGTACAAAATAATAAAATATAAAACTTCTTCCATAAAAGTTAAGTCAATTATGCCATTACTGAAAAAAAGATTATTAGATGATTTAAAATGAAAAAATAAAAATTAAATACTACATGATATCGGGGTATATTTTGAAAGATACATGCATTCGGTAATTATGTTTTGACCACATGTAATTATATCTTTTGCTCTATCCGTCCCAAATCTATTATTATCCTATTTATATTTTAGAGGTATTGTTTTTGCAACTTTGACTATAAATTATTTTTTATGCATTACATAATATTTGATAAGTGTTACATCGTTAAAAAAATATATTCAAAAATTAATCTATTGATATAAATGTTATCGAATAATATATAAAAAATGAAAATATTAAAAGTCAAAGTTGAAAGAAGAAGAACTTCAAAATTAAAATACAACCATAAATTTGTGATGGAAGAATTATTTATATTCAATTATTATGTACCTGGTATATACAAAATACTTTAAATCAATCACAAACTAACAAACTTTAGTAGAACACAACCAAACACCTTTCCTTGGTAAATGACTAAATGGTACATACATAAAGATAGAAGCATTTATTCGATGTTCACATATAAAGAAATAACTACTGACAAATTCATAAAGAAACAACAATCTCCCTCTTTTTTCTCTCACATTGTTTAAGAAGTTGCCTTCTTCCCTTCTAATATTCTATTCTATTCTATTCTATTCTATTCTATTCTATTCTTTAGTAAGAACATGGCAAAGGCCTCAATGCACTTCCATTGGTCAAATAAGGTGAGTAATGAGGATGATCAAGACATTACACCACAATCTAATCCTTGTCCTAAAACCACCATCAACCAATCTCCACTACCAAAAAAGAAACTTCAAGCAGTCACAATTGCTAGATTCCGTTCGGTTCTTACTACAATAAATAAGAACCGAACAAATCTTTTAAACTCCCTAGGCCCAAGAGTCTTGGGGACCTTTTTTGGGTCCCGAAGAGGCCATGTTTATTTCGCAATTCAAAGAAATCCTACTTCCCAACCAGCATTCCTGATCGAGCTTCAAACCCCGATTAGTAATCTGGTTAAGGAAATGGCTTCTGGGCTTGTTAGGATCGCATTGGAATGCGATAAAGACGAAGATAAAACTAAAAAAATGAGCGATTCAAGAAAGTTGTTAGAAGAGCCAGTTTGGAGAACTTATTGCAATGGAAAAAAATGTGGTTTTGCCATGAAAAGAGAGTGTGGAGATAAAGAATGGCGGGTTTTGAAAGCGGTTGAACCGATATCAATGGGAGCTGGTGTATTACCACCGGAGAAAAAGGTTGATGGAGAGTATGAAGAAGGTGATGAAATTATGTACATGAGAGCTAAATTTGAAAGAATTAGTGGATCAAGAGATTCAGAAGCTTTCTATATGATGAATCCTGATAGTAATGCTGCTCCTGAGCTTAGTGTTTATTTGCTTAGAATTTAATTTAGAACTTAATCAATGCAAGAATTCGGACTTAAGATCCAACTTATTGTCTTAGCAAGTTCTTAATTTCGAGCTCAATAGTTAAGTATTACTTCTTCTTTTTTAATTATTGCTTATCCTGTTACTCTGTTAGATTGAAAGATGGGGGATGAGTAACTGGTTGTGAGTTTGTAGTTTTAACTATATTAGTGGAATGGGATATTATACGTATTATATTAGTAATTACTCCTCAGTAATTAACTTGTAATAACTCTACATTAAACAATGGAGGATGAGTACGGCTTTTTAGTTACAAGTCAATTAATATTTAGTCTATTGCAACTGCATGAATTCTTGAATTAATTTCATTTAAGTTCAAATGATACAAACTTGCTATTCTTCTTGACAACTTAGAGCCAACAATCTACTTGAATACAACAATCGCAACAAGCTCTAACTCAATAACCAGAACAAACGACCAATACAAACATACAAACAAAGCAAATAATCAAAGGGCTCGTCGTGAACAAAAATAGTGTGTGTGTGTGTGTGTTGTTTCGATAAAAAAAAATAACAACGCAAATAAACATAACAACCGTGTCCACCTAAACTCCTAAGCACCGAAACGAAAAAAATTTGAAGGAATCACCCAAAGCTCGCCACATACACATACAATCCCACCCAAGCGCCAGTAAAACAATTTTTATGTGTTAGTTGTTTTACTTTTAGCTAGCTTATTCATGGGTAAATGAAGTATGTTTTTCTAGTTAATTTATTTGAGAATGGTGAATATTATACTCAGATATATGTGATATTATCGAGTTATTATGTGACTATTTTTTAATATTTCTTTAACCTCTCAAGAAATTCTATTTTTTGACAAAATAGTGAAAATTCATATAAACCGAAAATATTTTTGAAAAAAAAAACGTCTTCAACAAGAGATACAATAAGTGACCCAATAAGTCTTGTACCTAAAAAACGACATACTAACGAGTTATTTATACCGAGCCTCATCTACAAAGATACACAACCAGAAAACTACCCCAAAACGGGTATCGAATCGAACTAAACTAAGCAACAAAACAAACAACTGCCAAACCACAAAAATCGATCAAAGACAATACAAAAAGAATACAAACAAGAAACTAAACTAATGTTCGACCTTTTTCAACTTACCATATAAAATCTCTCAGCGTATATCTTTACCGGAGCGATTTTCAATCTTGAAAGAAAGAACATTTGAAGATCCGTCACCAATCAAAGTGCCCGATGAGGGAGAGATGAAACCACGATCAGCCGAATTTTGGAAGAACCCTTTATTCAATGCTCCTTTGACCCAATGTCGAATATGGGATCAAAAACCAATTGAGTCATATACATTTTGAGTGGTATTTTGTAAAAGGTTTTTTGAAATATAAATATTTACTTAAAAAACCATTGATTTTAAAAACATATGCGGTCCTATCTTTAAATTTAGTGATGTCCTATAAAATTTTATTAGTAAATTATAAAAAGAAATTAAAATTTAATGGGTCAAAGGACCCCTTATTCAACTACGTAAACATGCTATTAATTTGATCGCACCCGGCTTGTTACCATCTTGAGTAGCTAAAAACAAATTTTGGATTGCTTTCGTAATCCAAATCTTCTTCATAATTTTTTTTACGTAAAAAACCTGAAGTGGATGACTCTATCCCCCTCTTTCTTTTCATAACGTCACTAAGTTGAATTTCTGATAAATGACTATTCAATACATACCATCATCTACAAAACCTTCACAAGAGGACAACTCACAATCACAATATTTCCTTCATCTTCTTCCAATCAAGATAGGAATAGATTTTTCGGCGTTCTTTTCTTCATTACGATTACCTGAGCATCCTTCCTTTTCAATCTTCTTCTCTGTTTTTAACTTTTTCAATCTATCAACAAACGAGGGTTTTGAAACAGGCAGCCCAGATACCTCTACAAACTTTGTAATTATAGCAAGAGATGTGTACTTGAAATTTATTGCGGAAATATTACACCGTCAATCATCATAACTTAGTTATTGGATTAAATTTTTTGAACGGCGTGGTTATAGTAGTATTAAAGAAAGATTATCACTAAACTTGGCGTGGTTATAGTAGTATTAAAGAAAGATTATCACTAACACTTTAGTTGACATAATAATCTTTACCAAATTATTTGATTATGATTTTTGTAATACATCGACGAATAGATACGTATCGAACCATGCACTCTTAGTATGCCATGTTCGGTGTATCAGTCATTTTGAATAAGTCAATATTATCGCATTAAATAAATATATTATCTATAGATATACTGAGTATATTAAATATATCGGGATTAAAGTAAATGGTAGATGTTATTCTGTAATCAATAATTATTATCGTTTTGTTGGTTTAATACTTTTTAATGTGTCGCTATGTTAATTGCAACATGGTTAATGATTAAGTTTCAATAATTAGTTTCATCATCATTTGTATTTTGTATTCCAAACTCATATGTTAATTATTTTATTTATACTCCATTAATATTGAATATGAAAGATTCTTCTCTTTCAAAGAAAAACAAAACTGAAGAACATTGGATAAAATAAATGCCACTTACCAAACCTTTCTTTATGCATTTAGCATTTCTAGAAGATTTGTTTTATATTTTTGCATTCTTATTTTTACTACATATTATTAGCTTTGTAAAATATGACACATGTAAATGAAGGGTATGCTTGACCAAATTAGGTGGTAGTTAGTAGCTTTAATTTTAACTGTTAGCTGGTAACTGATAGTGTATAAATGGTAGATGGTTGGTGTTAGTTTTTTACATGTATTTATGTGTTTGTCACAGTAACTGAAACTATTAGATAAAAAGTAAAAAGGCAAAAAATTATGCGCTTTTTTTTTTTTTCAAATGCTAGTTTTATTAGCTTTTAGAGTTTTCACTTTGTCTAAATACTTTAAACTCCTTTAACCAAGCAAAACTTTTTATTAAATATGAATTTTTTTAATTTTTTCATAAAAGTTAAAAGTTAAATAGTCTCTAAAAAGATTTCAACCAAACATGTTGGATATAAAAGAGATGATTTGTAATATTTTACTTTTTATTGTATATCATCATAATGTTTAAACATGCTATATTGTAGTGTAGTTTAAGGCATTTTTGTTAGTAAATAATATAATAATAACAATGCACAACATATTACTATTGTATAATCAATCACTCAGTAAAGTTATTTCATTCGTCTCCATGTAAATTTTCAGAGTGAATAAAGTCTAAGAAAAGTATAATCTTTACACGGTTAAGTTAATAAAATTTCTTATTTCATTTTAAAACATTAACTTTTAATAAGTTAGACATATAAATTTTGAAAGATACAAATCTAAAACTGTGTACATTTAGTTGAGATATACATGGGCATAACTTTTCGCTTGGGATGTGTACACAAAGATGCTTTTCCAAACCATATGTATCTTGTTTATGTACAACAACAATACTACAAATCTTATATTTTTTATGTTATTTTTAATATGTAGTAAATGATAACTATATCAACCATATGAATGTGAGTTCTGTTTATTATTATTATGTGGGATAAAGGGACATGATGCATGTATCTTTTTTTACTAGTTTATTATTATAGTTTATTAGTTTAATGATATGATATGGAATAGATAACTAAGGTGTTGTTTTTCTTTATATTATTTAAATTTATTATATTTTATATCGATTGATGGTTTTTGTAATTTTTATCCAAATATAAACAGATTTACTTTTACTCGTATTTTTTTTTACCTATTATTGATATAATCTATAGTTTCTATTAAAATTCTAAAAAGATGATGTCATTATTAGGTTAATTCATTTGTTAAAAAAAATTAAAAAACAAAAGAAAAAAATTTAAGCATGGTGGGTGATGTTATTAATCTAAATAATTTTGAAATAAAATTAAATATTATGAATTAATTATTATTATTATTAAATCTTATTAATAATTATTTTAATTATTATAATTAAATAATTTTGAATTATTTTAATAATTATTTTGAATTGGGTACGAGAATGTATAACAGCTAAGCAGAAGGAAACCAATTCTAAATTTATATTTTAATTTACACTTTTATTATAAAATGACAACCTATATTATTTCTTATGATTGGATGTGAATTGTTTAATATGAATTTTAGGTGTTTGATGAAATGTTCATGACGAGCTTCTTACTCGGACTCTGTGGTTCCACGGGTCATTAAACTAAATGACTTTAACATTTACGTTCACTTAATACCTAAAACATATCATTAAACTGTTTCGTTTAAACAAACCCGCGATTTCACGGGTTATTTCACTAGTAGTAACTATAATATAATTGTATATAAATTTCTAAAAATAATAATATTTGGTGTATATAAATGAAAAGCTCGTTTAGGGTCGTGAGCTTATTCGAGCTCGAGATATCAAGCTCGAGCTCAGGCTCGTTTACCAAACGAGCTTCATGTTGAGTTCAAGCTCGGGCTCGTGCTCGTTTAGGCTCGGCTTGAATCGAGCTTTTAACGAGTCGAGCTCGAGTATCTCGAGAGTAGCTCGGCTCATTTACTGCCTTAAGATTTTATTATGTTTTATGTTTGTGCGTCATACATTGCAGACTGTTTGTTTTCTGAAGACATAGATAAAATAATGTCTTATTATGTCTGCAATCTCGCAGACTTAGAAATTTGTTTCCAAGTGCTGCAGACAGAATTAACTTACTTTACAGACATAAAAACAAACAGTCTTCACTATTCAGCATACAGACTGATAGTCCACATCTTCTCTACATATATGGTCCGCAGATCTACACACAAAAACATCTTTAAAAACAAACATAGACACACATAAATGTTGTTACTCCTTCAATATGAATTTTAATGCATTCTATTGTTAATCAACAAAATATTAGTCGCCAGCTTTATACTTTATGCATTTACATTTGTTGATAAATAATCAGAATAATTGTTCTTACAAAACCAGAAACTTAAATCTACCTTTTCCTTGAAAACACGATAATATAAATAAAAAATCCGAATATTAACAAACTACAAATTGAATCACCGAAAGAAACTAGTCCAAAAACAAACCACAAAAGGTGGAAACTAACAATTAAGCTAACCAAACAAACAAACTACCAACGGTGGGCACTAGTTAACAAGGCTAGCTGATATAAACAAGGCTAAAATTTAAAACCCTAAACCCGACAACACTAAACCATTCCCGATGAAACACCGAATCATTGGGTGAACGCCAAAGTTCGCCGCATCGCTGAAAATAAGAGAATTTAAACATACAAATCGCACCGAGACTTCGCAAGTCGCTACAAAAAAGATCCCATCCACTAATTGAAAATGAAGAACTAGCTTATAATGACGAGTTCAAGTTTCTCATAAAACCTAAAAAAGATTGTCTAAAGGTGTATTCACAAGTCTTAACATTATAAATATTTCTAAAATAAGGATACACTCTTTTCACACTCCTACAATCGTTCTATATATATGTGATAAATTTAACGTGCAACTTCTTAGGCCACTCCCAATAATCTTGTCATTACTTGTTAAAATTCAATGTGACATTCATCATCCATTTAACACCATTGGCACCAACTATTCTTCACTTTCATTATCATTTCTTCATCATCAACTTATCGAGCTAGTTATAGAAATTGTTGGTGTAATACCCGTAATTTATAATATAATATAATATAGTTATTTTTCAATATCAAAAGAATTTCTTTTATAACCAATCTTTATTAATTGAATTGTAAATATAAACGTTGTTAAGTAAATTTCGTTAGTATTTATTATATCTACATTTTAACAAATCATATTTGTATGTGTAGAATCTTTATGATATATATTCAAATAGTGATTAAGCTAGTGAATGTATATTCTAATGGTGTGTAAGGTAGTGAATAAGCTACTTAAGATTCACGAGTGTTATCTTACTTGCTAAGGATACGCTACTAACACCTTATGTACCTATATAATAGTTTTGATGGCTAAGTTCTCTAAAATATTACAATAAATAGTAACGGTTCTAACCACAAATAACTCACACTTGCACACTTACATACACTTAAAAATAAGAAACTGATGATGAGGTTAGTATGATACAAGGAAGGCAAGCTAGAGCTAAAAGTATCATTAGTACGCCATGATCTATAGAAAAGATCGTTAAGTGAGTATTCTCGTATTATTATATACTCCGTATGTATTAATGATACTTTATTATATACGAGCTATGTGCATATGTGCTAATATCGTGTTAATTGCTACATTATTAGATACGAGCTATGTGCATTTAAATGAGACTTTCATTGCATATGATTTTAAATATATTATATATGTATTAATGTCTTTCGAGTCATAGATCAGAATATAGTGGAATAATTGAAAGAACACTGGATTTAACACGGTGACAAGATTTTGTCTAATGAAAAAAACATGGGTAGAACATGATTACCTGATGTTATGATAATTATGGGAATGTGGATAGAGGCTCAAAAATGCGTTAATACATAGAGCTTAAATATTATTATTTTCATAGCTATCTGAAACTTTGAATTCTGTATGTGGTATTTCGCATGAAAAATACAAGACCCTCACTAAGCCTCTGGGCTTATGCATACTATCGTACATATCTCAGATCATCCAAAGGAGATCGATCAAAGTGAATGACTCTGATTGAATAAATAAAGTAATCTGAACCGGTGATATGACATTCGACGTTTTCGAATAAGAAATAGTTTTGCTATAGCTATGTACCTAGGCGAATGTTGCATGAAATAATATAATATTTGACTTCCGTTGTGTAAGTATGACTATCTGCGCGTTTCGTAAGGATCGAGAACCGGGTCTTTATACATGGTATCAGAGCACATAGTTTATCTGAATTATGTATTTTGTTCTATACCTAGTGTTTAAACTGGAAGAATATCAGTCATAGATAATTGAAGTGCTTAACTATATTGCTTTAGTATCCATAAATTAAGTTTGAGTATAGGTTGGTAAAAGTTTGCTTATTATAAGATCAGAGTGCGCAACAATAGCGTAACGAGTTTCCACTATTTTAACTAAGAAGTTGATAATATAATGATTAAGTTATAATATATTACTTAGTTTTGTTGAATTTCGAAGATGAAATTCATATAAGGTGGATGAATTTGTATTACCCATAAAAATAATATAATATAATTAGAGTTATTTTTCAATATCAAAAGAATTTATTTTATTTGTTAATTGAATTGTAAATTTAAAGTTGTTAACTAAATTTCATTAGTATTATTATATATAAAGTTTAACAAATCATATTTGTATAAATGTGAGTATAATCTTTATGATATATATTTTATAACCAATCTTTATTAGTATTTATTATATCTAAATTTTAACAATTATACTTGCTAAGGATTCGAGAAGCTAGTAACACCTTATGTACATATATGATAGCTTTGGTGACTAAGTTCTCTAAAATGTTACTATAAATAGTAAATGGTCTAACCACAAATAACTCACACTTGCAAACTTACATACACTTAAATTTAGAAACTGATGACGAGGTTAGTATGATACAAGGAAGGCAAGCTAGAGCTAAAAGCATCATTAGTACGCCATGATCTTTAGAAAAGTTCGTTAAGTGAGTATACTCGTGTTATTTTATAAATTTGAGATATATGTTAGTATTGTGCTAATTGTTACTTGATATGAGCTATGTGCTTTTTATTTATGAGACTTGCATTGCAAATGATTTTAAATATATTATATACGTATTAATGTCTTTCGAGCCATCAAAAGGAATATGGTGGAATAACTGAAAGAACATGGGGAATAACACGGTTAACTGATGATGTCTAATGAGAGGACATGGGTTGAAAATGGTTACATGATGTTATAATTTATGGGAACGTGGATAGAGGCTCAAAACGTGTTGATACATAAAGCTAAAATATTATTATTTTCATAGCTAGCTAAAACCTTGAATGTCTGTGTTTGGTATTTTGTATGAAAAACACACGACCCTCACGAAATCTCTAGGCTTACGCATACTATCATACATATCTCAAGCCATCCAAGGAAGATCATCTAAGGGAGTGACTCTGACTGAATAAATAAAGTAATCTGAGCTGGTGATATGACATTCGACATTGTCAGAGATATAGTTTTGCTATAGCTATGTACGTAGTCGAATATTGCATGAAATAAAATATAATATTTGACTTTCCTTGTGTATCTATGACTATCTGCGCGTTTCGTAAGTACCGGGAACTGGGACTTTACAAGTGGGATCCACTAGTACCTTTTTGTAACCAAATACCCCTTTCACAATAGTTACAAGCATTAATGGATAATCTACAACCTTTTTTTGTTCATATTAACATTCATTAGTATTTAATCCATATTTTACAAGCACGCATTCATATTGTTTAAAAATTTTTAAAAACTATAAAAATTGATATATTTATTTATCAATAATTGATAATGTTAATATAGTGGATCATGTACACACTTTAATGCATGGTGTACAATATTTTGTGTTTATAAATAAGTGTTGTTTAAGAAAATAATTATTTTTGTGTTACTTAAAATAAATAAGAAAAAAAGTTAATTAATTATGAGACAGTTAAGATGAAGATGTTTTATCCATGATAGACATGATTTAGTTATGAGCTAGTTACGAGATTTTAGTGCTGATATGACACTGATATGGCAATTATAATGAGTAAAATATTAGTTACAATAGAGAGTGATCTTATTAGGATGTGTACTAAGTGTGTGTGTGTGTGTGTGTGTGTATATATATATATATATATATATACTCCCTCCGTTCCAAAATAATTGTTCTGTTGGACTTTTCAAAGTCAATTTATTAAGTTTTGACTTTAAATATTTGTCGATTTTTGCTATAGAATATTTGATGAACTTTATATGAATAGATTGATATTCGAATGTGTTTTCATTTGGTATAACTTTCATTCGATATTATATAACACAAAGAAATATATTTAAAGTCAAAGTTGAAGAAAAAAGACTCAAAAAGTCAAAACAGGACAATTATTTTGGGACGAATAGAGTATATATATATATACACACACACACACACACACACACACACATATATATATATATATATATATATATATATATATATATATATATATATATATATATATATATATATATATATATATATATATATATATATATATATATGGAGATGATCCATGGAGAACATATGTAGGGAGAAAACTTGAAGAATCTATTTACGCGCAAGGATATTTTTGACATTTATCATTAATTTCAAGTCTCGATTTTTATTTAAATGAAAAAAACACATGTATTTGTGGGTTCTCTCCAATCAAAAAGTTATACACGAATCCTTTCGCTATATATATATATATATATATATATATATATATATATATATATATATATATATATATATATATATATATATATATATATATATATATATATATGCAAAACTTTATTAATTATATGAAGATTTACATGGAGCCCTATACAAAATATACAATAAAGATGGTAATAACCCGAAACTATTAGATCTGTTACAAGCGTAAAAGGAGATACGCACACAACGAACTTAATCACAAGCTGGCAAGAGGCAACCAACAGTACCGAAAAATCGATTACAAAGTTGAGCGCAAATTACCATTTAATCATGTGTACATGCCTCTTAATGATGTTGGCTAATGAAATGTCCCGTTCTTATTGATTAAAAACGTTCCATATTAATTGATTTCGTTGCGAGGTTTTGACCTCTATATGAGACGTTTTTCAAAGACTGCATTCATTTTAAAACAAACCATAACCTTTATTTCATCAATAAAGTTTTAAACAGCTTTACGTAGATTATCAAATAATGATAATCTAAAATATCCTGTTTACACACGACCATTACATAATGGTTTACAATACAAATATGTTACAACAAAATAAGTTTCTTGAATGCGGTTTTTACACAATATCATACAAGCATGGACTCCAAATCTCGTCCTTATTTAAGTATGCGATAGCGGAAGCTCTTAATAATCACCTGAGAATAAACATGCTTAAAACGTCAACAAAAATGTTGGTGAGTTATAGGTTTAACATATATATATATATCAAATCATAATAATAGACCACAAGATTTCATATTTCAATACACATCCCATACATAGAGATAAAAATCATTCATATGGTGAACACCTGGTAACCGACATTAACAAGATGCATATATAAGAATATCCCCATCATTCCGGGACACCCTTCGGATATGATATAAATTTCGAAGTACTAAAGCATCCGGTACTTTGGATGGGGTTTGTTAGGCCCAATAGATCTATCTTTAGGATTCGCGTCAATTAGGGTGTCTGTTCCCTAATTCTTAGATTACCAGACTTAATAAAAAGGGGCATATTCGATTTCGATAATTCAACCATAGAATGTAGTTTCACGTACTTGTGTCTATTTTGTAAATCATTTATAAAACCTGCATGTATTCTCATCCCAAAAATATTAGATTTTAAAAGTGGGACTATAACTCACTTTCACAGATTTTTACTTCGTCGGGAAGTAAGACTTGGCCACTGGTTGATTCACGAACCTATAACAATATATACATATATATCAAAGTATGTCCAAAATATATTTACAACACTTTTTAATATATTTTGATGTTTTAAGTTTATTAAGTCAGCTGTCCTCGTTAGTAACCTACAACTAGTTGTCCACAGTTAGATGTACAGAAATAAATCGATAAATATTATCTTGAATCAATCCACGACCCAGTGTATACGTATCTCAGTATTGATCACAACTCAAACTATATATATTTTGGAATCAACCTCAACCCTGTATAGCTAACTCCAACATTCACATATAGAGTGTCTATGGTTGTTCCGAAATATATATAGATGTGTCGACATGATAGGTCAAAACATTGTATACGTGTCTATGGTATCTCAAGATTACATAATATACAATACAAGTTGATTAAGTTATGGTTGAAATAGATTTGTTACCAATTTTCACGTAGCTAAAATGAGAAAAATTATCCAATCTTGTTTTACCCATAACTTCTTCATTTTAAATCCGTTTTGAGTGAATCAAATTGCTATGGTTTCATATTGAACTCTATTTTATGAATCTAAACAGAAAAAGTATAGGTTTATAGTCGGAAAAATAAGTTACAAGTCGTTTTTGTAAAGGTAGTCATTTCAGTCGAAAGAACGACGTCTAGATGACCATTTTAGAAAACATACTTCCACTTTGAGTTTAACCATAATTTTTGGATATAGTTTCATGTTCATAATAAAAATCATTTTCTCAGAATAACAACTTTTAAATCAAAGTTTATCATAGTTTTTAATTAACTAACCCAAAACAGCCCGCGGTGTTACTACGACGGCGTAAATCCGGTTTTACGGTGTTTTTTGTGTTTCCAGGTTTTAAATCATTAAGTTAGCATATCATATAGATATAGAACATGTGTTTAGTTGATTTTAAAAGTCAAGTTAGAAGGATTAACTTTTGTTTGCGAACAAGTTTAGAATTAACTAAACTATGTTCTAGTGATTACAAGTTTAAACCTTCGAATAAGATAGCTTTATATGTATGAATCGAATGATGCTATGAACATCATTACTACCTTAAGTTCCTTGGATAAACCTACTGGAAAATAGAAAAATGGATCTAGCTTCAACGGATCCTTGGATGGCTCGAAGTTCTTGAAGCAGAATCATGACACGAAAACAAGTTCAAGTAAGATCATCACTTGAAATAAGATTGTTATAGTTATAGAAATTTAACCAAAGTTTGAATATGATTATTACCTTGTATTAGAATGATAACCTACTGTAAGAAACAAAGATTTCTTGAGGTTGGATGATCACCTTACAAGATTGGAAGTGAGCTAGCAAACTTAAAAGTATTCTTGATTTTATGTAACTAGAACTTGTAGAATTTATGAAGAACACTTAGAACTTGAAGATAGAACTTGAGAGAGATCAATTAGATGAAGAAAATTGAAGAATGAAAGTGTTTGTAGGTATTTTTGGTCGTTGGTGTATGGATTAGATATAAAGGATATGTAATTTTGTTTTCATGTAAATAAGTCATGAATGATTGCTCATATTTTTGTAATTTTATGAGATATTTCATGCTAGTTGCCAAATGATGGTTCCCACATGTGTTAGGTGACTCAAATGGGCTGCTAAGAGCTGATCATTGGAGTGTATATACCAATAGTACATACATCTAAAAGCTGTGTATTGTACGAGTACGAATACGGGTGCATACGAGTAGAATTGTTGATGAAACTGAACGAGGATGTAATTGTAAGCATTTTTGTTAAGTAGAAGTATTTTGATAAGTGTATTGAAGTCTTTAAAAAGTGTATAAATACATATTAAAACACTACATGTATATACATTTTAACTGAGTCGTTAAGTCATCGTTAGTCGTTACATGTAAGTGTTGTTTTGAAACCTTTAGGTTAACGATCTTGTTAAATGTTGTTAACCCAATGTTTATAATATCAAATGAGATTTTAAATCATGATATTATCATGTATGAATATCTCTTAATATGATATATATATACATTAAATGTCTTTACAACGATAATCGTTACATATATGTCTCGTTTAAAAATCATTAAGTTAGTAGTCTTGTTTTTACATATGTAGTTCATTGTTAATATACTTAATGATATGTTTACTTATCATAGTATCATGTTAACTATATATATATCCATATATATGTCATCATATAGTTTTTACAAGTTTTAACTTTCGTGAATCACCGGTCAACTTGGGTGGTCAATTGTCTATATGAAACATATTTCAATTAATCAAGTCTTAACAAGTTTGATTGCTTAACATGTTGGAAACATTTAATCATGTAAATATCAATCTCAATTAATATATATAAACATGGAAAAGTTCGGGTCACTACAGTACCTACCCGTTAAATAAATTTCGTCCCGAAATTTTAAGCTGTTGAAGTTGTTGACGAATCTTCTGGAAATAGATGCGGGTATTTCTTCTTCATCTGATCTTCACGCTCCCAGGTGAACTTGGGTCCTCTACGAGCATTCCATCGAACCTTAACAATTGGTATCTTGTTTTGCTTAAGTCTTTTAACCTCACGATCCATTATTTCGACGGGTTCTTCGATGAATTGAAGTTTTTCGTTGATTTGGATTTCATCTAATGGAATAGTGAGATCTTCTTTAGCAAAACATTTCTTCAAATTCGAGACGTGGAAAGTGTTATGTACAGCCGCGAGTTGTTGAGGTAACTCAAGTCGGTAAGCTACTGGTCCGACACGATCAATAATCTTGAATGGTCCAATATACCTTGGATTTAATTTCCCTCGTTTACCTAATCGAACAACGCCTTTCCAAGGTACAACTTTAAGCATGACCATCTCTCCAATTTCAAATTCTATATCTTTTCTTTTAATGTCAGCGTAGCTCTTTTGTCGACTTTGGGCAGTTTTCAACCGTTGTTGAATTTGGATGATCTTCTCGGTAGTTTCTTGTATAATCTCCGGACCCGTAATCTGTCTATCCCCCACTTCACTCCAACAAATCGGAGACCTGCACTTTCTGCCATAAAGTGCTTCAAACGGCGCCATCTCAATGCTTGAATGGTAGCTGTTGTTGTAGGAAAATTCTGCTAACGGTAGATGTCGATCCCAACTGTTTTCGAAATCAATAACACATGCTCGTAGCATGTCTTCAAGCGTTTGTATCGTCCTTTAGCTCTGCCCATCAGTTTGTGGATGATAGGCTGTACTCATGTCTAGACGAGTTCCTAATGCTTGCTGTAATGTCTGCCAGAATCTTGAAATAAATCTGCCATCCCTATCAGAGATAATAGAGATTGGTATTCCATGTCTGGAGACGACTTCCTTCAAATACAGTCGTGCTAACTTCTCCATCTTGTCATCTTCTCTTATTGGCAGAAAATGTGCTGATTTGGTGAGACGATCAACTATTACCCAAATAGTATCAAAACCACTTGCAGTCCTTGGAAATTTAGTGATGAAATCCATGGTAATGTTTTCCCATTTCCATTCCGGGATTTCGGGTTGTTGAATTAGACCTGATGGTTTCTGATGCTCAGCTTTGACCTTAGAACACGTCAAACATTCTCCTACGTATTTAGCAACATCGGCTTTCATACCCGGCCACCAAAAATGTTTCTTGAGATCCTTGTACATCTTCCCCGTTCCAGGATGTATTGAGTATCTGGTTTTATGAGCTTCTCTAAGTACCATTTCTCTCATATCTCCAAATTTTGGTACCCAAATCCTTTCAGCCCTATACCGGGTTCCGTCTTCCCGAATATTAAGATGCTTCTCCGATCCTTTGGGAATTTCATCCTTTAAATTTCCCTCTTTTAAAACTCCTTGTTGCGCCTCCTTTATTTGAGTAGTAAGGTTATTATGAATCATTATATTCATAGATTTTACTCGAATAGGTTCTCTGTCCTTCCTGCTCAAGGCATCGGCTACCACATTTGCCTTCCCCGGGTGGTTACGAATCTCAAAGTCGTAATCATTCAATAATTCAATCCACCTACGCTGCCTCATATTCAGTTGTTTCTGATTAAATATGTGTTGAAGACTTTTGTGGTCGGTATATATAATACTTTTGACCCCATATAAGTAGTGCCTCCAAGTCTTTAATGCAAAAATAACCGCGCCTAATTCCAAATCATGCGTCGTATAATTTTGTTCGTGAATCTTCAATTGTCTAGACGCATAAGCAATCACCTTCGTTCGTTGCATTAATACACAACCGAGACTTTGCTTTGATGCGTCACAATAAATCACAAAATCATCATTCCCTTCAGGCAATGACAATATAGGTGCCGTAGTTAGCTTTTTCTTCAATAACTGAAACGCTTTCTCTTGTTCATCATTCCATTCAAATTTCTTCCCTTTATGCGTTAATGCAGTCAAGGGTTTTGCTATTCTGGAAAAGTCTTGGATGAACCTTCTGTAGTAACCAGCTAGTCCTAAAAACTGGCGTATGTGTTTCAGAGTTTTTGGGGTTTCCCACTTTTCAATAGTTTCTATCTTTGCCGGATCCACCTTAATACCTTCTTTGTTCACTATGTGACCGAGGAATTGAACTTCTTCCAACTAAAATGCACACTTTGAAAACTTAGCGTACAATTCTTCCTTCCTCAATACTTCTAACACCTTTCTCAAATGTTCACCGTGTTCTTGGTCATTCTTTGAGTAAATAAGTATGTCATCAATGAAAACAATGACAAACTTGTCAAGGTATGGTCCACACACTCGGTTCATAAGGTCCATGAACACAGCTGGTGCATTAGTTAAACCAAACAGCATGACCATAAACTCGTAATGACCGTAACGTGTTCTGAAAGCAGTCTTTGGAATATCATCTTCTTTCACCCGCATTTGATGATACCCGGAACGTAAGTCAATCTTTGAATAAACAGACGAGCCTTGTAGTTAATCAAATAAGTCGTCGATTCTCGGTAGTGGGTAGCGGTTCTTGATGGTAAGTTTGTTCAACTCTCGGTAGTCGATACACAACCTGAATGTACCATCTTTCTTCTTGACAAACAAAACAGGAGCTCCCCACGGTGATGTGCTTGGTCGAATGAAACCACGCTCTAAAAGTTCTTGTAATTGGCTTTGCAGTTCTTTCATCTCGCTGGGTGCGAGTCTGTAAGGAGCACGAGCTATTGGTGCAGCTCCTGGTACAAGATCTATTTGAAATTCAACGGATCGATGAGGGGGTAATCCCGGTAATTCTTTCGAAAATACATCGGGAAATTCTTTTGCAATGGGAACATCATTGATGCTCTTTTCTTCAGTGTGTACTTTCTCGACGTGTGCTAGAACAGCATAGCAACCTTTTCTTATTAGTTTTTGTGCCTTCAAATTACTAATAAGATGTAGCTTCGTGTTGCCCTTTTCTCCGTACACCATTAAGGGTTTTCCTTTTTCTCGTATAATGCGAATTGCATTTTTGTAACAAACGATCCCTGCTTTCACTTATTTCAACCAGTCCATACCGATTATCACATCAAAACTCCCTAACTCTACTGGTATCAAATCAATCTTAAATGTTTCGCTAACCAGTTTAATTTCTCGATTCCGACATATATTATCTGCTGAAATTAACTTACCATTTGCTAATTCGAGTAAAAATTTACTATCCAAAGGCGTCAATGGACAACTTAATTTAGCACAAAAATCTCTACTCATATAGCTTCTATCCGCACCCGAATCAAATAAAACGTAAGCAGATTTATTGTCAATAAGAAACGTACCCGTAACAAGCTCCGGGTCTTCCTGTGCCTCTGCCGCATTAATATTGAAAACTCTTCCGCGGCCTTGTCCATTCGTGTTCTCCTGGTTCGGGCAATTTCTAATAACGTGGCCCGGTTTTCCACATTTATAACAAACTACATTGGCATAACTTGCTCCGACACTACTTGCTCCGCCATTACTCATTCCGACACCATTTGTTCCTTTCGTTCTATTAACCCCTGGTCCGTAGACCTCACACTTCGCCGCGCTATGACCATTTCTTTTACACTTGTTGCAAAATTTGGTGCAGAACCCCGAGTGATACTTTTCACACCTTTGGCATAGCTGCTTCTGATTATTGTTGTTGCGGTTGTTATTGTTGTTGGGATGATTGTTGTAGTTGCTGTTGTTGTTGTTGTTGTTGTTGTTGGGCCGTTTGTTGTAGTTGCGATTGATGTTGCGATTGTTGGGATAATTGTTGCGATTATTATTGTAATTGCTATTGTTGTTGTATTGGTGATTCTTATCACCGTTTTCCTCCCACTTTCTTTTGACTTGCTTCACATTGGCCTCTTCAGCCGTCTGTTCTTTAATTCTTTCCTCAATCTGGTTCACTATTTTGTGAGCCATTCTACATGCCTGTTGTATGGAGGCGGGCTCGTGTGAACTTATATCTTCTTGGATTCTTTCCGGTAATCCTTTCACAAACGCGTCGATCTTCTCTTCCTCATCTTCGAATGCTCCCAGACACAATAGGCACAATTCTGTGAATCGTCTTTCGTACGTGGTAATATCAAATCCTTGGGTTCGTAACCCTCTAAGTTCTGTCTTGAGCTTATTGACCTCGGTTCTGGGAGGGTACTTCTCGTTCATCAAGTGCTTGAATGCTGACCACGGTAGTGCGTACGCATCGTCTTGTCCCACTTGCTCTAGATAGGTATTCCACCATGTTAACGCAGAACCTGTGAAGGTATGCGTAGCGTACTTCACTTTGTCCTCTTCAGTACACTTACTTATGGCAAACACCGATTCGACCTTCTCGGTCCACCGTTTCAATCCGATCGGTCCTTCGGTTCCATCAAATTCCAAAGGTTTGCAGGCAGTGAATTCTTTATAGGTGCATCCTACACGATTTCCTGTACTGCTAGATCCAAGGTTATTGTTGGTATGTAGCGCAGCCTGTACTGCGGCTATGTTTGAAGCTAGAAAAGTACGGAATTCCTCTTCATTCATGTTCACGGTGTGTCGAGTAGTCGGTGCCATTTCCTTCAAAATAGTCAAATGGAACAAGTTAATCATACAGAATATTAAGAGTAGTTAATAGTATTTCGTAGCATAATATGAACTCATTTATAAAAGATTTTTCTTCATATTAGCGTTTTATAAGTTTAAATTTGGGTAGTACCTACCCGTTAAGTTCATACTTAGTAGCTAATATACAATTCAACTACTACAATTCTATCTGAAAAACTGATTATAATAATATTTCGCGTTCAAACTTTTACACAATATTTTACAAACTTACAATACCGCTTATTTTACATATAGCATGAAATAAAGCACACAATAAATTTGATACAAGATGGTTGTGAAGATAATTCTAGCTAGTACACAAGTCGTTCAGCAAAGGAAATAAAGACACGTAATTCATACGTCCAGAAACAAGTCATGCATTCTGGTTTTACTAGGATTACTTCCCATCCTTGGTCTTGTGGAACATAACCGTTATGGCCGTTGATAAGACAGCGTGTTGTAACATCGTCAAAGGGACGAGGGTTACGTAATGTCCAACAGTCCCGTAACAATCTAAAAACCTCATTTCTTACCCCAATTACCGACTCCGTCACTTGTGGGAACGTTTTGTTTAATAGTTGTAGCCCGATGTTCTTGTTCTCACTTTGGTGAGAAGCGAACATTACTAATCCGTAAGCATAACATGCTTCTTTATGTTGCATGTTAGCCGCTTTTTCTAAATCACGAAGTCCAATATTCGGATATATTGAGTCAAAATAATTTCTTAACCCATTGCGTAAAATAGCATTTGGGTTCCCCGCAATATATGCGTCAAAGTAAACACATCGTAACTTATGGATTTTCCAATGTGATATCCCCCATCTTTCGAACGAAAGCCTTTTATAAACCAAGGCATTCTTGGAACGTTCTTCGAATGTCTTACAAACTGATCTCGCCTTAAATAGTTGTGCCAAAGAATTCTGACCGACTCTAGACAAGATTTCATCAATCATGTCTCCTGGTAAGTCTCTTAAAATATTGGGTTGTCTATCCATTTTGTGTTTTTATACTGTAAAATAGACAAGAGTTAGATTCAAAAAAAAAAAAATACTTATTAATACAAGCAATTTTTACATATATCATAAAGCATAAGCACACTATATTACATATATTACACCACACGAATACAACTATCTTATTCCGACTCGCTTGTTTCTTCTTCTTCGGTTTTGGTTCGTTTTGCCAAGTTTCTAGGGATATATGATGTTCCCCTAATACGAGCCGTCGTTTTCCACATTGGTTTAGAAAAACCTGGTGGTTTAGAGGTTCCCGGGTCATTGTTACAACTTAAGGACTTCGGGGGTTGACGATACATATAAAGTTCATCGGGGTTGGAATTAGATTTCTCTATTTTTATGCCCTTTCCCTTATTATTTTCTTTTGCCTTTTTAAATTCAGTTGGGGTAATTTCTATAACATCATCGGAATTCTCGTCGGAATCCGATTCATCGGAGAATTGGTAATCCTCCCAATATTTTGCTTCCTTGGCGAAAACACCATTGACCATAATTAACCTTGGTCGGTTGGTTGAGGATTTTCTTTTACTTAACCATTTTATTATTTCCCCCACCGGTTCTATTTCTTCATCCGGTTCTGATTCTTCTTCCGGTTCCGATTCTTCTTCCAGTTCCGACTCTTCTTCCGGTTCCTCTTCGGGAACTTGTGAATCAGTCCACGAATCATTCCAATTTACATTTGACTCTTCATTATTATTAGGTGAGTCAATGGGACTTGTTCTAGAGGTAGACATCTATCACATAATATCAAACGCGTTAATAGATTAATATATCACATAATGCATCCTAACAAACTCGATTATTATATATATATCACATAAATCAAACGCGTTAAGAGATTAATATATCACATAATGCATCCTAACAAATACGTTCGAAGTCCAGACTCAATAATGCATCCTAACAAACTCGATAAGACACACTAATGCAAAATTCTGGTTCTCTAAGACCAACGCTCGGATACCAACTGAAATGTCCCGTTCTTATTGATTAAAAACGTTCCATATTAATTGATTTCGTTGCGAGGTTTTGACCTCTATATGAGACGTTTTTCAAAGACTGCATTCATTTTAAAACAAACCATAACCTTTATTTCATCAATAAAGTTTTAAACAGCTTTACGTAGATTATCAAATAATGATAATCTAAAATATCCTGTTTACACACGACCATTACATAATGGTTTACAATACAAATATGTTACAACAAAATAAGTTTCTTGAATGCGGTTTTTACACAATATCATACAAGCATGGACTCCAAATCTCGTCCTTATTTAAGTATGCGACAGCGGAAGCTCTTAATAATCACCTGAGAATAAACATGCTTAAAACGTCAACAAAAATGTTGGTGAGTTATAGGTTTAACCTATATATATATCAAATCATAATAATAGACCACAAGATTTCATATTTCAATACACATCCCATACATAGAGATAAAAATCATTCATATGGTGAACACCTGGTAACCGACATTAAAAAGATGCATATATAAGAATATCCCCATCATTCCGGGACACCCTTCGGATATGATATAAATTTCGAAGTACTAAAGCATCCGGTACTTTGGATGGGGTTTGTTAGGCCCAATAGATCTAACTTTAGGATTCGCGTCAATTAGGGTGTCTGTTCCCTAATTCTTAGATTACCAGACTTAATAAAAAGGGGCATATTCGATTTCGATAATTCAACCATAGAATGTAGTTTCACGTACTTGTGTCTATTTGTAAATCATTTATAAAACCTGCATGTATTCTCATCCCAAAAATATTAGATTTTAAAAGTGGGACTATAACTCACTTTCACAGATTTTTACTTCGTCGGGAAGTAAGACTTGGCCACTGGTTGATTCACGAACCTATAACAATATATACATATATATCAAAGTTTGTTCAAAATATATTTACAACACTTTTAATATATTTTGATGTTTTAAGTTTATTAAGTCAGCTGTCCTCGTTAGTAACTTACAACTAGTTGTCCACAGTTAGATGTACAGAAATAAATCGATAAATATTATCTTGAATCAATCCACGACCCAGTGTATACGTATCTCAGTATTGATCACAACTCAAACTATATATATTTTGGAATCAACCTCAACCCTGTATAGCTAACTCCAACATTCACATATAGAGTGTCTATGGTTGTTCCGAAATATATATAGATGTGTCGACATGATTGGTCAAAACATTGTATACGTGTCTATGGTATCTCAAGATTACATAATATACAATACAAGTTGATTAAGTTATGGTTGGAATAGATTTGTTACCAATTTTCATGTAGCTAAAATGAGAAAAATTATCCAATCTTGTTTTACCCATAACTTCTTCATTTTAAATTCGTTTTGAGTGAATCAAATTGCTATGGTTTCATATTGAAATCTATTTTATGAATCTAAACAGAAAAAGTATAGGTTTATAGTCGGAAAAATAAGTTACAAGTCGTTTTTGTAAAGGTAGTCATTTCAGTCGAAAGAACGACGTCTAGATGACCATTTTAGAAAACATACTTCCACTTTGAGTTTAACCATAATTTTTGGATATAGTTTCATGTTCATAATAAAAATCATTTTCTCAGAATACAACTTTTAAATCAAAGTTTATCATAGTTTTTAATTAACTAACCCAAAACAGCCCGCGGTGTTACTACGACGGCGTAAATCCGATTTTACGGTGTTTTTTGTGTTTCCAGGTTTTAAATCATTAAGTTAGCATATCATATAGATATAGAACATGTGTTTAGTTGATTTTAAAAGTCAAGTTAGAAGGATTAACTTTTGTTTGCGAACAAGTTTAGAATTAACTAAACTATGTTCTAGTGATTACAAGTTTAAACCTTAGAATAAGATAGCTTTATATGTATGAATCGAATGATGTTATGAACATCATTACTACCTTAAGTTCCTTGGATAAACCTACTGGAAAAGAGAAAAATGGATCTAGCTTCAACGGATCCTTGGATGGCTCGAAGTTCTTGAAGCAGAATCATGACACGAAAACAAGTTCAAGTAAGATCATCACTTGAAATAAGATTGTTATAGTTATAGAAATTTAACCAAAGTTTGAATATGATTATTACCTTGTATTAGAATGATAACCTACTGTAAGAAACAAAGATTTCTTGAGGTTGGATGATCACCTTACAAGATTGGAAGTGAGCTAGCAAACTTGAAAGTATTCTTGATTTTATGTAACTAGAACTTGTAGAATTTATGAAGAACACTTAGAACTTGAAGATAGAACTTGAGAGAGATCAATTAGATGAAGAAAATTGAAGAATGAAAGTGTTTGTAGGTGTTTTTGGTCGTTGGTGTATGGATTAGATATAAAGGATATGTAATTTTGTTTTCATATAAATAAGTCATGAATGATTACTCATATTTCTGTAATTTTATGAGATATTTCATGCTAGTTGCCAAATGATGGTTCCCACATGTGTTAGGTGACTCACATGGGCTGATAAGAGCTGATCATTGGAGTGTATATACCAATAGTACATACATCTAAAAGTTGTGTATTGTACGAGTACGAATACGGGTGCATACGAGTAGAATTGTTGATGAAACTGAACGAGGATGTAATTGTAAGCATTTTTGTTAAGTAGAAGTATTTTGATAAGTGTATTGAAGTCTTTCAAAAGTGTATAAATACATATTAAAACACTACATGTATATACATTTTAACTGAGTCGTTAAGTCATCGTTAGTCGTTACATGTAAGTGTTGTTTTGAAACCTTTAGGTTAACGATCTTGTTAAATGTTGTTAACCCAATATTTATAATATCAAATGAGATTTTAAATTATTATATTATCATGATATTATCATGTATGAATATCTCTTAATATGATATATATACATTAAATGTCTTTACAACGATAATCGTTACATATATGTCTCGTTTAAAAATCATTAAGTTAGTAGTCTTGTTTTTACATATGTAGTTCATTGTTAATATACTTAATGATATGTTTACTTATCATAGTATCATGTTAACTATATATATATCCATATATATGTCATCATATAGTTTTTACAAGTTTTAACGTTCGTGAATCACCGGTCAACTTGGGTGGTCAATTGTCTATATGAATCATATTTCAATTAATCAAGTCTTAACAAGTTTGATTGCTTAACATGTTGGAAACATTTAATCATGTAAATATCAATCTCAATTAATATATATAAACATGGAAAAGTTCGGGTCACTACAGCTAAAACAGAAATGAGAACTACTTAAAGAAGAATCAGGAGACGATGAGATTCTAGAGTGTACCCGTGTTAATTAATGCACGTTCGATGTTGATTTGAGGCAACAAAGAAAGTGAGATTTATTGAGACCCATTTGGTAGCTTGCCATATGTGGGAACCTTGCAGAGAGTTGGCGAATAGGTTGTTAGAAAATACGCCCTCTAAATTTGAAATAGAGTTTAACGGTTGGTTCCACTAATGTAGCACCAAATTCCAAATGTTTAGGGATGCTGAGCAATGGAGCAGTATGTGTACGAAGTAAATCAACATGGGAATTGCGTAGTGGGTAAAGAGTTGTGTCGAGATCGATGCTACGCTTATCTAGATCTATAATATATATATATATATATATATATATATATATATATATATATATATATATATATATTGAAATGATCTAATAAAAATTTAAAAGTGAATGAGAACGAGAACTCGAATTCAAACAATTTTCATGAAAGGGCAAATATTTTTAGGTATGTTAGAATAATTTTGAGATGCTGAAGGATGCATCATGAAATCACGTTCGTTCTACAAATTCAGAATTCGAACAATTTGAGCTGAGTTCGAACAAAAAAATACACTTTGTTCGAACAATTTTTTTGAACTACATTTTTTCGTTTTACAATTTTCTGAAATCTAACGTTCTACATCGAGTTAAAAAAAACACTGTGTTCGAATTATTTTTTGTTCTACATTTTTTTGTTTACGAATCTGAATTCGAACACTCTCCACTTAATTTGAACAAAAATTACATTGTGTTTGAAAAATATTTTGTTATACATTTTTCGTTCTACAAATTTGAATTCGAACAAAAATGGTTCAATTCAAATAAAATATCAAAAAGATTGTCCGCCTTTAGAGGTCTCAGGGTTCTCTGGCATCTTGAGTTCTCATAGGATCACACACACACACACACATACACACACACACACACATATATATATATACATACATTTACATATATAGGGTGACGATCATGTGAGAATCAAACTTAAGGCGAACAAGATTTTTGAATTTTTTTATTTGAATTGACCGAAATTCGTTCAAATTCATGAACTGTAGAACAAGAAAATGTAGAACAACACTGTGTTCGAACACAACCTAATAGTGCTTGAAATCATAAATTTTAGAATCAGAATGTAGAACAAAAAATTGTTCGAACACACCCTAAAATTGTTCGAACTCATAATTTGTAAAATCAAAATATAGAACAAAATTTGTTCGAACACACCCTAAAATTATTTGCCCTTGTTAAAAAATAGTTCAAATTCAGAATTTGTAGAACGAACGTGATTTAATGATGTATCCTCCAGCATCTCAAAATTGTTCGAAAACATAAGATTTTTGCTTGACCATGTATAATTTTTGATCAACTTTCGAATTCTCATGATTCTCATTCATAATTGAGTTCTCAACTAATCTCTTCACTATATATATATATATATATATATATATATATATATATATATATATATATATATATATATATATATATATATATATATATATATATATATATATATATATATATATAGTGAGGTTTAATGGAGAACCAATGGTAGGAGAGAACTTAGAGAACTTAGAGAACTCACATATTGAATGCACATGCATATACCATATGCATCTATTCTTTAAAAAATAAAAATTCGAAATTTTTTTTCCCCAAATTTTTTTTTTAGATTTTTTTCCCGAAATTTTTTTATAAATATTTTTGTGTGCATATTGACTTTTTTATTGTGCAAATTGAGTTTTTACTGTGCAGATTGACTTTTTTTGTGAAGATTGATTCTTTTATTGTGCAGATTGATTTTTTTTGTGCAGATTGACTTTTTTGTGCAGATTGAGAAGTTTTTTTTTTGTGCAGATTGATTGATTTTTTTTTTTTGCAAATTGAATTTTTTTTTTAAGATTGAATTTTTTTTTCACAAACTAAAGCTCAATCTGTCCATGGATTGAAGTTCAATCTATGAGTTCTTTCCCACCCTTAGTTCTCTCTAGATTCCTTCACTATATATATATATATATATAGCCAAAAGTTCAAACGAGAACCATAAATCGGGCGAGAACTACGAGAACTTTTAATTTACAAAGATTTTTCACCTCTGAGCTGAGTAGATTGAATCACCCACAAATATTGATGGAAATTAAGAATGAACATAAAAAAGTCTTAAAAAACTTATATTTTACCTATATAATTAAATATATAGTTTCTCATTCACATGTGCTTATTTGTTTGTGATATATGTGAACATTTCATATACTCCGTTATTAATAATTTAACATGTAATTTGTGGTAATGAACATATATTTGTTAATGATATGAACATTAATTAACATTTTCATGTAATTTGTTGCATTTAAATGCTTAAAAACTATGAAATTAAAAAGTTCTCGCAGTAAGGGATGGAAATGGGCGAGAAAAAACCCGTGACCCGCGGGTACCCGATCCGTGATGGGCGGGTAAAATCATTAAATCCTACCCGCGGGCACGGATACGGGTAAAAAATTATACCCGCTGTGTGACAATCGCTCCAAATCCATATGGACGAACACATCATTCATTGATTTCATTGCGAGGTATTTGACCTCTATGTGATACATTTTGTAACATTGTATTCGTTTGAAAAGGTATTTCATAAATGAATATATAAATTCCAGGTTTTTAACATCTGATGATTCCTACGTATAGACAATCACCATTTAAATGGTTTACAATAATACATCTGTTGACAATACAGTCAAAATAAGATACATGGTAATGGTTTGGTGAATGCAAGTTTCTTGTATATAGCATGTATGACTCCAAGCACATATCTTGTATCACGTATAAGCAAACAGCGGAAGACTTCTAGAATCCTGAGAATAAACATGCTTCAAGTGTCAACACAAAGGTTGGTGAGTTCATAGTTTTAATATTACACATAATCCGTATATCAATGTGGATTACAAAAGTTCAGTTGTTTTATTCAAAACGTTTATCAATAGGTTTTACATAAAAGGTGGATCACAGGATTTCAGTTGTTTCATCCGAAACGTTTATCAATCGGTTCTACAAAATTGAGCACCCTGGTAACTAAACTTTAACGTTTATATAATTTGTACCCTTTGTATAATCATCTTAATAATACACGCAAACCAACGTGTACGCTTCTCAAATAGCATACGTCCGTTAAAAGGCTAGTGCTCTAGCTCGGACGGGGATATCAAGCCCTATGGATCCATATACTACTACTCGCGCCCACCAGTTCTTATAACCGGCAGTTACTAGTTACCAAAGCTAAGGGATTTTTGGTTCAAACTCAGTATAGAATTTAGTATGTACTTGTGTCCATTGTTTAAAATAAAGTGCATATATTCTCAGCCCAAAAATATATATTGCAAAAGCATTTAAAAAGGGAGCAAATGAAACTCACGCATATAAATATTGTATATCGGTTAATAAAGCATTTGCATGTATTCTCAGCCCAAAAATGAAGAGAGTAAAAGGGATCTTATGAAACTCACTGTTTTATATTGATATACAATATTGCAGGAAAGCACGTAGACGCATCGGAGATGATAAACACGAGGTTTGATTCACAAAAATACCCCCGAACATTACCCATAACCTCCTTGGTAATAACCCATATTTTCCTTAGCTCTAGCTCGCTCGGAAACTCGTTTTGAAAATTACTTGGACAGCACTCCGTCGTAATATTTTATGTACATTATTATTTTTGTATCGCAAAAATAATAACATTAATAATAAAAATAATAAGATTAATAATAATAATAATAATAATAATAATAATAATAATAATAATAATAATAATAATAATAATAATAATAATAATAAATAAAATAAATACGGAGTAATATATGTTAAAACAGAAGCAGAATGATCGAGTTTTTATAGGTGTGGCCTGTCCCCAGACCCCATGCGATCGCATGGTTCTGAAGGCCATTGGCCATGCGATCGCATGGCCCATTTTTCCAGCTCACATAATTTTGTCCTAATGCTTGTCGACATAATTAAATAATATATATATAATATATAATTTAAATTAATTAATTATATATTATATTTTATTCCCGTGCATAGTTGATTTGTAATTTTTGTTCCGATAAGTCGTACATCTTCACTTGACTTATGTTCCGGTTCCGGTTTTTTGAATGTCCTTTCGTACCTTTAGAAAACTTGCATTTTACGTTTCGTGTCACGTACCTTTGTCATAATATAGCCTTAAGTTATCCATAAACTATACCACTCAAAGTATATCTTAAACTTTAGAGTGTTTTGGTCATTTACTTCTATAAATCATCGTCTCACTATTTGTTAAAATACATTTTTAAAATAGTGTTTTAATGTAGCAAAGTTACTGCAGCAAAGTCAATTTTCACTGTAGCAATTCACTGTAGCAAAGTAAATTTTACTGTAGCAAATAGTGATTTTCGAAAACACTGTAGCATTTTGGGTACTGTAGCAATTTGAAAATACTGTAGCAAATTAGTGTTTTACTTGTTCATCTTAAACGTTTTAGTTAACTTATCTAAATATCAATCGAATCAATAATCGAATGTTACTATCGTTTACTAAATAACTTGAAATCATATATATTCAAATAGATATATAAACCAATAAGTTTAATGTACGGTAACATGCAATTAAAACTTTGTTACGTTTTCAAGTTATAGTATATATATGTATCTATTTACATATAATGGTTCGCGAATCGTTGAGAACAACTGAAGGGTATTTAAATATATAAAAGTAATTCAAAAATTTTGAGATTCAGTTTTACAGACTTTGCTTATCGTGTCGGAAATTTTAATAATACAAAGATTAAGTTTAAGTTTAGTCGAAATTTCTGGGTCATCACACGCTGACGGGTCACGGGTACATACTACCCGTCACGGGTAAAACCCGATCCGCTAATTCATGAAACCCTTTTTTTAATTTACCCGTGAGTTTATACATGCAATTATCAGAGTTAAAAATGATTTTACTTGTAATACGATAATGATTAAAAATATAATATTACATATAAGTAAAAAACTTGATTTTCACGTCATTTTACACATGTAGCTTGTACATATAATTCATAATTAATAAAATTATCTAACTTTTCTTAAAAAAAAAAAATTAACGAAGTTGTATATTATTATTACCCGCGAGTTTATCCGCGGGTCATGGGTATCTGCGGGTCATGGGTATCCGCGGATCACGGGCATGTGCAAAGTTTTTTTACCCGCGGGCGGGTAACGGGTCTCAACGAGCAAAAAAAACAACCCGATGGGCGGGTCGCGAGTATATAGAACCCGTGCCCGTTACCTGCGGGCGCCATCCCTACGTATGGATGGAAATGGGCGAGAAAAAACCCGTGACCCGCGGGTACCCGATCCGTGATGGGTGGGTAAAATCATTAAATCTTCCCCGCAAGCACGGGTACGGGTAAAAAATTATACCCGCCGACGGTTCGCAGGCGGGTCGCGGGTACATACTACCCGTCACGGGTAAACCCGATCCGCTAATTCATGAAACTTTTTTTAATTTACCCATGAGTTTATACATGCAATTATCAGAGTTAAAAATGATTTTACTTGTAATGCGATAATGATTAAAAATATAATATTACATATAAATAAAAAACTTGATTTTCACGTCATTTTACACATGTAGCTTGTACATATAGTTCATAATTAATAAAATTATTTAACTTTTCTAAAAAAATTAACGAAGTTGTATATTATTATTACCCGCGGATCATGGGTATCCGCATGTTACGGGTATGGGCAAAGTTTTTTTACCCACTGGCGGGTAACGGGTCTCAACGATAAAAAAACAACCCGATGGGCGGTTCGCGGGTATATAGAACCCGTGCGCATTACCCGTGGGCGCCATCCCTATGCATGTAGTTCCAGTGGACACAATTGAGGTATCTTAGTCTATGTTTATAGGTGAGCATTGTATATGTATGTGGTCTTTGGAAATATTCATAAATTCTTGCCTTTTCTAAAAAAAAGAATTTTGATATAATGATACTTATTTGTATTTAGACTGTGTTGTTGTTTGGTTTTATCAGCCTATTCGCCTCTCGAGATTATATATTTCTTTAAAGTTTGAATTCAAAAAGTCAACCGAATCTTCATTGATCAAATCCGAAAGCTATGTGTTGTTACAAGTTAAGATGATGATTTGCAAGTGTTAGTAACATGACTTCTAACATTTTTCATGAAGTAATCATGACCCGAAATCAACAAGATCTTGATTGCATATTTAATGTGATAAATATATATAATATGATATACAAGAGCTCTGCAACTTGGTTAAATAATCCCTCTTCTCTGTTCGCATCCCATATTTAAATTTGATTCATGCCTCAAGCTTATCCAGTTCTGAGGTGGGCCAAGGTGGCTCATGTGTTATTCTTTATCTCATGTATCAGCTAGCTGTGCTATCAAGTTATTATTTGTATATAGCATAATTATATATAAAAGTGTTATCTGCATATAGTGTTAGTAGACTTATATGAGGTATCTCAGCTGGTGTTTATAGCTGAGCTTTGTATATGTATGTGTTCATATTTGGTGTTCATAATAAGATGAAGGTCCTGTTTTATGTGATTTTTTGATAACTTTACTCACAATGAATGTTTTATTTTCAATAGTTATTTACATTTAAATGTTTTAATGATTCACTTCCCGTAGAGTGTGGTTTAAGCATGTACAAGTTGTTTTGGTTGTTAATAAATTTCTTGCTTTCTAAAAAAGAATAGAAATAATGCTTATATAGATTGTTAAAACATATTTATAATCATTTTTTTGTTAACATTACACACATTGAATATTTTAGTTTTAATAGTTATTTACATTTAAATGTTTTATATTATTTTACTTGTATGATAATGTTATACCGATTAATGTTTTATCGTATTCTTATTTTAACTTTCATAAATGAATTCATCTATGAATCGATAACATTACTCATGATGAATATTTTATTTTTGGTAATTTTTTACTTTATAACATATTTTATTTTATTTTTCGATAACATTACACGCGATAAATGTTTTAAATTTCATTATATTTTTTGTGTAGACTTTTTATAGTCGATTTCCTTTATAAATCGATAACATTACATCCGAGTAATGTTTCAAATTTCATTGTATATTTTTTGTTTGGACATCCATTAGATTAATTCGTATATAAAGATAATATTACACATGATGAATGTCTTAAATTTTATAATAATTTACATTTATACATATATTATTTTATTTTTCAAAAACATTACACACGATGACTTTTCTAAATTACATTGTATTTTTTATTTGACCATTCATTGATGAATTCATTTATAAATCGGTAATGTTACACGTGATGAATGTTTTAAATTTTTATAATTAATTACATTAAAACATTCCACAATATTTTATTTTCTGTTACACTCGATGAATGTTTTAAAATCCTAAGTACTTCTTAATTTGGATAACATTACACTCGAGTATATTTACATGTTCTTTTCTATATTTTGATAACATTACACACGAGTAATGTTTTAAATTTCATTGTATTTCATGTATTCAATCGTTTATATTATTTCATTTTTTGATAACATTAGACATGATTAACGTTTTATAAGTTTCATTGTATATATTAATTTGAATTTCATCAATTAATTCATTCAGTTGAGTTTCATTGTTTTAAATTTTTTCATTTTGATGAATATTAGTTAATATTCATTTTGATGAATATTAGTTAACATTCATCGAACTGAATATTATTTATCATTCAGTACAGTTTCTTTTATTTTTTATACATAATATGTAAATACTCTTCTTGATTAATATTAATGTTACGTTAATTTCTTTCTTTTTTATATATTTTTTATAAGTTTGACGCTACAATTCATCATGATTATAAATTTTTCTATGAATTTTTAAATTTATAACACAAAATGCATAATATTACATATGTTGAATGTTATGGTCCTGGGTATATTGGTAAATATTTATAAAAAAGCCATTGTGTCAGAATAGTTGAGTTATTTACAAATATGCCACCGCGTCAGAAAGTTGTGTTATTTACGCAGTTCGTTTCTAAAACAAAAAACTAGTATTTGAGTTACGTTTGTTTGTAGGTGTGGTGAGATGCATTTTTTTTTTTTTTTTTTTTGAAAACTATAATATATAATATAAATGATAGATTCAAAGATAGATATGATACAAAACTGATAGAATATGAATAAAAAACTAGCATGATTAAAAAACACAATAAACATGTGAGATGCGTAACAGCATATGATACGGGAACATTGATGGACCAAATTAAGTGGGACGGAATCCCTATAAAATGTGCTGCACTAATTTCTCAAAAGTAAAAGGCTAACCGTGTCTACATTGGTTTAGCTACTACTTTGTTTTTCTCTCACTTGGTGATTTTGATATTGATATTCTAAGACCTTAAAACACAGTGATAGTTTAAACCAGTTATCACTTCTTGTAGGGGAATGATTCTAACACACTCTTTTTTGATTCTCACACACCTATTTTAACCTTTTACTCTTCTAATAATACTTCATTTCTTTAAATTGGTGTGTGAGGATTAAAAAAATGTGTGTGAGAATCATCCCCCCTTCTTGTATTGTATACCACTAGGTGTACATACATATAATCTTCATCATTGATATTATTATTTTTGAATCATTCGATTCAAATTGCATAATTTTATCTTTATTAAAAAATGCAAAATAATCCTATTATATTATAACTAGCTTAAGACCCGCGAATTCGCGGGATTTTTTTAAGGATGAACCGAAAATTAAATTGTCAGAATAATCATATTTTATATAGTAATTGTTAGGTTGTTAAGAAACCAAAACAGTTAAAGTAGTAATGTTGTATTACTGATAATAAAGCAAGCAAGTTATAACCTAAAAATAAATTAATAAGACAAAGGTGAAAACCATAATACTGAAAAAAGGTTTAGTTTGTATTTAATTTTTTGGTCGAGTTTCTCACATATTACTTCATGATTGTAATCTATTAATATGTTGATTAATTGTATAGAAAGCGAAAACTGTTTTGTTTTACAATTGTTAAATTGTTGTTACAAATATACATAAATCATTGATTTGTTAATACATGTATTTGTAACTAAGCAGCGGAGAAACACACCTATGTGGACTTTAGTAACATTAGATTCAGAGCTAGATCTCGTGCAATCTCTTCAGTTTCACTATAACTACTCAAAATCTTTTCTTTATCACTTAATGTAAGCATGACAACAACTTTCAAGGTTTGGTCTTGTAAAGGTAAGATGTGTTGTAAGGTAGCTAGAATATACATACCAAATTTTCTAAGTGACTCATTGTATTTTCATCTTCAATAAGTTAGTCATTTGACTCACTACAGATCAAAGATAACCTAAATTAGCTATTCGTATATGAACATGATAGAATTACCTGTTTATTAACGACAAGAAGTTTACACATCAATAGCTTCAAAAAAGTTGAGCTCATATAGACCGTCTCTCACCAAGCAACTACACCAAGAAAACTTGTGAAACCTATGATTCAACAGTAATCGTATCTTTTAATTAAGAATAAATGGATCACAAAAAACTTTAGATATATGAGAATGAGAATCACAATCATTAGATAATTTTCTTAGCAGTTTTAATTTATTTGTCATTTTTCTCGTTTTTTGTTCATGCATCCCATTGCTAGAATTTGAACATTTAATAGTACAAATCGGGGTAGAAAGTTTTGTCAAAATGTTCTCCCTCGGATTGTTCAACTTCTTAGCAATAAATCAATAACTAATACAAAATTGGTGACTACAAAAAATAACATAATACAAACCTCTGCCATTTCTGCAGTATTGTCATTAGCTCGAAATTAAATACTAATAGAGTCACCATGGATGTGATCGATGCTCCTATATATATTTTGCATCATCTTTCACCGAGTGTCCCGATTCTGCAATAAATGGGGTTCGCAATAAACGGGGTTTGAGTCGTGAGTAGTTTCATCATTAAAGAACATCTTCTATACATGTTATACCGTGTTTTGAGTAGAGGCGGAACATATACAGGACAAACGGGTGTATATGTCCCGGCTCGATTTTAGGGTAAAAAAGTTGTACACTAAAAAAAATTTAACTAAAAAATAAGGTTTTTTTAGTGGTTTACCCCCATCCATTAGTTTCGACCCATCTCGGATCGGGTTCAAGTTCTGCCACTGGTTGTGAGTGAAAGAATATAAATACATAGAATATGGCCAATATTTAAAAGAATATACATACCATATTCAATGAGCACGAAATGAAAGCAATATAGTTAAGCAATGCAATTAATAGACACACTATTTAAATACACCATCAAGCCCGGAAAAATGTAGAAAAGAAATACAATAGAAAAGTAAGTCCGCAAAGTAAGCCCAAGAGTAATTTTAACATTTTCGCCCAAAATGACGTAAAATGGGTTGACGACTCACTTTTTTTATCCAGCTGACCCGTGTGATTGAAAATCTTCTCACAGTGTAACATCCTCAGATCGGGCCTAGAAGTAAGATGACTATTGTGCCCTTAGGCATATTTGTGCGATTATTTATGCCTTTATTTTATTTATATGCGTAATATTATTTTATTATTTATTTAAGACCAGTTTGTGACAAGGGTCACAGAACAGGTTTGTTTATTTAATTTGGACTCCGTTAGGGCAGTCAAATTAAGTACGAAAGATATCTGATAACTGGTAAATACCCGTGTGTGGTGAGGTATGGGATTTTAACCCCAATTAAGTGTATTGTGCAGCTCTTTTCTCTTATTTTCTCTATCTCTCTAGAAAATTCCCAAAACTCACCCGTACTCACTTCTTCTTCAATCACAAACCCTAGATTGCTAATTTGTGTTCTAGAGCTCAAATCATTCATATTATCTTGTTCTTTACAGTTTACTGAATCTTTTAAGGTAAGAATCAAAGTATGTCAAGCTTTAATCTTTGAGAAAATGAGATTTTTGTGTTAGGTTTTGTTAAAGTGGGTTTTAGTGTCAAATTGGTTGATTTTGATGTTGTTTGTGTCAAAATCTTGTGGGTTTATGCTTATTGATGTTTAGTGTAGTCGATTTGGTCAGTTTTGAGGTAAGAAACGAGCTCTAGAGCAAGAAATGGCGAATTTTGGGTTAAACCCGTAGCTGTGTTCATCTTCTTCATCAGATGAACACACTCGGCCGAGTGTCTCTTGACACTCGACCGACCGTGTAGACGATCGACCGGTTGAGTGACACACTCGACCGAGTGTGTCTGATGTAGTGACCCATCCTAATCCATCTGAACGAATACATTACATTTGGTTACATCGCGAGGTAATTGACCTCTATATGATACATTTTACAAATATTGCATTCGTTTTTAAAAGACAAACTTTCATTTCATCGAAAGTTGACGGCATGCATACCATTTCATAATATATCCAACTATAATTGACTTAGTAATAATCTTGATGAACTCAACGACTCGAATGCAACGTCTTTTGAAATATGTCATGAATGACTCCAAGTAATATCTCTAATATGAGCAAATGCACAGCGGAAGATTTCTTTCATACCTGAGAATAAACATGCTTTCAAGTGTCAACCAAAAGGTTGGTGAGTTCATTAGTTTTTCATAATCAATCATTTTCAATAATATAATAGACTACAAGATACTCATAATTAGAAAACAATCTGTGCAGGTCTATTCATGCTGTAAAATCATTCATATGAAGAACACCGGAACCTTTCAAACAACTCACCAACGGTAACTAATGCGTAGTGCAATGACAAAATCATCTCACCGTGGTAGTTAATACAATATAATTCTTACAACGGGGGCTAATGCGTACGCAATGCAAAATCATCCCTCCGAGGGTAGCTGAAACGGGGGCTAATGCTTACGCAATGCAAAATCATTCCTCCGTTACTAACTACAAAGTCGACTATAATACAATACAATACATCGGGGGCTAGTGCGTGCGTGCAATGCAAAATCATCCCGCCGATGGTAGTTAAAACGGGAGCTAATGTGACGACCCGGAAATTTTTGACCAAATTTAAACTTAATATTTATATGATTTAATGTTTTCGACACGATAAGCAAAGTCTGTAATATTGATGTTTCAAAAACTTTGAACTGTGTTCATGTAATCAATTAACCTTTGACCATTCCCAACGATTCACGAACAACTAATTATAAATAGATACATATATATTTAAATGTATATGTATATAATAATGATTTGAAATATAAATTGAAATAAAATACTATTTAAGTATTAGAAGTAAATATGTAAAATAAAATAATATAAGATAATGAAGTTATACTTTATATATATAGATATAATGTATATTAAAAATAAATGTTAAATGATTGTAATACTCGTTTAAGGTTCCGATTTATATTAAGCAAGTTAAACTCAAACTTATGTGAATTTAAAATAAACAGTTAGCCAAAAATGAGTTTTATAAATCATAGGCTTATTAAAAATGTATTTAGGAACTATTTGTTAAATTTTAAAACTTTTTATATTTTACTTAGGGTTGGGGGTGAATAATTAATGTAATTTTTAATTAATAGTTAATGACTGAATTCTATACCATAACGACCAAAATAAATAAAGATGATTAATTTAAAATTTTAGAATTTTTCTGAGAACTTTTATTCGCCAATGAGTAAACAACGGGGCACGATATAATAGTCCGTGAAAACTGTCGGTAGGATATATCCATAAGAGATTCACGAGATATTAAATTGATGCACTGTTTTTGTTTTGTTTGTCCCACACTCCCACTATCTATTTATATATACAGAGACATAGACACCTAATTAGTACACACATATTTCCTTCCATTTTCTATCTATTATCATTTATCAAACAACATACATTATTTACTTTTGGTACAGATTTCTTTCAATACATACATACATCAAGTGAAGAAACCATCTTAACCACCATCTTCATCCCTCTTTATCTCTCTCCGCTATCCTTATAACCTGTCACGACCCGGAAATTTCGGTCAAATTTAAACTCTAATAACTCCTACAAGATAAGCAAATTGATGTGTTGCAATAAAATATTTTCATACATTTAATTAACCTTTGGACTTTACCCTACGATTCACGAACAACCTATAAGTTAAAACTCGAACCCGTCATGATTTATATATGAAATGATAAAAATTTACTATTAAACGATACTATTTCAAATTAGAATTTTTACGTATTAAGTCGTTTTATTTTTATGATATAATTTTTGTAATTTTTTTTTAAGAAACGAAGTTAAATTAAAAATGTACAATTTGTAAAGCACAACGTACAACAACGTGCAGCTTAAATAGTTGAATCGAAATTAATTCATTTACTATTCATATTAATAGTAAATGAAACGAAATTAATTAATTACTATTCACATGAAAGCGACATGATTGAAATTATTAATTATAAGTTACATAAAATACCCCTGAAGTATTTTAAAAATACGACTTTTAAAATCTTAATCGATTCCATTTTATTATTATATTATTATATTTTACTTTATTATATTATTATATTATTATTTTATTATTATATTATTACTTTATTATATTATTATATTATTATAATTATAAACGTACGATTCCTTTTATTATTATATTATTATTTTATTACTTTATTATATTATTATATTATTATAATTAAACACGTTTGATTTCTTTTATTATTATAATATTATTTTCTAACTATATATATCGATCGATCGATCAATTGCAGAAACACACACACCTATATGTACATATATATTTATTTCATATATTTTTATTCCGTAATAATTCTAGTGCAATATTAAAATTAAGTATTAGTAGTATACATAAAATACTACGACGAAGTCATGAGCGTGTCACTTTCAAAATGGGTTTTCAAGCGGGATAAAGCTAAGGAAATTATGGGTTATAGCCAAGGTTGCAGAAATCGGTTCTCGGGGAGTTCTCGGCAGGGTCTCCAAAACGAGAACTCGGAGAACTCGGGGAGTTATCGGAGGTTGACTTTCATTGACTTTTGGGATTTTATCAAGTTTTTTTTCGAGATTTGACCGATTTGACTGAGATTTATCAAGTTTTTTTCGAGATTTGACCGATTTTTCCGAGAATTGACCGATATTTCCGAGATTTGACCGATTTTTTGGAGATTTGACCGATTTTTGGTCGTTGATCGATTTTTTGACTGATTTCAAAACGAGTTCTCGCCAGGAATGAAATTCCGAGTTCTCGCCGAGTTCTCCCGATTTTTGCAACCATGGTTATAGCTATGGAGGTTATGGGTAATGTACGTGGGTATTATTGGCAAGTCAAACCTAGTGTTTATCATCTCTGTTGCGTTTACGTACTTCCCTGCAATATTGAATCACAATATTGATACGTGAGCATTCATATCTTATCTTTTATATATTAATTGTGTATCCATGTCTAGTGCTCGAGTATATATATTTATGCATGCTTGTATGCTAAATTTCGTCGTTAAACAGTTTATAATGAATCACGAATTAAATACATATATTACTGGTAAAAGGTATATGATATACATGTTTTTGGAAAGCTGGCGAAAAATCAATAACTTTTCATTTAGAAATCGCGTAATTTTGATGAACGAATTAAAAGATACGCTCAACTGAATTATGATTGACGTTAATTGGAATTGCTTTTGAATTTGCAATTAATATTTAAACAGTTTGTTTGTAAGATTGATAAATTGGATTTTTGAATATTACTAGCCGAGTAAATGAATCCTTATATAAGGCACGTCTCGTTTTGTTGAACTATTGTCAAAATTGACTTTTTGAAATGACTTTGGATAACTTTTATATGTCGATCTCGAGCATTAGGATTATGATACACTATGACCTGACCCAGCTTGATAGACATTTATTGACCAACATATGTTCTCTAGGTTGAGATCTACGATTATTTGGTAATCCGAGTTTCGGTCACATTTTGGTGAACGATTTTATATGTTGCTAAGGTGAGTTTCAT
The DNA here is from genome assembly GCF_046630445.1 of Rutidosis leptorrhynchoides. Lineage (NCBI taxonomy): Eukaryota > Viridiplantae > Streptophyta > Magnoliopsida > Asterales > Asteraceae > Rutidosis > Rutidosis leptorrhynchoides. The sequence continues at coordinate 665,425,098 of NC_092334.1, forward strand.
TGATCCCTTTTTAATTGCTTTTGCAATATATTTTTGGGCTGAGAATACATGCACTTTATTTTAAACACAATGGACACAAGTACATGCTAAATTCTACACCGAGTTTGAACCAAAAATCCCTTAGCTTTGGTAACTAGTAACTGCCGGTTATAAGAACTGGTGGGCGCGAGTAGTTGTATATGGATCCATAGGGCTTGACATCCCCGTCTGTTCCAGGTATAGAAACCCTAGCCTGAACTATAAAACAGACGTATGCTATTTGAGTTTAATATACGTTGGATTACGTGTATTGTACATGTTGGTTGCATGTATGTTAAAACATGGGTACTTATTATATAGAAGTTAAAGTTTAGTTACCAGGGTGCTCAATCTTGTAGAATATTTTGATAAACGTTTCTGGATGAAACAACTGAAATCTTGTGGTCCACCTTTATATACAGATTATGCGAAACACTAAAACTATGAACTCACCAACCTTTGTGTTGACACTTGTTAGCATGTTTATTCTCAGGTTCCTAGAAGTCTTCCGCTGTTTGCTTATATGTTAGACAAGCTATGTGCATGGAGTCATACATGTTTTATTCGAGAAAGCGTTGCATTCACAAAATCATCACCATGTATTTATTTTGACTGTTTCGTCAACAGAAGTATTATTGTAAACTATTATTTACGGTGATTGTCTATATGTAGAAATCATCAGATGTCGAAAACCTTGGATTTAAATATTCATTTAAGGTATACCTTTTTCAAAAGAATGCAATGTTTATAAAACATATCATATAGAGGTCAAATACCTCGCTATGAAATCGATGAATGACGTATTGTCCATATGGATTTGAAGCGATCGTCATAGTTGGTATCAGAGCGTTGGTCCTAGTGAACCAGGTCTTGCATGAGTGTGTCTAACTGATAGTTGTTAGGATGCATTAGTAAGTCTGGACTTCGACTGTGTCTGCATGTCAAAAGTTTTGCTTATCATTTCTTGTCAAAAATTACCTGCTTATCATTCTTAGTCTAGACACGTGTTACTGCATTGATTGCATGAATAGTGTATAGACAAAATTCATATCTTGGCGTATCTGTTACTGAAAACTTTTCCTGACAGCTTTCGAAAGATCCTCCGTAATTTGCGGATCCCTTATACTATATATAGGTATTCTATGTAATTAGAATATCATCCGATATCCAAAAATCATTTCATATCAAAAATCCTTTATCTAACCGTGTAAGATGAATTCCGCATCTAGTTCGAATTCCTCAGATTCCGATAGCTATTCCGATATGGATTTTCATTCAAGCTCCGAAAGCAGTGTGACCGAAATGGATCAACCAATTAGCCATCACCTATTCTGGATGAATTGGGGATGGGTTCGTAATCTACTTAATTATTGGAGACAAGAAGAAGGTGATCCCTTCCATCCACCACATTCCCGTCTTGGCGGAGAACCTGAAGCACTTACCGGCGAACCTGTTCGTAACACCATTTTCACCCTCATTTCCAGAACAGCTCGCAACGACTACGTAATATCCAATATTCTAAATCTTATTCATCCGCTTGTCTGAACCGCCAATCATCCGGGGGTAGTAGAAGAAGTCAACGAGCTTCGCGCTCGAGTAGTGACTTTGGAGAACATGATGCGCAACTTGCAGGCATCACAGGCACCACCAGCATCGGCGGCAACAGTACCACCGACAACAACACCAACAGTACCATTACCACCACCAACAACAACATCCCCATCACACGCCTCAACATCACAATCCGTACCTCGGATATCAACATCATACGCACCATAGATACCAAGGAGTACCAACAACAATAAACGATGAAGTATTGATTCATAACTTCATCGGAGAAATATTCTACGGTGATTATGTAATCTCTATAATCTTAGAGATTATTTATCCCAGTTCTAACCATAAATTAGATGAATAGAGATGATAGAAGGAAGAATAGAAACCCTGACAAGAATGGTGCGTAAGGTACAAGCTAGACTTGTTTTACCAACAACATCAACAGTACCCTTAGCCTCACCAGCACAGTCAGTGCTGTCAACATCACCTCTCATATTACAAGCTCCGCCAGTTCAAGAAAGCACCGTGGACATCAATACGAGTCAACAACGAGTATATTGTATCAATGAGTTATGAAGTATTAACTCAATTCCTCTAAAGAATTTATATGTATATCTTATATATATAAATTTTAAAACCATCATAAATCTTTTCGTACTAAGCTATTATGTATGAATTTAAAAAGGGTAAATACTACTCGGTTAATTCATATTACTAATATGCCATGATGTACATCCTTCGTTAACGACTTAACCCTCGTTAACTACAATCTCTGTTTCAACTCAATAAATCTCATTTCATAATAAACCAAGTGTATTATTCAATTACATAATTGATTTTACATTTTCATTTTCGATGTACTCGAAACTTTCCAGAAAACATCATCTGTGCCTTGTAAGGTTCACAAAAAAAAAAAAATTCCACGAGCATCAACATCCTTCACCGAGGAATAAGAATAAATAATGAAGTATCGATTACATTAGCGAAATACTCCGCAAAGATTATGTAATCTTTAATGTTTTAGAGATTAATCACTTCTAAGTCAAGCCGAAAACCAAATGAGCTTAATATGATATTAACTCATTAAATCTGTATTACATCTGAAGAAAATATACATACATATATTTTCATAAAGATTGTAATGAAAATTCTTTTGTACAAAATATTACTTGTGAAATCTTTAACGGGTAGGTAATACCCAGGAAATATTTAAATTCGCAATTAATATGCTACACTGTACATTCTTCAATTTTGATTAAAAAATCATTAGCTATACTCACTACCTTAACTGCAATACACAATCATTTTCATACAAATTCAATTACATATTTTGATATTGACGGATCATAATCCAAGTCATAACTCTGAACCGGTGACATCATTCTTAGATCTCTACATCTTTCAAAGCAATACTTTGACTTCAAAACTGTGCAAGATCCTTTAGCGTTGTTTTTACCTAAAATAATTTTGAAATCCTTTTCAAAGTATCAAGTTTTATCACACTTCCAACCAGTCAACTTCGACTTTTCAGATTAGCCTTATTGTAATCTGGACATATACGTTCTTGTTACAGGGGAACCTTTCATGTCCCACCACATTAGCAGTAAATTTACCAACAACTTCATTGATCCTTGACCTTCTGAAAAATCATAATACTCATTGAAACCCTGTCATGTACATCTTGTAACAATAATTGCCATACCAACTACCGGGAATTAGCAATCAGTATTTCAAATTTCGCAGCAATTCCACGCCAACAGATATATATATACATATAATGTCTATAACCTAGACTCACTTACTCCGAATGTGAAGTTTCTGAAAAACACCCCAAACTGTAAAACTAGTTCTCTGAATTTTGAAAAAATGCTGATGAAGCAGCAAAAACTGTAAACGACTTTAACAGTCTAAAGTTTGATGATAAGGACTAGTGTGTTGGAAAAGCACAGAAAAAGGAGAAAGTTTGGTACTAAAAACAGATTGAGCAAACCATGAAGGAGGCTGTGGATAAATCACAAAGACTAAACCTGCCTTCAAAGAATCCAAATGATTCAGTATTTGCTGAAGTCATTAACGAATACCTTGCTCCTGACTCTAAACCTTTATGAACAAATCTTCTTCATCATCCTTCGATATTAGAAATTCTAAGATATTATCATATCTTTCATTATAAATATCTTCGATATTTCTGAAGATATCTTCATAACTATTATTATCCGAAATTATTTATCTCTTCGCGCTATCTGTATTACATCATAAAAGAAACTATTTTAGTTTCTAAAATCTGAAAAATTCAAAAAATGGATGTTTTGAAGTAATGTTGGGAATTGAAGCATGAGTTAGTATAATATAATGACACTTGATCAACGTGATTATATTACAGTAAGTCATGCTGAGTTTCTAATATAATGTGATAAAGGTTCACAGATCACACCCTCATCATGAACCATGTTACATAACTCTTTCATTCTATTTAATCTCTAAATATATCAAGAAAATATTTTTCTTGATGATTCGGTCTTTTCTGTGAATTCTGGTAATTTGACAAATCAAGATCGTGCTATTACCATTTCTTTCTTAGAACATTAGTTATGTTCATCTGAAACTTCATACCTACGAATTCTGGACCATTATTCGCTTGACTTAAAGTCGGGAAGAGAAAACGAAAGCATGAAGCTCTGAAATATAATGGAAAATATAAATCCCTAAAACAACCCCGAAATTACAAACTGTGTATATCAATGCGTATAGTAATATAAAGATACGGGAGAATGAAAAACACTATAACCCCAAGGTAATAGTAGAAGAAAATAACTTCATCTGGTGGCAGATGAAAAAGAAGAATGAAGGATACGATAGCCAGGAAAATATCAAGAATCAGAACTGGATTAAGCATTTCCACAATCTTTTGAAAGTATGAAATGAGGGAGAAGATGTAGGAGTGAAGAAAATAATGGAACGGAAGAGGTTAATTTATAGCAAAATAACAGACAGAGCAATCGAGGCAGATGACCGCATTTATTTAAAAAGATCTTAATCTCCTTAATTCCCGAAGAATCAAATCTTATTTAGATTATGAAGATTTTCTATTCCTTAAATTCCGGAAATCAATCGCTACTACGTCAAGAGTTCAGACGAATCTTTATTCTCCATTTCACTCTTTTACGATAACTTCTTTCATACGCTTCGAGTAATCGGATATATTAATCAATAATGATAAAACTCTATTTATCAACTCATATTCGTTATGAAAACATTTTTATTGTTAGCCATGACGACCTCACTCAAATTTCGGGAAGAAATTTCTTTTAACGGGTAGGTACTGTCACGACCCGGAAATTTTGGTCAAATTTAAACTCTGATAACTCCTACAAGATAAGCAAATTGATGTGTTGCAATAAAATATTTTCATACATTTAATTAACCTTTGGACTTTACCCTACGATTCACGAACAACCTATAAGTTAGAACTCGAACCCGTCATGATTTATATATGAAATGATAAAAATTTACTATTAAACGATGCTATTTCAAATTAGAATTTTTACGTATTAAGTCATTTTATTTTTATGATATAATTTTTGTAATTTTTTTTAAGAAACGAAGTTAAATTAAAAATGTACAATTTATAAAGCACAACGTACAACAACGTGCAGTTTAAATAGTTAAATCGAAATTAATTCATTTACTATTTATATGAATAGTAAATGAAACGAAATTAATTAATTTATTATTCACATGAAAGCGACATGATTGAAATTATTAATTATAAATTACATAAAATACCCCTGAAGTATTTTACTTTATTATTATTATATTATTACTTTATTATATTATTATATTATTATATTATTATTATATTATTACTTTATTATATTATTATATTATTATAATTATAAACGTACGATTCCTTTTATTATTATATTATTATTTTATTACTTTATTATATTATTATATTATTATAATTAAACACGTTTAATTCCTTTTATTATTATAATATTATTTTCTAAATATATATATTCGATCGATCGATTGCAGAAACACACACACCTACATGTACATATATATTTATTTCATATATTTTTATTCCGTAATAATTCTAGTGCAATATTAAAATTAAGTATTAGTAGTATACATAAAATACTACGACGAAGTCATGAACGTGTCACTTTCAAAATGGGTTTTCAAGCGGGATAGAGCTAAGGAAATTATGGGTTATAGCTATGGAGGTTATGGTTAATGTACGTGGGTATTATTGGCAAGTCAAACCTAGTGTTTATCATCTCTGTTGCGTCTACGTACTTCCCTGCAATATTGAATCACAATATTGATACGTGAGCATTCATATCTTATCTTTTATATATTAATTGTGTATCCATGTCTAGTGCTCGAGTATATATATTTATGCATGCTTGTATGCTAAATTTCGTCGTTAAACAGTTTATAATGAATCACGAATTAAATACATATATTACTGGTAAAAGGTATATGATATACATGTTTTTCGAAAGCTGGCGAAAAATCAATAACTTTTCATTTAGAAATCGCGTAATTTCGATGAACGAATTAAAAGATACGATCAACTAAATTATGATTAACGTTAATTGGAATTGCTTTTGAATCTGCAATTAATATTTAAACAGTTTGTTTGTAAGATTGATAAATTGGATTTTTGAATATTACTAGCCGAGTAAATGAATCCTAATATAAGGCACGTCTCGTTTTGTTGAACTATTGTCAAAATTGACTTTTTGAAACGACTTTGGATAACTTTTGTATGTCGATCTCGAGCATTAGGATTATGATACACTATGACCTGACCTAGTTTGATAGACATTTATTGACCAACATATGTTCTCTAGGTTGAGATCTACGATTATTTGATAATCCAAGTTTCGGTCACATTTTGGTGAATGATTTTATATGCTGCTAAGGTGAGTTTCATTGATCCCCTTTTAATTGCTTTTGCAATATATTTTTGGGCTGAGAATACATGCACTTTATTTTAAACGCAATGGACACAAGTACATGCTAAATTCTACACAGTGTTTGAACCAAAAATCCCTTAGCTTTGGTAACTAGTAACTGCCGGTTAGAAGAACTGGTGGGCGGTAGTAGTTGTATATGGATCCATAGGGCTTGACATCCCCGTCTGTTCCAGGTATAGAAACCCTAGCCTGAACTATAAAACAGACGTATGCTATTTGAGTTTTATATACGTTAGATTGCGTGTATTGTACATGTTGGTTGCATGTATGTTAAAACAGGGGTACTTATTATATAGAAGTTAAAGTTTAGTTACTAGGGTGCTCAATCTTGTAGAATATTTTGATAAACATTTCTGGATGAAGCAACTGAAATCTTGTGGTCTACCTTTATATACAGATTATGCGAAACACTAAAACTATGAACTCACCAACCTTTGTGTTGACACTTGTTAGCATGTTTATTCTCAGGTTCCTAGAAGTCTTCCGCTATTTGCTTATATGTTAGACAAGCTATATGCATGGAGTCATACATGTTTTATTCGAGAAAGCGTTGCATTCACAAAATCATCACCATGTATTTATTTTGACTGTTTCGTCAACGGAAGTATTATTTTAAACTATTATTTATGGTAATTGTCTATATGTAGAAATCATCAGATGTCGAAAACCTTGGATTTAAATATTCATTTAAGGTATACCTTTTTCAAAAGAATGCAATGTTTATAAAACATATCATATAGAGGTCAAATATGTCGCTATGAAATGGATGAATGACGTATTGTCCATATGGATTTGGAGCAATCGTCACATAACCGAACCAAACACCACCTTCATCGTGAAACCACTTGAAGCACCACCATCATCTCCGTTGAACCACCGGTTATCAACACCCATATCCACCGTCCTCAAAACCACCACCATCCAATTTTTCTGTCTTGAATCCTTCAAACCATCACCATGATCCCACCATTATCACCGTTACAACTCACCATGAACCTCCACTATCCTCCATATCTTCTTTTTCCCTATCATCCTCTCTCTCTCTCACTTCTAATTGTGTTAAGAATCGCTGCCACTTATGATCTATGTATCTGTTTTAAAAATTTCTGCTATTATACTGTTTTGACCGAATCATTTGTTAACCACCTTTGTTGATTACACCAACACCAAACCCATTGAAACCCACCTTTATTTCTTTCTTCAAAACCTTAGCGAAACCCATGAAAACAAATTTAAAATTCCTTCTGTACTTGCTTCCGGTTGTTGTCTGTTCGAAGTATCACATACCTACCATTCTTTTCGTTTTCTACTCGATGAAGGACAATCAACATTATCGAAAACCCTTTGCAAAAACAACCCATCATCGAAACCTTTTCTAATTCTTTCGTAAAACCACCACATTGTATATTTTATTTTATTTTATTATGAACCACTGCTGCTAGCTGCGAAACGTTTCTGTTTCTTGTTCGATCCTCAACTGCAAAACCAAAATACCATTACCAATTAAATTTTTGTTACTCGATGAAGAACCGTGAATACCAACGAAAACCCTACACACTCCTATTCGATTCAAAGCAACCCAAATGGTAAAAGGTCGACTGTTACTGCCTCTGTGTGTGGATAGATTTACATACAGAACCTAAACCTCTTGTTTACTGTGCATCGGATTGAAAGAAAATGAGAACCGTAACCCTATTCATGTTAAGAGATACATGTGATGTTTATTTTGGGCTACTTAAACAGAATGGACTATTAAGTTAATGGACTATTTTTTTTTTTCGAAGTATTTTGGGCTTGTTATCGGACATTGGGTTTGGACTGCCAATTCTTTTTTGCTTTGGGGCTTCACGTATCAATATGCTAAACAAATAAAGGGTGAAGATTTATTCAGAAAAGTAATACACGGACCATTGGTTGGGTATGTGTTGGTGGAACGAGTGGTCAGGGGTTCAATTCCAATCTGATGCAAAAAAAATTTATTTTATTACAACAACAACCATTGGGCCACTTAAACTTATTTGGATCGTTACTTGGGCTTGTTGATGGATTACAAAAATTTGGGCTTTTCTATATCTAGATGGACTCCTAATATGGGTATTATTATTATCTATATCTAATATTTATTTTTGTTACTATTATTATTATTATTATTATTATTATTATTATTATTATTATTATTATTATTATTATTATTATTAACATAAGTACTAGTATTATTATTATTTGAAAAATCATTATTTTTATAGTTATTATTATTAGTATTCATTATTATTAAAATTTACATTTTTATTAAAAGTATCATTTTTACTAAAGTTACCATTTTTATCATTAATACTAAAAGTATCATTTTTGACTCTATTATCATTATTATTAATTTTATCATTACTAATATTATTTTAGTATTATTATAATTTTAATAAACAAATAATATAAATATATACAAACATATATTTGATACACATAACATAACAAAATTTATATTTTATTTATATAAAATGAATGTATGAAACATATAGGTAATTAATGTAAAAATGATATAACTAATAAATTTATATATATAACTTTATTCGATTACAATTATGTGTGTTATATATATATATATATATATATATATATATATATATATATATATATATATATATATATATATATATATATATATAATATAGGTTCGTGAATCCGAGGCCAACCCTGCATTGTTCAGTATCGTCGTATGAATATTTTTACTACAAAATATTGTAGAGTGAGTTCATTTGATTCCCTTTTACTCTTTACATTTTTGAGACTGAGAATACATGCGCTACTTTTACAACTGCTTAATTAAATGCTTTTGAAATACATTTTGAACTGCGAATACATGAAATGATTTTATAAATGTTTGACGAGATAGACACAAGCAAAACATTCCTCGAATGAATTATGTGGACGTGATAATTGCCGCAATTGATATGAATATTTTTCCCCTGATTATTATTGCTTGGTAACCTAAGAATTAGGGAACATCACTAATTTTGAGAATTAGTGCACGCCTAATTGACGCGAATCCTAAAGGTAGCTACCGGGTTTAACACCCCCACCCAGAATGTTCACTAGACGGAAGAGCTAGTGTGCGTGGTGTTTAGTACTTCGAGGTTTATATATTATACAGACGAGATGTTCTATTTTTGGGGATATTATTAATGCGCATTATATGTTAAGGTCGGTTACCAAGCCAAGCTATGAAAGAAATGAAAAGTGAATGTTATGTATCGAGAGAATGATTTTATACACATGTTATGTGTATGTTATTTTTGTGGACGAGATATGTGTACGGTTACTAAGATTTATGAAAGATGATTTCGTACACGAGAAAGGTGTATTGTATTTAAAAGATATCGCATGTACATTACAGGTGGGTATAGGATTCGGGCCCATTTGTACCATGCATCATTTAAATCTTGTGTTCTATCAAAATGATGAATTTTATTATTTTATGATAAACCTATGAACTCACCAACCTTTTGGTTGACACTTGAAAACATGTTTATTCTCAGGTATGAAAGAAATCTTCCGCTGTGCATTAGCTCATTTTAAGGATATTACTTGGAGTCATTCATGACATATTTCAAAAGACATTGCATTCGAGTCATTGAGTTCATCAAGATTATTACTAAGTCAATTATAGTTGGATATATTATGAAATGGTATGCATGCCGTCAACTGTCGATGTAATGAAAGTTTGTCTTTTAAAAACAAATGCAATGTTTGTAAAATGTATCATATAGAGGTCAAGTACCTCACGATGAAATCAATTGTAATGTATTCATCCGGATGGATTAGGACGGGTCACTACAGGTGGTATCAGAGCGGTGGTCTTAGCAAACCAGATCTGCATTAGTGTGTCTAACTGATAGTCGTTAGGATGCATTAGTAAGTCCGGACTTCGACCGTGTCTGCATGTCAAAAGTTTTGCTTATCATTTCGTGTCAAAAATCACCTGCTTATCATTCTTAGGGAATCATTTGCTTATCATCCTTAAAGTCTAGACACATGTTACTGCCTCTATTACCTAGATAGTGTATAGACAAAACTCATATCTTAGCATATCTGCTAATTCATATCTTAGCGTATATGTTACTGTTACCTTTGCCTGACAGCTTTCGAAATTTTCTCCGTAATTTGCGAAATCTTTATGCTATATATAAGTATTCTATGTAGTTAGAATATCATCTAATATTCGAAAATCATTTCATATTGAAAAACCCTTTACTCAATCGTACGAAAGGGAACACGCCACTAGTTCAAGTTCTTTGGAATCCGACAGCTATTCAGACATGATGTTCACCTAAGCTACGGAAGCAGTGTCACCAGAATGAATTCAACCAAACAACCATCCCCAATTCACCTGATAAGTTCGTAGTTGACTTAATCCATAGAGACGAGAAGAAGGCGATACTTTCCATCAACCAAATTTCCCTCTTGGCGATGAATCTGAAGCACTCACCGGCGAACCAATCCGAAACACCAATTTCACCTTCATTTCCCGAATATCTCACCACGATTATATTCTATCTAAAATTCTAAACCTTATTCATCCCCTCGTTTCGACCAACAGTCATCCCGGAATAATAGAAGAAGTCAACGAACTTCGCGCTCGATTAATCAATTTGGTGAATGATAATGCTAAAAACGAACATATATTTCATAGCATTATCCCTCAAGAAAGACAAGCTTTTAGTTGCAATTGTTCTATTTACAAGTGATATTCGTTTAAATAATAAAGGGTGAAGACAAAAGAAAGATTCGACGAATTGAAGACGCAAACGACCAAAAAGCTCAAAAGTACAAAATACAATCAAAGTGGTTCCAATTATTGATAAAAAACGTCTCAAATTTACAAGAGTACAAGATTCAAAACGCAAATTACAAGATATTAAATTTTACACAAGGACGTTCAAAAATCCGGAACCGGGAACAGAGTCAACTCTCAACGCTCGACGCAACGGACTAAAAATTACAAGTCAACTATGCACATAAATATAATATAATATTTAAATAATTCTTATAATTATTTATATATTATATAATATATTAATAAACCGTCGGCAGAAGAAAACAACCACATGTGAGCCTCCCCAGCTGGCCATGCGATCGCATGAGGCCCTTTTTCTGGTCACAGGCCTATAAAAGTCGCGTTTTTGGTGATCATAAAACACATCTTTTTCTCTTCACTCATACGTAAACTTATATATATATATATATTTATATTTTAATTTTAATTTTAATTTTAATCCTAATAATAAGGGTATGTTAGCGAATGTTGTAAGGGTGTAAGTCGAAATTCTGTCCGTTTAACGCTACGCTATTTTTAATCATTGTAAGTTATGTTCAACCTTTTTAATTTAATGTCTCGTAGCTAAGTTATTATTATGCTTATTTAAAACGAAGTAATCATGATGTTAGGCTAATTACTAAAATTGGGTAATTGGGCTTTGTACCATAATTCGGGTTTGGACAAAAGAACGACACTTGTGGAAATTAGACTATGGGCTATTATTGGGCTTTATACTTGTTTAATTAAATGATAGTTTGTTAATTTTAATATAAAGATTTATAATTGGACGTCCCTATAAATAACCATATACACTCAATCGGACACGATGGGCGGGATATTTATATGTACGAATAATCGTTCATTTAACCGGACACGGGAATGGATTAATAGTCTATGGAATTATTAAAACAGGGGTGAAATTATGTACAAGGACACTTGGCATAATTGATAACAAAGTAACAAAAACTTGGGTTACACGCAGTTGATATCCTGGTGTAATTATTAAATAAAGTATTAAGACCTTGTTACAGTTTAAGTCCCCAATTAGTTGGAATATTTGACTTCGGGTATAAGGATAATTTGACGAGGACACTCGCACTTTATATTTATGACTGATGGACTGTTATGGACAAAAACCAGACGGACATATTAAATAATCCAGGACAAAGGACAATTAACCCATGGGAATAAACTAAAATCAACACGTCAAACTACGACTAAAGTTTTAACTGCGACTAAAGTTTTAAAAATCGACAAACCGGTCATTAAATGGTAAAAACCCCCCTTTATAATAATAATATTACTTATATATATTTGTATTTTTATAAATTAAAACTAATATAGCGTTAAGCTTTGTTTAAAAGATTCCCTGTGGAACGAACCGAAATTACTAAAAACTACACTACTGTACGATTAGGTACACTGCCTATAAGTGTTGTAGCAAGGTTTTGGTATATCCATTCTATAAATAAATAAATATCTCGTGTAAAATTGTATCGTATTTAATAGTATTTCCTAGTAAAAATAAAGCTATTTCATATACACCTCGCATAACATCAAGTATTTTTGGCGCCGCTGCCGGAGAACTTAAACGTCGAAAGCGCAACACCAATGATATAAAAAAATAAAAATAATAATATAATTTTGTAAAAGTTTTTATTAAGTCTTTCAAGTAAAAATATAAGTTTTTTAAAAAATATATAAAAAATATAAAAATACAAAAAGAGTTTGTTAAAAAAATATAGAAAGTTAAAAAGTATTTTTATTTTTGAGTTTAGATATAAGTATTTTATTGTTTTATATAAATATTTATTTATATTTATATATATATTTTATATTTATAGAAAAACAGAAAGAAAAAAAAAACTGAAGCTGTAAAAATCGATCCCTTTCTCAGCTGAAATTGAACCCTCCGCGACTCGCGGAGGTTTTGAACTGTTACTATCCGCACTCGCGGAGGTCTTCTGACAGGCCACAGTCAACCCTAAAACAGCATTAATTACGGAGTATATATTATTATTATTATTAATTAAACCCTAATTAGGGTATTATTATTATTATATAATTTAGTTTTTATTATTATTTTGTATTATTTAGTTTAAATAGTTTAAATAATTTATAAAATTAATAATTTTTTAAAATAAATAATATAAAAATAATATTTTTATAAAAATTGTACTTTTTACAACTTTTAGTATATTTTTATATTTTGTTTTTTTTATTCGTTTTAGCGTAATATTTGTATTTTTCGCTCGTTTTTAGTTTTAATCCATAGTTTTTGTCATAGTTATTTTTATTTCTAGATTTTTTAGGCTTTGCCGTAAAATCCCTTAAGTGCTTTTTCTTTAGACTAAGATTTAGGTGCTTTAAAATTTTGCGACGCCTTTTTAAGTTTTAGTACCTTTTTAAGTTATTGCCATTTGGGATATAGTATTTCTTTTAAGCTTTAATATTTTTAGACACAACTTTTAATTTTTAAGTTTTTAGTTCCTTTTTAAGTTTTGACGCGCTACTTTCTTATTTTTGTTTTTCGACGCCTTTTACCTATGTATCAATTATCACTCCAATTTGTAATCTCAATTTGCAATTTTAATTTTAAGTTAGTAATAATAATAAGGTTGGGTTAGTCGAGTGTTTTAAAAGTTTTATAAGTCACTCTTTTTCTTTCTTATTTCTCCAATTTTAATACCGACGCGCTCTTTTTCTTTCTTATTTCTCGCAATTCTAGTTTTAGGATATAGATTTTTATTCTATTTATTTTCTAAATTTCTTAAAATTACGAAAATTTATTTTAAGTGGTTAAATTGATAGACATCAAAATTTTCTGGTTCGTAGTAATAGTTGGATTTGTACGTGGACCGGGTTATTGGAGCCAAACAGTACTCAATTATATTGAGACCAAACGAATCCTGCCCCTCTGCTGCATCTTTTGGCTATTCGAAACGTGGGCAAAATCAGAAAAGTCTATTAATTGGATAACTTATATAATTTTTCTTCCTTTTTAAAAAACTAATAGAATATTCAGTGAATGCACCGAGCAAAACGTTCACCACCTTTTGTACGTTCACCACCTGTAACTCGATCAAGACATCTAGCAAATATTGTCGCCGTTGATTTTTCTTTAGAATCGTCATCCAGTCGACCAAGTACTCCAATTCAAATTTTCGATAATCCATTTTTTGAACCCGACCTTACAATTGAGAATCCGGAGAATATTCAGGGACGATTCATAGATCCTGAACCACTAATTTTCCTCCGGAACCACCAATCATTCAAACAGAGATTGTTGAGGAACGAACCATTAAATCAGAATCCTCTAGTGATTCAGATTCAACAAATTCAATCATGGAGAATCTGGAACCTTTAAGTATGGAAGACCGAATGAGAGCTAAACGCACTGGCCAAGGTCACGCAATTACTCATCCAGACATTAATGCGCCAGATTATGAAATCAAAGGACAAATTCTACACATGGTTACTAATCAATGCCAATTTAGTGGTACGCCGAAGGAAGATCCAAATGAACATCTTCGTACCTTTAATAGGATCTGTACTTTATTTAAAATAAGAGAAGTGGAAGATGAACAGATATATCTCATGTTATTTCCCTGGACTTTAAAGGGAGAAGCCAAAGATTGGTTGGAATCGTTACCTGAAGGGGCGATTGATACATGGGACGTTTTAGTTGAAAAATTTCTTAAACAATTCTTTCCGGCATCTAAAGCCGTAAGACTTCAAGGAGAAATTATTACGTTCACACAAAAGCCAAATGAAACTCTATATGAGGCGTGGACCAAATTTGGAAAGTTATTGAGAGGATGTCTGCAACATGGTTTAGACACGTGTCAAATAGTACAAATATTCTACCAAGGATGCGACATCACTACAAGGAAAGACATAGATATAGCAGCTGGTGGTTCTATTATGAAGAAAACAGAAACTGATACTTACAAAATTATTGATAACACTGCTTCCCACTCACATGAGTGGCACCAAGAAAAAGATATCGTTAGATCATCTAAAGCAGCTAGAGCCGATTCTAGCCATGACTTAGATTCCATTTCCGCAAAGATAGATGCTGTCGAGAGACGAATGGAAAAGATGACTAAAGATATCCACTCAATACGAATTAGTTGTGAGCAGTGTGGAGGACCACATTTGACAAAAGATTGTCTCAGTATTGAACTAACAATGGAACAAAGAGAGAATGTTTCATATCTAAACCAAAGGCCTGGAAATAATTATCAGAATAATTATCAACCGCCAAGACCGATTTACAATCAAAACCAGAATTATAATCGAAATGTTATATACAACAACCAACAAGGTCCTAGCAATCAACAAGTATCCAATAATACTTACAATCAGCAAAGGCCTAATTTTCAAAACAAACCATCACAAACTGATGATAAAAAGCCAAATTTAGAAGATATGATGACGAAGCTAGTTGAATCTCAAACATAGTTTTTCACATCTCAGAAACAAACCAATGAACAAAATGCTCAAGCATTTAGAAATCAACAAGCTTCTATTCAAAATTTGGAACAAGAAGTAAGTAACCTAGCAAGGTTGATAGGTAAAAGAAAACCGGGAAGTCTACCTAGTGATACAAATGCTAACCCCCGGAATGAAACAGCTAAAGCTATTACCACAAGAAGTGGTATTACACTTAAATCACCTGAAATACCTGTAATTTCTGATGAAGCTATTCCTACTCTACAAGAACCACAACCTGAACAAGATAAGGAAAAAGAACCGATAGTTGAAAAGGTTAATGAAGATAACACAGTTAAAGCTAAACCTTATGTTAAACCATACCAACCACCACTTCCTTACCCGAGTAAAATGAGAAAAGAGAGACTTGAAGCCGAGCAATCCAAATTCTTGGATATGTTTAAACAGATAAATGTAAATCTTCCTTTCATTGATGTAATTTCAGGAATGCCTAGATATGCTAAATTTCTGAAAGATCTAATCTCAAATAGAAAGAAAATGGAAGAACTCTCGGCCGTTACTATGAATGGTAATTGTTCAGCAGTGCTGTTGAATAAGATACCAGAAAAATTATCAGATCCAGGAAGTTTCATAATTCCATGTTTTCTGGGTAGTCTTAGTTTAATAGAAGCATTGGCAGACTTAGGTGCTAGTATAAATCTAATGCCGTATTCACTATACGCTAAACTAGACCTTGGAGAATTGAAACAAGCAAGAATAAGCATACAACTAGCCGATAGATCAGTAAAATATCCTAGAGGGATAATGGAGAACATGCTAGTTAAAGTTGGTACTTTAGTATTTCCAGTAGATTTTATTGTTCTGGACATGGAAGAAGATTCTCAAGTTCCTCTCATATTAGGAAGACCATTCTTAAACACGGCTAAAGCAATGATAGACGTGTTCGGTAAGAAACTGACCCTAAGTATTGTAGTGACCCGAACTTTTCCATGTTTATATATATTAATTGAGATTGATATTTACATGATTAAATGTTTCCAACATGTTAAGCAATCAAACTTGTTAAGACTTGATTAATTGAAATATGTTTCATATAGACAATTGATCACCCAAGTTGACCGGTGATTCACGAACGTTAAAACTTGTAAAAACTATATGATGACATATAATGGATATATATATAGTTAACATGATACTATGATAAGTAAACATATCATTAAGTATATTAACAATGAACTACATATGTAAAAACAAGACTACTAACTTAATGATTTTTAAACGAGACATATATGTAACGATTATCGTTGTAAAGACATTTAATGTATATATATCATATTAAGAGATATTCATACATGATAATATCATGATAATATAATAATTTAAAATCTCATTTGATATTATAAACATTGGGTTAACAACATTTAACAAGATCGTTAACCTAAAGGTTTCAAAACAACACTTACATGTAACGACTAACGATGACTTAACGACTCAGTTAAAATGTATATACATGTAGTGTTTTAATATGTATTTATACACTTTTGAAAGACTTCAATACACTTATCAAAATACTTCTACTTAACAAAAATGCTTACAATTACATCCTCGTTCAGTTTCATCAACAATTCTACTCGTATGCACCCGTATTCGTACTCGTACAATACACAGCTTTTAGATGTATGTACTATTGGTATATACACTCCAATGATCATCTCTTAGCAGCCCATGTGAGTCACCTAACACATGTGGGAACCATCATTTGGCAACTAGCATGAAATATCTCATAAAATTACAAAAATATGAGTAATCATTCATGACTTATTTACATAAAACAAAATTACATATCCTTTATATCTAATCCATACACCAACGACCAAAAACACCTACAAACACTTTCATTCTTCAATTTTCTTCATCTAATTGATCTCTCTCAAGTTCTATCTTCAAGTTCTAAGTGTTCTTCATAAATTTCAAAAGTTCTAGTTTCATAAAATCAAGAATACTTTCAAGTTTGCTAGCTCACTTCCAATCTTGTAAGGTGATCATTCAACCTCAAGAAATCTTTGTTTCTTACAGTAGGTTATCATTCTAATACAAGGTAATAATCATATTCAAACTTTGGTTCAATTTCTATAACTATAACAATCTTATTTCAAGTGATGATCTTACTTGAACTTGTTTTCGTGTCATGATTCTGCTTCAAGAACTTCGAGCCATCCAAGGATCCATTGAAGCTAGATCCATTTTTCTCTTTTCCAGTAGGTTTATCCAAGGAACTTAAGGTAGTAATGATGTTCATAACATCATTCGATTCATACATATAAAGCTATCTTATTCGAAGGTTTAAACTTGTAATCACTAGAACATAGTTTAGTTAATTCTAAACTTGTTCGCAAACAAAAGTTAATCCTTCTAACTTGACTTTTAAAATCAACTAAACACATGTTCTATATCTATATGATATGCTAACTTAATGATTTAAAACCTGGAAACACGAAAAACACCGTTAAAACCGGATTTACGCCGTCGTAGTAACACCGCGGGCTGTTTTGGGTTAGTTAATTAAAAACTATGATAAACTTTGATTTTAAAGTTGTTATTCTGAGAAAATGATTTTTATTATGAACATGAAACTATATCCAAAAATTATGATTAAACTCAAAGTGGAAGTATGTTTTCTAAAATGGTCATCTAGACGTCGTTCTTTCGACTGAAATGACTACCTTTACAAAAACGACTTGTAACTTATTTTTCCGACTATAAACCTATACTTTTCTGTTTAGATTCATAAAATAGAGTTCAATATGAAACCATAGCAATTTGATTCACTCAAAACGGATTTAAAATGAAGAAGTTATGGGTAAAACAAGATTGGATAATTTTTCTCATTTTAGCTACGTGAAAATTGGTAACAAATCTATTCCAACCATAACTTAATCAACTTGTATTGTATATTATGTAATCTTGAGATACCATAGACACGTATACAATATTTCGACCTATCATGTCGACACATCTATATATATTTCGGAACAACCATAGACACTCTATATGTGAATGTTGGAGTTAGCTATACAGGGTTGAGGTTGATTCCAAAATATATATAGTTTGAGTTGTGATCAATACTGAGATACGTATACACTGGGTCGTGGATTGATTCAAGATAATATTTATCGATTTATTTCTGTACATCTAACTGTAGACAACTAGTTGTAGGTTACTAACGAGGACAGCTGACTTAATAAACTTAAAACATCAAAATATATTAAAAGTGTTGTAAATATATTTTGAACATACTTTGATATATATGTATATATTGTTATAGGTTCGTGAATCAACCAGTGGCCAAGTCTTACTTCCCGACGAAGTAAAAATCTGTGAAAGTGAGTTATAGTCCCACTTTTAAAATCTAATATTTTTGGGATGAGAATACATGCAGGTTTTATAAATGATTTACAAAATAGACACAAGTACGTGAAACTACATTCTATGGTTGAATTATCGAAATCGAATATGCCCCTTTTTATTAAGTCTGGTAATCTAAGAATTAGGGAACATACACCCTAATTGACGCGAATCCTAAAGATAGATCTATTGGGCCTAACAAACCCCATCCAAAGTACCGGATGCTTTAGTACTTCGAAATTTATATCATATCCGAAGGGTGTCCCGGAATGATGGGGATATTCTTATATATGCATCTTGTTAATGTCGGTTACCAGGTGTTCACCATATGAATGATTTTTATCTCTATGTATGGGATGTGTATTGAAATATGAAATCTTGTGGTCTATTGTTACGATTTGATATATATAGGTTAAACCTATAACTCACCAACATTTTTGTTGACGTTTAAAGCATGTTTATTCTCAGGTGAATATTAAGAGCTTCCGCTGTTGCATACTAAAATAAGGACAAGATTTGGAGTCCATTTTTGTATGATATTGTGTAAAAACTGCATTCAAGAAACTGATTTCGATGTAACATATTTGTATTGTAAACCATTATGTAATGGTCGTGTGTAAACAGGATATTTTAGATTATCATTATTTGATAATCTACGTAAAGCTTTTTAAACCTTTATTTATGAAATAAAGGTTATGGTTTGTTTTAAAAATGAATGCAGTCTTTGAAAAACGTCTCATATAGAGGTCAAAACCTCGCAACGAAATCAATTAATATGGAACGTTTTTAATCAATAAGAACGGGACATTTCAGTTGGTATCAGAGCGTTGGTCTTAGAGAACCAGAATTTTGCATTAGTGTGTCTTATCGAGTTTGTTAGGATGCATTAGTGAGTCTGGACTTCGACCGTGTTTACTTGAAAAATGATTGCTTAACAAATTTTGTTGGAAACTATATATTTTTAACATGTGAATAGTATGTGATATATTAATCTCTTAACGCGTTTGATATTATGTGATAGATGTCTACCTCTAGAACAAGTCCCATTGACTCACCTAATAATAATGAAGAGTCAAATGTAAATTGGAATGATTCATGGACTGATTCACAAGTTCCCGAAGAGGAACCGGAAGAAGAGTCGGAACCGGAAGAAGAATCGGAACCGGAAGAAGAATCGGAACCGGATGAAGAAATAGAACCGGTGGGGGAAATAATAAAACGGTTAAGTAAAAGAAAATCCTCAACCAACCGACCAAGGTTAATTATGGTCAATGGTGTTTCCGCCAAGGAAGCAAAATATTGGGAGGATTACCAATTCTCCGATGAATCGGATTCCGACGAGAATTCCGATGATGTTATAGAAATTACCCCAACTGAATTTAAAAAGGCAAAAGAAAATAATAAGGGAAAGGGCATAAAAATAGAGAAATCTAATTCCAACCCCGATGAACTTTATATGTATCGTCAACGCCCGAAGTCCTTAAGTTGTAACAATGACCCGGGAACCTCTAAACCACCAGGTTTTTCTAAACCAATGTGGACAACGACGGCTCGTATTAGGGGAACATCATATATCCCTAGAAACTTGGCAAAACGAACCAAAACCGAAGAAGAAGAAACGAGCGAGTCGGAATAAGATAGTTGTATTCATGTGGTGTAATATATGTAATATAGTGTTCTTATGCTTTATGATATATGTAAAAATTGCTTGTATTAATAAGTATTTTTTTATGAATCTAACTCTTGTCTATTTTACAGTTTAAAAACACAAAATGGATAGACAACCCAATATTTTAAGAGACCTACCCGGAGACATGATTGATGAAATCTTGTCTAGAGTCGGCCAGAATTCTTCGGCACAACTATTTAAGGCGAGATCAGTTTGTAAGACATTCGAAGAACGTTCCAAGAATGTCTTGGTTTATAAGAGACTTTTGTTTGAAATATGGGGGATATCACATTGGGAAACCCATAAGTTACGATGTGTTTACTTTGACGCATATATTGCGGGGAACCCAAATGCTATTTTACGCAACGGGTTAAGAAATTATTTTGACTCAATATATCCGAATATTGGACTTCGTGATTTAGAAAAAGCGGCTAACATGCAACATAAAGAAGCATGTTATGCTTACGGATTAGTAATGTTCGCTTCTCACCAAAGTGAGAACAAGAACATCGGGCTACAACTATTAAACAAAACGTTTCCACAAGTGACGGAGTCGGTAATTGGGGTAAGAAATGAGGTTTTTAGATTATTACGGGACTGTTGGACATTACGTAACCCTCGTCCATTTGACGACGTTACAACACGCTGTCTTATCAACGGCCATAACGGTTATGTTGCACAAGACCAAGGATGGGAAGTAGTCCTAGTAAAACCAGAATGCATGACTTGTTTCTGGACGTATGAATTACGTGTCTTTATTGCCTTTGCTGAACGACTTGTGTACTAGCTTGAATTATCTTCACAACTATCTTGTATCAAAGTTATTGTGTGCTATATTTCATGCTTTATGTAAAATAAGCGGTATTGTAAGTTTGTAAAATATTGTATAAAAGTTTGAACGCGAAATATTATTATAATCAGTTTTTCATATAGAATTGTAGTAGTTGAATTGTATATTAGCTACTAAGTATGAACTTAACGGGTAGGTACTACCCGAATTTAAACTTATAAAACGCTAATATGAAGAAAAAAAAGCTTTTATAAATGAGTTCATATTATGCTACGAAATACTATTAACTACTCTTAATATTCTGTATGATTAACTTGTTCCATTTAACTATTTTGAAGGAAATGGCACCGACTACTCGACACACCGTGAATATGAATGAAGAGGAATTCCGTACTTTTCTAGCTTCAAACATAGCCGCAGTACAGGCTACGCTACATACCAACAATAACCTTGGATCTAGCAGTACAGGAAATCGTGTAGGATGCACCTACAAAGAATTCACTGCCTGCAAACCTTTGGAATTTGATGGAACCGAAGGACCGATCGGATTGAAACGGTGGACCGAGAAGGTCGAATCGGTGTTTGCCATAAGTAAGTGTACTGAAGAGGACAAAGTAATATACGCTACGCATACCTTCACAGGTTCTGCGTTAACATGGTGGAATACCTATCTAGAGCAAGTGGGACAAGACGATGCGTACGCACTACCGTGGTCAGCATTCAAGCACTTGATGAACGAGAAGTACCGTCCCAGAACCGAGGTCAATAAGCTCAAGACAGAACTTAGAGGGTTACGAACCCAAGGATTTGATATTACCACGTACGAAAGACGATTCACAGAATTGTGCCTATTGTGTCCGGGAGCATTCGAAGATGAGGAAGAGAAGATCGACGCGTTTGTGAAAGGATTACCGGAAAGAATCCAAGAAGATATAAGTTCACACGAGCCCGCCTCCATACAACAGGCATGTAGAATGGCTCACAAACTCGTGAACCAAATTGAAGAAAGAATTAAAGAACAGACTGCTGAAGAGGCCAATGTGAAGCAAGTCAAAAGAAAGTGGGAGGAAAACGGTGATAAGAATCACCAATACAACAACAACAGCAATTACAACAATAATCGCAACAATTATCCCAACAATCGCAACATCAATCGCAACTACAACAAACGGCCCAACAACAACAACAACAACAACAACATCAACTACAACAATCATCCCAACAATAATAATAACCGCAACAACAACAACAATCAGAAGCAGCTATGCCAAAGGTGTGAAAAGAATCACTCGGGGTTCTGCACCAAATTTTGCAACAAGTGTAAAAGAAATGGTCATAGCGCGGCAAAGTGTGAGGTCTACGGACCAGGGGTTAATAGAACGAAAGGAACAAATGGTGTCGGAATGAGTAATGGCGGAGCAAGTAGTGTCGGAGCAAGTTATGCCAATGTAGTTTGTTATAAATGTGGAAAACCGGGCCACATTATTAGAAATTGCCCGAACCAGGAGAACACGAATGGACAAGGCCGTGGAAGAGTTTTCAATATTAATGCGGCAGAGGCACAGGAAGACCCGGAGCTTGTTACGGGTACGTTTCTTATTGACAATAAATCTGCTTACGTTTTATTTGATTCGGGTGCGGATAGAAGCTATATGAGTAGAGATTTTTGTGCTAAATTAAGTTGTCCATTGACGCCTTTGGATAGTAAATTTTTACTCGAATTAGCAAATGGTAAATTAATTTCAGCAGATAATATATGTCGGAATCGAGAAATTAAACTGGTTAGCGAAACATTTAAGATTGATTTGATACCAGTAGAGTTAGGGAGTTTTGATGTGATAATCGGTATGGACTGGTTGAAAGAAGTGAAAGCGGAGATCGTTTGTTACAAAAATGCAATTCGCATTATACGAGAAAAAGAAAAACCCTTAATGGTGTACGGAGAAAAGGGCAACACGAAGCTACATCTTATTAGTAATTTGAAGGCACAAAAACTAATAAGAAAAGGTTGCTATGCTGTTCTAGCACACGTCGAGAAAGTACAAACTGAAGAAAAGAGCATCAATGATGTTCCCGTCGCAAAAGAATTTCCTGATGTATTTCCGAAAGAATTACCGGGATTACCCCCACATCGATCCGTTGAATTTCAAATAGATCTTGTACCAGGAGCTGCACCAATAGCTCGTGCTCCTTACAGACTCGCACCCAGCGAGATGAAAGAACTACAAAGCCAATTACAAGAACTTTTAGAGCGTGGTTTCATTCGACCAAGCACATCACCGTGGGGAGCTCCTGTTTTGTTTGTCAAGAAGAAAGATGGTACATTCAGGTTGTGTATCGACTACCGAGAGTTGAACAAACTTACCATCAAGAACCGCTACCCACTACCGAGAATCGATGACTTATTTGATCAACTACAAGGCTCGTCTGTTTATTCAAAGATTGACTTACGTTCCGGGTATCATCAAATGCGGGTGAAAGAAGATGATATTCCAAAGACTGCTTTCAGAACACGTTACGGTCATTACGAGTTTATGGTCATGCCGTTTGGTTTAACTAATGCACCAGCTGTGTTCATGGACCTTATGAACCGAGTGTGTGGACCATACCTTGACAAGTTTGTCATTGTTTTCATTGATGACATACTTATTTACTCAAAGAATGACCAAGAACACGGTGAACATTTGAGAAAGGTGTTAGAAGTATTGAGGAAGGAAGAATTGTACGCTAAGTTTTCAAAGTGTGCATTTTGGTTGGAAGAAGTTCAATTCCTCGGTCACATAGTGAACAAAGAAGGTATTAAGGTGGATCCGGCAAAGATAGAAACTGTTGAAAAGTGGGAAACCCCGAAAACTCCGAAACACATACGCCAGTTTTTAGGACTAGCTGGTTACTACAGAAGGTTCATCCAAGACTTTTCCAGAATAGCAAAACCCTTGACTGCATTAACGCATAAAGGGAAGAAATTTGAATGGAATGATGAACAAGAGAAAGCGTTTCAGTTATTGAAGAAAAAGCTAACTACGGCACCTATATTGTCATTGCCTGAAGGGAATGATGATTTTGTGATTTATTGTGATGCATCAAAGCAAGGTCTCGATTGTGTATTAATGCAACGAACGAAGGTGATTGCTTATGCGTCTAGACAATTGAAGATTCACGAACAAAATTATACGACGCATGATTTGGAATTAGGCGCGGTTGTTTTTGCATTAAAGACTTGGAGGCACTACTTATATGGGGTCAAAAGTATTATATATACCGACCACAAAAGTCTTCAACACATATTTAATCAGAAACAACTGAATATGAGGCAGCGTAGGTGGATTGAATTATTGAATGATTACGACTTTGAGATTCGTTACCACCCGGGGAAGGCAAATGTGGTAGCCGATGCCTTGAGCAGGAAGGACAGAGAACCCATTCGAGTAAAATCTATGAATATAATGATTCATAATAACATTACTACTCAAATAAAGGAGGCGCAACAAGGAGTTTTAAAAGAGGGAAATTTAAAGGATGAAATACCCAAAGGATCGGAGAAGCATCTTAATATTCGGGAAGACGGAACCCGGTATAGGGCTGAAAGGATTTGGGTACCAAAATTTGGAGATATGAGAGAAATGGTACTTAGAGAAGCTCATAAAACCAGATACTCAATACATCCTGGAACGGGGAAGATGTACAAGGATCTCAAGAAACATTTTTGGTGGCCGGGTATGAAAGCCGATGTTGCTAAATACGTAGGAGAATGTTTGATGTGTTCTAAGGTCAAAGCTGAGCATCAGAAACCATCAGGTCTACTTCAACAACCCGAAATCCCGGAATGGAAATGGGAAAACATTACCATGGATTTCATCACTAAATTGCCAAGGACTGCAAGTGGTTTTGATACTATTTGGGTAATAGTTGACCGTCTTACCAAATCAACACACTTCTTGCCAATAAGAGAAGATGACAAGATGGAGAAGTTAGCACGACTGTATTTGAAGGAAGTCATCTCCAGACATGGAATACCAATCTCTATTATCTCTGATAGGGATGGCAGATTTATTTCAAGATTCTGGCAGACATTACAGCAAGCATTAGGAACTCGTCTAGACATGAGTACTGCCTATCATCCACAAACTGATGGGCAGAGCGAAAGGACGATACAAACGCTTGAAGACATGCTACGAGCATGTGTTATTGATTTCGGAAACAGTTGGGATCGACATCTACCGTTAGCAGAATTTTCCTACAACAACAGCTACCATTCAAGCATTGAGATGGCGCCGTTTGAAGCACTTTATGGCAGAAAGTGCAGGTCTCCGATTTGTTGGAGTGAAGTGGGGGATAGACAGATTACGGGTCCGGAGATTATACAAGAAACTACCGAGAAGATCATCCAAATTCAACAACGGTTGAAAACCGCCCAAAGTCGACAAAAGAGCTACGCTGACATTAAAAGAAAAGATATAGAATTTGAAATTGGAGAGATGGTCATGCTTAAAGTTGCACCTTGGAAAGGCGTTGTTCGATTTGGTAAACGAGGGAAATTAAATCCAAGGTATATTGGACCATTCAAGATTATTGATCGTGTCGGACCAGTAGCTTACCGACTAGAGTTACCTCAACAACTCGCGGCTGTACATAACACTTTCCATGTCTCGAATTTAAAGAAATGTTTTGCTAAAGAAGATCTCACTATTCCGTTAGATGAAATCCAAATCAACGAAAAACTTCAATTCATCGAAGAACCCGTCGAAATAATGGATCGTGAGGTTAAAAGACTTAAGCAAAACAAGATACCAATTGTTAAGGTTCGATGGAATGCTCGTAGAGGTCCCGAGTTCACCTGGGAGCGTGAAGATCAGATGAAGAAGAAATACCCGCATCTATTTCCAGAAGATTCGTCAACACCTTCAACAGCTTAAAATTTCGGGACGAAATTTATTTAACGGGTAGGTACTGTAGTGACCCGAACTTTTCCATGTTTATATATATTAATTGAGATTGATATTTACATGATTAAATGTTTCCAACATGTTAAGCAATCAAACTTGTTAAGACTTGATTAATTGAAATATGTTTCATATAGAAAATTGACCACCCAAGTTGACCGGTGATTCACGAACGTTAAAACTTGTAAAAACTATATGATGACATATAATGGATATATATATAGTTAACATGATACTATGATAAGTAAACATATCATTAAGTATATTAACAATGAACTACATATGTAAAAACAAGACTACTAAATGATTTTTAAACGAGACATATATGTAACGATTATCGTTGTAAAGACATTTAATGTATATATATCATATTAAGAGATATTCATACATGATAATATCATGATAATATAATAATTTAAAATCTCATTTGATATTATAAACATTGGGTTAACAACATTTAACAAGATCGTTAACCTAAAGGTTTCAAAACAACACTTACATGTAACGACTAACGATGACTTAACGACTCAGTTAAAATGTATATACATGTAGTGTTTTAATATGTATTTATACACTTTTGAAAGACTTCAATACACTTATCAAAATACTTCTACTTAACAAAAATGCTTACAATTACATCCTCGTTCAGTTTCATCAACAATTCTACTCGTATGCACCCGTATTCGTACTCGTACAATACACAGGTTTTAGATGTATGTACTATTGGTATATACACTCCAATGATCAGCTCTTAGCAGCCCATGTGAGTCACCTAACACATGTGGGAACCATCATTTGGCAACTAGCATGAAATATCTCATAAAATTACAAAAATATGAGTAATCATTCATGACTTATTTACATGAAAACAAAATTACATATCCTTTATATCTAATCCATACACCAACGACCAAAAACACCTACAAACACTTTCATTCTTCAATTTTCTTCATCTAATTGATCTCTCTCAAGTTCTATCTTCAAGTTCTAAGTGTTCTTCATAAATTCCAAAAGTTCTAGTTTCATAAAATCAAGAATACTTTCAAGTTTGCTAGCTCACTTCCAATCTTGTAAGGTGATCATTCAACCTCAAGAAATCTTTGTTTCTTACAGTAGGTTATCATTCTAATACAAGGTAATAATCATATTCAAACTTTGGTTCAATTTCTATAACTATAACAATCTTATTTCAAGTGATGATCTTACTTGAACTTGTTTTCGTGTCATGATTCTGCTTCAAGAACTTCGAGCCATCCAAGGATCCATTGAAGCTAGATCCATTTTTCTCTTTTCCAGTAGGTTTATCCAAGGAACTTAAGGTAGTAATGATGTTCATAACATCATTCGATTCATACATATAAAGCTATCTTATTCGAAGGTTTAAACTTGTAATCACTAGAACATAGTTTAGTTATTTCTAAACTTGTTCGCAAACAAAAGTTAATCCTTCTAACTTGACTTTTAAAATCAACTAAACACATGTTCTATATCTATATGATATGCTAACTTAATGATTTAAAACCTGGAAACACGAAAAACACCGTAAAACCGGATTTACGCCGTCGTAGTAACACCGCGGGCTGTTTTGGGTTAGTTAATTAAAAACTATGATAAACTTTGATTTTAAAGTTGTTATTCTGAGAAAATGATTTTTATTATGAACATGAAACTATATCCAAAAATTATGATTAAACTCAAAGTGGAAGTATGTTTTCTAAAATGGTCATCTAGACGTCGTTCTTTCGACTGAAATGACTACCTTTACAAAAATGACTTGTAACTTATTTTTCCGACTATAAACCTATACTTTTCTGTTTAGATTCATAAAATAGAGTTCAATATGAAACCATAGCAATTTGATTCACTCAAAACGGATTTAAAATGAAGAAGTTATGGGTAAAACAAGATTGGATAATTTTTCTCATTTTAGCTACGTGAAAATTGGTAACAAATCTATTCCAACCATAACTTAATCAACTTGTATTGTATATTATGTAATCTTGAGATACCATAGACACGTATACAATATTTCGACCTATCATGTCGACACATCTATATATATTTCGGAACAACCATAGACACTCTATATGTGAATGTTGGAGTTAGCTATACAGGGTTGAGGTTGATTCCAAAATATATATAGTTTGAGTTGTGATCAATACTGAGATACGTATACACTGGGTCGTGGATTGATTCAAGATAATATTTATCGATTTATTTCTGTACATCTAACTGTGGACAACTAGTTGTAGGTTACTAACGAGGACAGCTGACTTAATAAACTTAAAACATCAAAATATATTAAAAGTGTTGTAAATATATTTTGAACATACTTTGATATATATGTATATATTGTTATAGGTTCGTGAATCAACCAGTGGCCAAGTCTTACTTCCCGACGAAGTAAAAATCTGTGAAAGTGAGTTATAGTCCCACTTTTAAAATCTAATATTTTTGGGATGAG
The DNA here is from genome assembly GCF_046630445.1 of Rutidosis leptorrhynchoides. Classification (NCBI taxonomy): domain Eukaryota; kingdom Viridiplantae; phylum Streptophyta; class Magnoliopsida; order Asterales; family Asteraceae; genus Rutidosis; species Rutidosis leptorrhynchoides. The sequence continues at coordinate 665,454,200 of NC_092334.1, forward strand.
AATACATGCAGGTTTTATAAATGATTTACAAAATAGACACAAGTACGTGAAACTACATTCTATGGTTGAATTATCGAAATCGAATATGCCCCTTTTTATTAAGTCTGGTAATCTAAGAATTAGGGAACATACACCCTAATTGACGCGAATCCTAAAGATAGATCTATTGGGCCTAACAAACCCCATCCAAAGTACCGGATGCTTTAGTACTTCGAAATTTATATCATATCCGAAGGGTGTCCCGGAATGATGGGGATATTCTTATATATGCATCTTGTTAATGTCGGTTACCAGGTGTTCACCATATGAATGATTTTTATCTCTATGTATGGGATGTGTATTGAAATATGAAATCTTGTGGTCTATTGTTACGATTTGATATATATAGGTTAAACCTATAACTCACCAACATTTTTGTTGACGTTTAAAGCATGTTTATTCTCAGGTGAATATTAAGAGCTTCCGCTGTTGCATACTAAAATAAGGACAAGATTTGGAGTCCATGTTTGTATGATATTGTGTAAAAACTGCATTCAAGAAACTGATTTCGATGTAACATATTTGTATTGTAAACCATTATGTAATGGTCGTGTGTAAACAGGATATTTTAGATTATCATTATTTGATAATCTACGTAAAGCTTTTTAAACCTTTATTTATGAAATAAAGGTTATGGTTTGTTTTAAAAATGAATGCAGTCTTTGAAAAACGTCTCATATAGAGGTCAAAACCTCGCAACGAAATCAATTAATATGGAACGTTTTTAATCAATAAGAACGGGACATTTCAAGTATAGAGGAAGAGAGTGTTACCTTTTCAGTTGATAGAGCAATGCAACAACCGCAATCTGCAGATGATACATGTTACTATATTAAAACTATAGAATCACATGCAGAATTGTTAAAAGAATTTCCAGAATTACAAGGAACAGGAGAATGTTCTTTAGGAGAAGGAACTGAACCAATTGATGAAACTGAAATGTTAGCTACACTAATGGCTAATGGATATGAACCAACAACAGAAGAAATTCAAATGCTAAAAGAAGAAGACAGATATCGATACAAATCATCGATAGAAGAACCACCGACATTAGAGTTAAAGCCACTTCCAAACCATTTGGAATATGCTTATTTACATCGTGAATATGAATTACCTGTAATAATATCGTCTTCTCTTACTGAAAATGAGAAATCACAACTCATTTCTGTGTTGAAAATTCATAAACCAGCTATTGCATGGAAAATTCATGATATTAAAGGAATAAGTCCTTCGTATTGCACACATAAAATCCTTATGGAAGAAGGTCATAAAACGTATGTGCAACGCCAACGAAGACTAAATCCGAATATGCAAGATGTTGTTAAGAAAGAAATTATTAAACTGCTAGATACAGGTTTAATTTATCCAATTTCTGATAGTCCATGGGTAAGCCCAGTTCAATGCGTGCCTAAGAAGGGTGGCATGACTGTCATCACAAATGAGAAAAATGAGCTTATTCCTACTAGGACTGTAACAGGATGGTGTGTATGTATTGATAATAGAAAATTAAATGACGCCACCAGAAAAGATCACTTTCCCTTACCTTTTATTGATCAAATGTTGGAAAGATTAGCCGGAAATAGTTACTATTGTTTTCTTGATGGTTTTTCCGGATATTTTCAAATTCCAATAGCACCCGAGGATCAAGAGAAAACCACATTCACGTGCCCTTATGGTACTTTTTCTTACAAACGCATGCCATTTGGACTTTGCAACGCCCCTGCAACCTTTCAAAGGTGCATGATGGCGATTTTTCACGACATGATAGAAGAATGCATGGAAGTTTTCATGGATGACTTTTCAGTCTTCGGTGATACTTTTGAATCATGTCTAGTTAATCTTGAACGAATGCTTATTAGATGTGAACAATCAAATCTAGTTCTTAATTGGGAGAAATGCCATTTCATGGTTAAAGAAGGCATCGTTCTTGGTCATAAAATTTCAAAGGAAGGAATTGAAGTGGATAGAGCTAAAGTAGATGTAATTGCTAAACTTCCACATCCCACCAATGTTAGAAGAGTTAGGAGTTTTCTAGGGCATGCCGGTTTTTACCGACGTTTCATAAAAGATTTCTCCAAATTTGCCACTCCTATTAATAAACTCCGAGAAAAGGATGCTCCATTAATCTTTTCAGATGAATGCATTAAATCTTTTAATATTCTTAAAGAAAAACTCACTAGTGCACCAATCATGATAACTCCAAATTGGAATCTACCGTTTGAACTTATGTGCGATGCAAGTGATTTTGCAATGGGAGCCGTTTTAGGACAAAGGATTGAAAAACGATTTCAACCTATATATTATGCTAGTAAGACGTTACAAGGAGCACAAACGAATTACACAACTACTGAAAAAGAACTCCTTGCTATTGTCTTTGCTTTTGACAAATTTCGATCATATCTCGTTCTAGCAAAAACGGTGGTCTATACCGACCATTCTGCTCTTAGATACCTATTTTCGAAACAAGATGCTAAACCAAGATTAATCCGTTGGATCTTACTCTTACAAGAGTTCGATATTGAAATCCGAGATAAAAAGGGAGCAGAAAATCTCGCCGCTGATCATCTTTCTCGTCTTGAAAATCCCGAATTAGAAGTTCTAAATGAATCGGCCATACAAGACAACTTTCCTGATGAATATCTATTGAAGATAGATTATAATGAAATTCCATGGTTTGCAGACTATGCAAACTATTTAGTATGTGAATTCCTTGAAAAAGGATTGTCGTACCAAAAACGAAAGAAATTCTTTAGTGATATAAAACACTATTTCTGGGAAGATCCACATTTGTTTAAAAGTTGTCCCGATGGAATAATACGCCGATGTGTATTCGGAGATGAAGCTAGTAAAATCTTAAACCATTGTCACACAGGACCAACAGGAGGGCATTATGGGCCTCAACTCACAGCAAGAAAAGTTTATGATGCTGGATTCTATTGGCCTACAATTTACAAAGATGCACACCTTCTTTGCAAATCCTGTGATGCATGTCAAAGGGCCGAAAAAATAAGTCAACGTGATGAAATGCCACAAAATGTCATTCAAGTATGTGACGTATTTGACATTTGGGGTATTGACTTTATGGGTCCATTTCCAAAATCTCATAATAATCTATACATTCTCGTTGCCATTGATTATGTATCTAAATGGACGGAAGCACAAGCTCTCCCAACTAACGATGCACGAGTTGTAGTCAACTTTTTAAAATGTCTTTTTGCAAGGTTTGGAACACCGAAAGCTTTAATAAGTGATCGGGGTACTCATTTTTGTAATAATCAACTTGAGAAAGTTCTTAAAAGATATAGAGTAACTCATAAAATCTCCACTGCTTATCATCCACAGACAAGTGGACAAGTTGAAAATACCAACCGAGCTTTAAAACGTATTCTAGAGAAAACCGTAGGATCAAATTCGAAGGAATGGTCCATTAAATTGGAGGATGCACTATGGACTTTTAGAACAGCCTACAAAACTCCAATTGGAACCACACTTTTTAAACACGTTTATGTAAAAGCATGTCATCTTCCAGTAGAAATTGAACACAAAGCATTTTGGGCTTTGAAGACATGTAATCTTGATTTACATGAAGCTGGACGTCTACGGTTAAGTCAACTAAACGAATTAGAAGAATTAAGACATGAAGCATACGAAAATTCGTTAATCTATAAAGAAAGAATGAAGAAATGGCATGATAAAAGAATCAGAAGTTCAAAAGAATTTAAAGAAGGAGACAGAGTTCTTCTTTTCAATTCACGATTCAAGCTATTTCCTGAAAAATTGAAATCAAGATGGTCTGGACCATTCATAGTCAAAAGAGTTTTCCCATACGGAACAGTAGAATTGATAAATTCAAATGGGATTGAATTTAAGGTTAATGGTCACAGAGTTAAACATTACATAGATAGTCCAATGGAAGTTGATAACGGAGTTAATCACAATTTCGATACCACAGCTAACTAAGTGTGGGGAGAATCAAGTCTTTTAAAGGATAATATGTATTTATGTTAGAGTTAGATTTTTTGTTTTCGTGTAGTTCTCGAAAATAGAACCCGAATGGTCTTTCCCTAGCAGACCCTAAAGAACTAGTCTTCTCCCCCCATTCTGAATTTTTATTTTTTTAGGTTTTACGAGATGAAGACTTCCTGTGAACTAAACCATGGTTTAATGCTACACGCTTTGATCACTAAACGTAATAATGACACCCTTCCAAGTGAAATAGTATCATTAATCAGAGGTAAATTGGACGGAGTAAGAAAAGAATCTAGATGCGAAAATAATAAGTTACAATTTGGTAAAGGAAAATCAAAATCCATAGCGAAAAGAAGAGTACGACACCTTGAAAGATGTCACAAATGCGGAAAATGGTCACACGAAGGTAAATGTTCAAATAATCAAACCTATTCAAACACCGAATTTGTTACTTTATGCAGAGATGGACCGTTCATATGTTTAGAAGAAAAAACGTTAAATGCTCGAGGTTACGCCTATGTAGCCATGGAAAACCAATTAGTCCGACTATCTTATGAGTGGGCTAGAGCATATCACTAAGAAATCTATTTCACAGGTAAGTATGTACAGTTTTCAATTTTTATTTTTATTTTTATTTTTAACCTTTTGATAATAAACGCTAATTTGTTCGCTATAAAGTATTAAATTGGTATTCGATAAAATTAGGTCTTGCGACCGAAATTATTGATATCATACAAAAATTTATTACATCACTGCGAAATTTAACGTTTATTCTTAAGGTATAAATATCTTTAATCAATCAACCAAAAATATTTCAAAAATTCGTCATGAGTTAAATTAGGTCATGGAACCGAAATTACTTTACCGAAAAGAGGGGCGTATATTTTTGATAATATTTGATTGATTAAAGTGGGATAAAAGACTAAAAAGATTTTCAATTTTATTTTTACCATGTTTTTAAAATTAATATATAAATATTAAATTAATATTGTAAACTTCTTTAAAATTGTAAATATTTGAAAAATTAATATTTTTAATATAAGTTTGTATGTATAAAAACAAAAACATAATTTAAGTTTGGTGTGAATTTTTAATTTTATGCATTTTAAATTTAAGTTTGGTGTGAATTTAAAAATAAAAATTTACTTTATTTTGCTAAGTTAAAAAAATTATTTTTAAAATTCGTCGTAAGTTGAAGACTAGGTCGTTGAACCGAAATTGCTTTACCCGAGGGAGGGACGAGAACTTTTATTATCATTATTTTTAATCTTATTGAATTAAAGTATGCCAAAAACATTAAAAAAACCCAAAAATCTTTGCTTTTAAAACCGCGCTTTGAATTGACAAATTTTAAAATTTTGTCGAGGGACGGACTAGGACATCGATCCGAAACACCCTCATCCTAAAAAGAAACTAAATTTTAAATTTAATTAATTATATGTTCTAAAAGTGTAAAGTTTTATAAAAAAAAAAAAAATGAAAAACAAATGTGATGAAACAACAAGACGGAATGAACAAATGATGTGCACCATTTATCATTCAGCAAACAAAGGCCAATATGTTTGGAAACTTTGGTAAAATTTAATTATTTTTCTACGCTAATCACCCTCAATAATTTAAATTGTTATTGATTTCTTGCAAATGAGGGCATTGCAAGATCTTAAGTGTGGGAAGAGGTTAAATTCTTTCGGATTTTTATAATTTTTAACTTATACACTTGGTTACCATTAAAAATACTAGTAACGCATTAGTTGTATTAAAATCTAGTGCTCTCTGATAATAAAGAACAGCCCTAGTCTTATATACTGACTACCCAATTCTAGTAAAATTTTTCAAAATTTTCAATTAAATGAACTCAAAATCATGTTTATACATATTTATGAACGATAAAACTAGGTGTTAACACCGAAATTATTGTTACCTCGGAAAGGACATAAATTGAGAAACAAACCAAAATGTTAGAATTCATTTAAAATGGAATAAAGAACAATAAAAAGGCAAATAAAAGAAAATAAAAGCCAAGTGTGGGAAAATTTACCAAGTTATTTTAAACATATATCACATATTTTTGTAACAAATAATTGAAGATACTTTTGCTTTGGACTAAACTAAACAGTTTTACCCGATTTACTGTAATATATTTGAAAGAAAGATGGATCTACATGATGAATCAATTCCATCGTTAAAAGGAAGTAAAGTCTTTCGAAGAAGAAACGCGCTTCTTGATTTAGGTCATGAAGTTTTCGTCCAGACCAGCTGTAGGTTGACGAAAAATCTAGAAAAGTCATCACTAAAATCAGCAGGAAATCCACGGACCTCAGCATCAAACAGGGTCGCCAAGTGGTCAGACATATCCTAACCATGAGAGGATCTGTCTTGTAAAATGGGGAGGACGCCGTGCAAATTAGCTGGATAAGACTAATGAATCAGATCCCCAGAAAGGATAATCTCCTTAAAGATCAAAAATCAGCTTTTAAGATTGATATTACTCAATCCTAGAGATTGACCTTAAAGATTGAGAATTACAAACTCATGGAATTCGATGATATCTAAACTCGAGCTTGAACGAGAAAATATTTTGATCAAAATTACAAACCGATTTGTTTTCTGAAAACCCATTTTCAATGCGTTCATTACCATTGAACGTAAAATCCTAGGAATTCACCTGGAATTCATTAGGTCACCTGAACCAAATCGGGTGTCAACCGTAAGAACGGTGGTTGCATAGCATGGTCAAAGACAGGACCTTGTGCCAGACCGAAAAATCATAAGGGTGAGCTTTACTATTGCTCCTACCAAGGATAGTAATTGCATCCGACACGTTATAGACCATAATTAAAAGCATGTCAGGGGACATTGCCTTAACAGTTGCTTGTTCAACGCTTTCCTTTACAACCGGACGGTAGTTTATCGAAAGGTAATATTCGGAACAAGTATACTGGACGTGTTGCTTTCCCAATACAAGGTTAGCAAGTGGGTGACACAAAACCGCAAGTTTTGAACTAAAATTTTCAAATCTAAAACCCACCAAACCCACAAAAAGAATTTGCAAACACCGGTGAAGGGTTCTTCCGGAAAACTTATCTAAGGTAAAAGCTAGATTTAATTTTCAAAAAGATCAAATGTTTTCATAAAGATCCAATTTCCCTAATGGATCTAAATTTTATAGTCATGTGGGACTGTAAACCACATCGTTACTACCATTGTTTATACTGCCGTAAAGAAATCACTAATGTACAAAGTGTGAAGAATAAAGAAGTGATTCTTGTATATTCAAGACTATATTGCTTGAGGACAAGCAACGCTCAAGTGTGGGAATATTTGATAATGCTAAAAATGAACATATATTTCATAGCATTATCCCTCAAGAAAGACAAGCTTTTAGTTGCAATTGTTCTATTTACAAGTGATATTCGTTTAAATAATAAAGGGTGAAGACAAAAGATAGATTCGACGAATTGAAGACGCAAACGACCAAAAAGCTCAAAAGTACAAAATACAATCAAGGTGGTTCCAATTATTGATAAGAAACGTCTCAAAATTACAAGAGTACAAGATTCGAAACGCAAAGTACAAGATATTAAATTGTACACAAGGACGTTCAAAAATCCGGAACCGGGACCAGAGTCAACTCTCAACGCTCGATGCAACGGACTAAAAATTACAAGTCAACTATGCACATAAATATAATATAATATTTAAATAATTCTTATAATTATTTATATATTATATAATATATTAATAAACCGTCAGCAGAAGAAAACAACCACATGTGAGCCTCCCCAGTTGGCCATGCGATCGCATGGCCTTGAAGGGCAAAGCTCATGCGATCGCATGAGGCCCTTTTTCTGGTCACAGGCCTATAAAAGTCACATTTTTGGTGATCATAAAACACATCTTTTTCTCTTCACTCATACGTAAACTTATATATATATATATATATATATATATATATATATATATATATATATATATATATATATATATATATATATATTTATATTTATATTTTAATTTTAATCCTAATAATAAGGGTATGTTAGCGAATGTTGTAAGGGTGTAAGTCGAAATTCTGTCCGTGTAACGCTACACTATTTTTAATCATTGTAAGTTATGTTCAACCTTTTTAATTTAATGTCTCGTAGCTAAGTTATTATTATGCTTATTTAAAACGAAGTAATCATGATGTTGGGCTAATTACTAAAATTGGGTAATTGGGCTTTGTACCATAATTGGGGTTTGGACAAAAGAACGACACTTGTGGAAATTAGACTATGGGCTATTAATGGGCTTTATACTTGTTTAACTAAATGATAGTTTGTTAATTTTAATATAAAGATTTATAATTGGACGTCCCTATAAATAACCATATACACTCAATCGGACACGATGGGCGGGATATTTATATGTACGAATAATCGTTCATTTAACCGGACACGGGAATGGATTAATAGTCTATGGAATTATTAAAATAGGGGTGAAATTATGTACAAGGACACTTGGCATAATTGATAACAAAGTATTAAAATCTTAGGTTACACGCAGTCGATATCCTGGTGTAATTATTAAACAAAGTATTAAGACCTTGTTACAGTTTAAGTCCCCAATTAGTTGGAATATTTGACTTCGGGTTTAAGGATAATTTGACGAGGACACTCGCACTTTATATTTATGACTGATGGACTGTTATGGACAAAAACCAGACGGACATATTAAATAATCCAGGACAAAGGACAATTAACCCATGGGAATAAACTAAAATCAACACGTCAAACATCATGATTACGGAAGTTTAAATAAGCATAATTCTTTTATTTCATATTTAATTGCACTTCTAATTATCACATTTTTATTTATTGTCATTGTATTTAATTGCACTTTTAATTTTCGTACTCTTTAATTATCGTAATTTTATTTTATCGCACTTTTATTTATTGCAATTTCATTATCGTTATTTACTTTACGCTTTAAATTAAGTCTTTTATTTATTTAATATTTTACATTAGGTTTTAACTGCGACTAAAGTTTTAAAAATCGACAAACCGGTCATTAAACGGTAAAAACCCCCCTTTATAATAATAATATTACTTATATATATTTGTATTTTTATAAATTAAAACTAATATAGCGTTAAGCTTTGTTTAAAAGATTCCCTGTGGAACGAACCAGACTTACTAAAAACTACACTACTGTACGATTAGGTACACTGCCTATAAGTGTTGTAGCAAGGTTTTGGTATATCCATTCTATAAATAAATAAATATCTTGTGTAAAATTGTATCGTATTTAATAGTATTTCCTAGTAAAAATAAAGCTATTTCATATACACCTCGCATAACATCAGTGAATATGGTGCAAAATTTACCAGCTTCAGCAACATCATTGGCACCAACAGTACCATCAGTAATAGCACCAGTACCATCAACAATCCATGCCTCAACATCTCATTCTGTACCTCGAGTATAATCATCGTTCTACATGACGTTCTACATCATTTATCTTCATTTGACATGGCGGTTATGTAATCTCTAATGTTTTAGAGATTATATATTTTTGTTCTAACGGTAAACTAAATGAGATTAATATCATATTAACTCATTAAATCTATATTACATCTGAAGAAAATATATATGTATATATGTTTTCATATAGATTGTAATTAAAAATTCTTTTGTACAAACTGTTAATGGTGAAAACATTTTAACGGGTAGGTAATACCCGAGAAATATTTAAATTTCATATTAATAAGTTACACAGTACATTCTTCCAATCTGATTCAACAGTCATTTACTATCCTACTTACATCCATAGATATACGTATCCGTTCACCGTAGAATAATCATATTTCATTCAATTTTATATTTGGATTTTGATCTATCAGAATTCAACAAGTGGCATAATGAAGAAAACATTGAACAAAATAAAATTTGTTAGAAACAAACAAATTAACTATGAAAAATTTTGTTAAGAATCCACGCTAACTGTTCCTAGCTAACTGTTCCTAGCTAACTGATTACAATTTATTTATCGCAATTTGATTATCGCAATTTATATTCTCACAATTTTATTTATCATTTAATTTCTGTTATTTATTATACGCACTTTAAATATCGGGACACGTATACAAGGTTTTGACATATCATATCAACGCATCTATATATATTATTTGGAATAACCATAGACACTCTATATGCACTAATGACTGAGTTAGCTATACAGGGTTGAGGTTGATTCTTAAATAATATATATATACTTTGAGTTGTGATCGAGTCTGAGACATGTATACAATGGGTCACGACATGTATTAATTAATTCGAATATTATATATTAAACTATATATGAATTGTTGAACTATTAATTGTTGACTCCTAACTATGGACTAATGATGTTGGACAATTAAAATGAATTAAAATATTGAATATAACATATGAAACTAAACCTTTCTTCAAGTTTGCCACTTGATTTCATCTTAAACCTCAATTGTATCTTGATGATTACAATCTGCGTTCAAACCTTTCAGGATTCTTGAAAACACCTCAATCGAGAGGATGAAAGATTGATGCATATAATTATGCACCTGAAAACACTCGGAACCTGAGTAAACATTTATCACGTATCTGTACTAGCTCCTTTGTCGTTGTTATTACCGAAAATAACTTTACAATCTCTCTCCAAATTAGCCAATTTTGTTACAGCTTCAGCAAATCAACTTCGACTTTCATTCGGATTAGTCTTATTATAACCTTTATATATAAGTTTGCCTTTCGTCATCCTTATTGGGGAACCGTTTATATTCTACCACATTAGCAGTAAACTTACCAGCAACTTCATTACTCATTGGCCTAAGTCTCTCCGAAGAACCATTATATATTTGTTCATTAAAACCTTATCATATACTCATCCACACCTTATAACGTGAATGACCATACCAATGACCCGGAATTAACAATCAGTATTTTGAAATCTCGCAGCATGTTTACATCAACAGTTATATGTATACATATAACATTTATCTCTTGGAATCATGATCTTCCATTCTGAAATTCTGAAAAGCACCCAGTCTACGAATTTATACTCTGAATGTTGAAAATGCTGATGAAGCAGCAAAAACTGTAAACAACCTTAATCGTCAAAAGTTTGATGATAAAGGTTAGTATGTTGGCAAAGCTCAGAAAAGTTAGAACTGGAAAACGGATTGAACAAACTATAAAGGAAACTGTGGACAAATCACAAGGACTAAATCAGTACTTAACGAATTCAGATGATTCTGTATCTGATGAACTCTTCAGCGAATATCTTGCTCCTTATTTATTCTAAATCCTTGCGAAAGGATTTTCTTCATCAACCTTCGATCTTAGAAGTTCCAAAATATCGTCATAAATATCTTCGATATTTCTGAAGATATTTTTATAACTATCTTTATCTGAAATCAGTTATCTTTTCACGTCATCTGTATTACACCATAAAGGAAACTGTTTAGTTTCTATATTCTGTAAACCTTCAAGTTTAAATTATGAATGATTTTGAAGTAGTGTTAGGAATTGAAGCATGAGTTAGTATAATATAATGACACTTGATCAACGTGATTATATTACAGTAAGTCATGCTGAGTTTCTAATGGAACGTGATGATTCACAGATCATAACGTCATCATGTGCCATGTTACACGACTCTGACATTCGATCAAATCCCTAAACATATCAAGAACATATTTTTCTTGATAGTTCTATCTTTTCTCTTGAATTCTGGTAATTTGACAAGTAAGATTGTGCTATTACCATTTCTTTCTTAGAACATTAACTCTGCTCATTCCAAAATTCGTATCTACGAATTCTGGACCATTATTTGCTTGACTTAAAGTCGGGAAGAGAAAACAAAAGGATGGAACTCCAAAATATAAAGGAAACGAAGGGAGTGGAGTTATAGTAAAATATCCGACAGAGCAATCAAAACAGATCATTGCAGTTAACCAAAGGGGATTCTAATTTCTTTAATTATCGAAGAACCAAATCTTATTATAAAGATTTTCTTTAAATCTCTTGAATTCCGGAATTCAACCCTAACTCTGTCAAAAGTTAAGACGAATCTTTACTTTTCCTATTTCAATCTTTTATGATAGCTTCATTCGTACTCTTCGAATAATCAAATTGTTTTATCCACATTACTCAATGATGATAAAACTCTATTTATCAACTCATATTCGTCATGAAAACAATTTTATTGTTAGCCATGACCACCTCACTCAAATTTCGGGACGAAATTTCTTTAACGGGTAGGTACTGTGACGACCCGGAAATTTCTGACCAAATTTAAACTTAATATTTATATGATTTAATATTTCTGACATGATAAGCAAAGTCTGTAATATTGATGTTTCAAAAACTTTGAACTGTGTTCATGTAATCAATTAACCTTTGACCATTCCCGACGATTTACGAACAACTAATTATAAATAGATACATATATATTTAAATGTATATATATAATAATGATTTGAAATATAAAGTGAAATAAAATACTATTTAAGTATTAGAAGTAAATATGTAAAATAAAATAATATAAGATAATGAAGTTATACTTTTAAATGAATCTATATATATATATATATATATATATATATATATATATATATATAATGTATATCAAAAATAAATGTTAAATGATTGTAATACTCGTTTAAGGTTCCGATTTATATTAAGCAAGTTAAACTCAAACTTATGTGAATTTAAAATAAACAGTTAGCCAAAAATGAGTTTTATAAATCATAGGCTTATTAAAAATGTATTTAGGAACTATTTGTTAAATTTTAAAACTTTTTATATTTTACTTAGGGTTGGGGGTGAATAATTAATGTAATTTTAATTAATAGTTAATGACTGAATTCTATACCATAACGACCGAAATAAATAAAGATGATTAATTTAAAAATTTAGAAATTTTCTGAGAACTTTTATTCGCCACTGAGTGAACGGCGGGACACGATATAATAGTCCGTGGAAACTGTCGGTAGGATATATCCATAAGAGATTCATGAGATATTAAATTGATGCACTGTTTTTGTTTTATTTGTCCCACACTCCCACTATCTAATTATATATACAGAGACATAGACACCTAATTAGTACACACATATTTTCTATCTATTATCATTTATCAAACATCAGACATTATTTACTTTTGGTACAGTTTTCTTTCAATATATACATACATCAAGTGAAGAAACCATCTTAACCACCATCTTCATCCCTCTTTATCTCTCTCCCCTATCCTTATAACCGAACCAAACACCACCTTCATTGTGAAACCACTTGAAGCATCACCATCATCTCCGTTGAACCACCGGTTATCAACACCCACATCCACCGTCCTCAAAACCACCACCATCCAATTTTTCTGTCTTGAATCCTTCAAACCGTCACCATGATCCCACCATGATCACCGTTACAACTGACCATGAACCTCCACTATCCTCCATATCTTCTTTTTCCCTATCATCCTCTCTCTCTCTCACTTCTAATTGTGTTAACAATCGCTGCCACTTAAGATCTATGTATCTGTTTTAAAAATTTCTGCTATTATACTGTTTTGACCGAATCATTTGTTAACTACCTTTGTTGATTACACCAACACCAAACCCATTGAAACCCACCTTTATTTCTTTCTTCAAAACCTTAGCGAAACCCATGAAAATAAATTTAAAATTCCTTCTGTACTTGCTTCCGGTTGTTGTCTGTTCGAAGTATCACATACCTACCATTCTTTTCGTTTTCTACTCGATGAAGGACAATCAACATTATCGAAAACCCTTTGCCAAAACAACCCATCATCGAAACCATTTCTAGTTCTTTTGTAAAACCACCACATCGTATATTTTATTTTATTTTATTATGAACCACTGCTACTAGCTGCGAAACGTTTCTGTTTCTTGTTCGATCCTCAACTGCAAAACCAAAATACCATTACCAATTAAATTTTTGTTACTCGATGAAGAACCGTGAATACCAACGAAAACCCTACACACTCCTATTCGATTCAAAGCAACCCAAATGGAAAAAGGTCAACTGTTACTGCCTCTGTGTGTGGATAGATTTACATACAAAACCTAAACCTCTTGTTTACTATGCGTCGGATTGAAAGAAAATGAGAACCGTAACCCTATTCGTGTTAAGAGATACATGGGATGTGTATTTTGGGCTACTTAAACGGAGTGGACTATTAAGTTAATGGACTATTTTTTTTCGAAGTATTTTGGGCTTGTTATCGGACATTGGGTTTGGACTGCCAATTCTTTTTGCTTTGGGGCTTCACGTATCAATATGCTAAATAAATAAAGGGTGAAGATTTATTTAGAAAAGTAATAGACGGACCATTGTTTGGGTATGTGTTGGTGGAACCAGTGGTCAGGGGTTCAATTCCAATCTGATGCAAATTTTTTTATTTTATTACAACAACAACCATTGGGCCACTTAAACTTATTTGAAATTGTTACTTGGGCTTGTTGATGGATTACAAAAATTTGGGCTTTTCTATATCTAGATGGACTCCTAATATGGGTATTATTATTATCTATATCTAATATTTATTTTTGTTACTATTATTATTATTATTATTATTATTATTATTATTATTATTATTATTATTATTATTATTATTATTATAATTATTATTATAATTATTATTATTATTATTATTATTATTATTATTATTATTATTAACATAAGTACTAGTATTATTATTATTTGAAAAATCATTATTTTTATAGTTATTATTATTAGTATTCATTATTATTAAAATTAACATTTTTATTAAAAGTATCATTTTTACTAAAGTTACCATTTTTATCATTAATACTAAAAGTATCATTTTTGACTCTATTATCATTATTATTAATTTTATCATTACTAATATTATTTTAGTATTATTATAATTTTAATAAACAAATAATATAAATATATACAAACATATATTTGATACACATAACATAACAAAATTTATATTTTATTTATATAAAATGAATATATGAAACATATAGGTAATTAATGTAAAAATGATATAACTAATAAATTTATATATATAACTTTATTCGATTACAATTATGTGTGTTAATATATATATATATATATATATATATATATATATATATATATATATATATATATATATATATATATATATATATATAATATATAACATATGTTCGTGAATCCGAGGCCAACCCTGCATTGTTCAGTATCGTCGTATGAATATTTTTACTACAAAATATTGTAGAGTGAGTTCATTTGATTCCCTTTTACTCTTTACATTTTTGGGACTGAGAATACATGCGCTACTTTTACAACTGCTTAATTAAATGCTTTTGAAATACATTTTGAACTGCGAATACATGAAATGCTTTTATAAATGTTTGACGAGATAGACACAAGCAAAACATTCCTCGAATGAATTTTGTGGACGTGATAATTGCCACCATTGAATTATGTGGACATGATAATCGCCACAATTGATATGAATATTTTTCTCCTGATTATTATTGCTTGGTAACCTAAGAATTAGGGAACATCACTAATTTTGAGAATTAGTGCACGCCTAATTGACGCGAATCCTAAAGGTAGCTACCGGGTTTAACACCCCCACCCAGAATGTTCACTAGACGGAAGAGCTAGTGGGCGTGGTGTTTAGTACTTCGAGGTTTATATATTATACATACGAGATGTTCTGTTTTTGGGGATAATATTGATGCGCATTATATGTTAAGGTCGGTTACCAAGCCAAGCTATGAAAGAAATAAAGAGTGAATGTTATGTATCGAGAGAAAGATTTTATACACAGGTTATGTGTATGTTATTTTTGTGCACGAGATATGTGTACGGTTACTAAGATTTATGAAAGATGATTTCATACACGAGAAAGGTGTAATGTATTTAAAAGATATCGCATGTACATTACATGTGGGTATAGGATTCGGGCCCATTTGTACCATGCAGTATTTAAATCTTGTGGTCTATCAAAATGATGAATTTTATTGTTTTATGATAAACCTATGAACTCACCAACCTTTTAGTTGACACTTGAAAGCATGTTTATTCTCAGGTATGAAAGAAATCTTCCGCTGTGCATTAGCTCATTTTAAGGATATTACTTGGAGTCATTCATGACATATTTCAAAAGATGTTGCATTCGAGTCATTGAGTTCATCAAGATTATTACTAAGTCAATTATAGTTGGATATATTATGAAATGGTATGCATGCCGTCAACTTTCGATGTAATGAAAGTTTGTCTTTTAAAAACGAATGCAATGTTTGTAAAATGTATCATATAAAGGTCAAGTACCTCACGATGAAATCAATTGTAATGTATTCGTCCAGATGGATTAGGACGGGTCACTACAGGTGGTATCAGAGCGGTGGTCTTAGCGAACCAGGTCTGCATTAGTGTGTCTAACTGATAGTCGTTAGGATGCATTAGTGAGTCTGGACTTCGACCGTGTCTGCATGTCAAAAGTTTTGCTTATCATTTCGTGTCAAAAATCACCTATTTATCATTCTTAAGGAATCATTTGCTTATCATCCTTAAAGTCTAGACACATCTTACTGCCTCTATTACCTAGATAGTGTATAGACAAAACTCATATCTTAGCATATCTGCTAATTCATATCTTAGCGTATCTGTTACTGTTACCTTTGCCTGACAGCTTTCGAAATTTTCTCCGTAATTTGTGAAATCTTTATGCTATATATAAGTATTCTATGTAGTTAGAATATTATCTAATATTCAAAAATCATTTCATATCGAAAAACCCTTTACTCAATCGTACGAAAGGGAACTCGCCACTAGTTTAAGTTCTTCAGAATCCGACAGCTATTCCGACATGATGTTTACCTAAGCTACGAAAGCAGCGTCACCAGAATGAATTCAACCAAACAACCATCCCCAATTCATCTGATAAATTCGTAGTCGACTTAATCGTTAGAGACGAGAAGAAGGCGATACTTCCCATCAACCAAATTTCTCTCTTGGCGATGAATCTGAAGCACTCACCGGCGAACCAATCCGAAACACCAATTTCACCTTCATTTCCTGAATATCTTGCCACGATTATATTCTATCTAAAATTCTAAACCTTATTCATCCGCTCGTTCTGACCGACAATATATATGTAAGTATATTTTCATAAAGATTGTAATTAAAAATTCTTTTGTACAAGTGTAAGTAAAAATTCGAAGAATGTACAGTGTAACTTATTAATGTGAAATCTAAAAATTTCTAGGGTATTACCTGCCCGTTAAAATATTTTCACCATTAACAGTTTGTACAAAAGAATTTTTAATTACAATCTTTATGAAAATATACTTACATATATATTTTCCTCAGATGTAATCATGGATTTAATGAGTTAATATGATATTAACTCATCTAATTTACCGTTAGAACAAGAATATATAATCTCTAAAACATTAAAGATTACATAATCGCCATGAAGAACGAAGATAATTGATGTAGAACGATACGTAGAACGATGATTATAATCGAGGTACAGAATGAGATGTTGAGGCATGGATTGTTGATGGTACAGGTGCTGTTTATTGATGTAATTGTTGGTGCCGTTGATGTTGCTGAAGCTGGTACGTTTTGCACCATATTTTCCAAGGCTATAACTTGGGAGCGAAGCTCGTTGACTTCTGCTATTAATCCGGGATGATTGTCGGTTTGGACGAGCGGATGAATAAGATCTAGAATCTGAGATAGTATATAATCGTGACGAGATACTCTGGAAATGAGGGTGAAAATGGTGTTTTGGACTGATTCGTCGGTAAGTGTTTCAGGTTCATTGCCAAGAGGGAAATTTGGTTGATGGAAAGGAATTACCTTCTTCTCGTTTCCGTTGATTAAGTCAAATACGAACTCATCAGATGAATTGGGGATGAATGATTGGTTGATTCATTAGTGACGCATGCTTTCGGAGCTCAGGTGGATATCCATATCGGAATAGCTGTCTGAATCCGAGGAATTCGAACTGGTTGAGGGTTTCATCTCGTACGATTAGATGAAGGATTTTCGATAAGAAATAGATTATAGGATGTAGATTAGTACCCTGCAATACATGATTTACATATGCATATATAATACTAAAATCCCATAAGTTACGGAGGAATTTACGGAATATGTCAGGCAAGGTTTACAGTAACAGATACGCTAAGATATGATTTAGCAGGTACGATAAGATATGAATTTTATCTATACACTATTCATGCAATCATTGCAGTATGATGTGTCTAGAATAAGAATGATAAGCAAGTGATTCCCTAAGAATGATAAGTAGTTAATTTTCGACACGAAATGATAAGCAAAACTTTTGACATGCAGACACGGTCGAAGTCCAGACTCACTAATGCATCTAAACAACTACTAGTTTGACACACTAATGCAAGACCTGGTTCGCTAAGACCACCACTCTGATATTACATGTAGTGACCCGTCCTAATCTATCTGGACGAATACATTACATTTGGTTACATCGTGAGGTAATTGACCTCTATATGATACATTTTATAAACATTGCATACATTTTTAAAAGACAAACTTTCATTTCATCGAAAGTTGACGGCATGCATATCATTTCATAATATATCCAACTATAATTGACTTAGTAATAATCTTGATGAACTCAACGACTCGAATGCAACATCTTTTGAAATATGTCATGAATGACTCCAAGTAATATCTCTAATATGAGCAAATGCACAGTGAAAGATTTCTTTCATACCTGAGAATAAACATGCTTTCAAGTGTCAACCAAAAGGTTGGTGAGTTCATTAGTTTTTCATAATCAATCATTTTCAATAATATAATAGACCACAAGATACTCATAATTAGAAAACAATCTGTGCAGGTCTATTCCTGCTGTAAAATCATTCATATGAAGAACACCGGAACCTTTCAAACAACTCACCAACGGTAGCTAATGCGTAGTGCAATGGCAAAATCATCTCACCGTGGTAGTTAATACAATATAATTCTTACAACGGGGGCTAATGCGTACGCAATGCAAAATCATCCCTCCGAGGGTAGCTGAAACGGGGGCTAATGGGTACGCAATGCAAAATCATCCCTCAGTTACCAACTACAAAGTCGACTATAATACAATACAATACATCGGGGGCTAGTGCGTGCGTGCAATGCAAAATCATCTCGCGATGGTAGTTAAAACGGGAGCTAATGCGTACGCAATGTAGTTTTGAATATTTGTGTCTATTTCGTCAATCATTTATAAAAGCAGTTCATGTATTCTCAGTTCAAAAATATATCTCAAAAGCATTTAGGAAACAATTATAAAAACAGCGCATGTATTCTCAGTCCCAAAAATGTAAAGAGTAAAAGAGAATCAAATGAACTCACAATACTGTATTTTGTAGTAAAAATACATATGACGACATTAAACAATGCAGGGTTGGCCTCAGACTCACGTACCTATATCAAGTATATATATATATATATATATATATATATATATATATATATATATATATATATATATATATATATATATATTAACACATATAATTAACATGTAATAACAATCAAACTAGTATATATATATATATATATATATATATATATATATATATATATATATATATATATATATATATATATTGCTTATTTAATTTAATAATATATTTGTTATTTCAAAGGTTATATATATATATGTTTATTTTGTATATTAATTTTTATACATATAGTTATACTAATACATATATATTTACCTAATTAGTATTATATTGTTAAATAAAATTTGTTTTATGTAAATAATGTTATTATGTTTGTAGTAATAATAATACTGTAATAATAATAATATTAATGATAATAATAATGATAATAAAAATAATGTAAATAAAATCATATATAAAAATTATGTTAATGAAAATAATAAGTATGATAGTTTTAACAATAATGATAATAGTAATAATAATTCTAATAATCATAATATAATAATTATAATGATAACAAAAATGTTAATACTTATCATAATATTAATAATGATATTAATGATAATAATAATAATAATACTTATAATACTAATAATAATATAGTTGTAATAATGATTAATGATATTAATGATATTAGTAGTAAAAATAATAATGATAATATTAATAATAATAATAATAATATAGAATACAACCTTTGAAGAACAAGTTTCTAAAAAAAAATCATAGACAGGGCTTAAACTCAAGACCTCTCGTAAAACAAACACCTTGCTAAACCATTGAGCGGCTTATTCATTTGTGTTTTAATTCACGAATTATTCCATAAAACCCGTATGCATCGTCCTTGTTTCAGCCCACCAGAAAAACAAAAATTGGATCTCGGCCCAACTACATTATGAAGGGTTAGAGGCGATAGGAGTTTATCATCAAAAGGTCTTTGTTTTCACGATAACACGAAATAAGATCAGCAGATAGCGGTGTAGCTACTCGAGCAGGTAATTCCTCATATTATATTTGTCTTTACACAAAAACAGATGGTTGTGTAATCAGTTCTCAAAAGAAACAAATCAGAATAATAGAGAGAGGAGTGGGAGAGAGAGATTGTTGTGTTTACTTCATAGAAATGTCAAGTTATTTTTTATTGTGGTTTATTGGGATCGATTTTGGTTTCACCGTGGTGGTTTGTAGTAAGAAGAACAAATTAGGAGATGTTTTAAGTGGGTTTCGATTCAAGTAGGTTTTCTCGATATGTATATGTACAAGTATATTATATACAGAGAATTGATAGATGAGATATATGGCATTCAAGCTGTTCGATCTAAAGAGTTGTGATGGTGGGTTTGATGATCGACATAAAAAGAAAAGAAGTAACCACAAAGGTGTTCATGGTCGTGTTCGACTTTAAACAGAAAACGTTGGTGGTTGTTTAGGTCTGCATTTTACTCTACTAAAAAGAAAATAGCAGTAGCAATGATGTCAAAGGTGATGGATGTGGGTTGTTAATGGTGGTGATATAGTGGAAATATAGTGAAGGTGAACGGTTGATCTAAGGTGGTTGTAGGGGTGATGATAGCCGAAAGGTTATGGTGGTGACTAAGGGGATTGGTGTTGGTTCATGGTTGCATAATGAGAAGAGGATGATGATGGTAGTGCAAGAATGGGTTGCCGTGGTGATGGTTAACGGTTAAGATGGCGATGAAGTGGGTCTGATTGGTGATAAGGGTGATGCTTGATGGTAAGAGATGAAATCGTGGTGCAAGGTGGTAACAGCAAGTTACATTCACAGTGGTGATGGTGGTCGGTTGGATGATGATGATGAAGGAGTAATGAGTTTATGTGTGTGGGTTATAAGAATTTGACAACATGAAGAATGAAATTGTATGTGGCTTGAAATGAAAGGAAAGATGATAGTGGTAAGGTGGTCTTGTTTGTTAATGTTTAGCAACGAGAGAAAAAAAAATAAGACACTGAGACTAGTTGTAGTAGTACAGATATCAAAAAGTGAGTGATTGTGTGTAGTAATAAAATTGAAATGTATGATCATATATGATGCAAAAGCAGTACATCCATTATCTATTATAATACTATAATATTAATTTAATTTAAGTAACGTGAAATAAGGAATTTCAATTCTGCCGACACTTTGGATTGATTATAATACGGGCTAAATTTCGTACTCTGTTGTTAAACGATGACGGATAAGCTTATTCAGAAAAATCCTAAATTTTTACATTAAGTTTCTTTAATTATCTCAGTCATTATGGTATCAAATTCGATCATTATTTTAATGAATAAAAATTACATCAACCGTCCCTCTCATTTATGGGTAAAATATAAAAAGTGTTAAAACTTAACAAATAGTTCCTAAATCCATTTTTAATAAGCCTAAAATTTATAGAACTCATTTTTGTATCACCGTTTATTTTAAAATTACATAAGTTTGAATTTAACTTGCTTACTATCAATCGAAACATCAAACGAGTACTAAAATCATTTAATATTTATTTTTAATATACTCTATTTATATATAGAGATATATTTTAAATAATAATTATTATAATATCCTATTTTTATTTTAATAATTTTTAATAACAACAACATATAATACTTCAAATTATATTTCGAATTATTATTTATATATACATACACACATATCTATTTACAATTAATTGTTCGTGAATCGTCGAGAGCAGTCGAAGGTTAATTGAATATATGAAACAGTTCAAAAATTTTGAGACTCAACATTACAGACTTTGTTTATCGTGTTGAAATCACATAAAGATCAAGTTTAAATTTGATCGGAAATTTTCGGGTCGTCACAGTACCTACCAGTTAAAGAAATTTCGTCCCTAAATTTGATTGAGATGGTCATGGATGACAATAACTATGTTTTCATGACGCATATGAGCTAGAAATTAGAGTTTTATCATCATTGAGTAATATAGATAAAACATTTCATTTAGGTGAAGAGTACGAGTTAAGTTATCACGAAAGAGTGAAATGAGTAAATGTAGGTTTGTCTTAACCGATGACGTAGTCACGGTTGATTTTCGGAATTCAAGGGATTTTAAAGAAATCTTTGAAATTAAATAAGATCTGATTCTTCGGGATTTAAGGAAATTAGGATCCTCCTTGATTAAATGCAATAATCTGTCTAGGTTTCCTTGTATGATATTTTACTATAAATCTACCCCCTTCGTTTCCTTATTTTCACATCTCATACATTTGTTTTCTCTTCCTGACTTTAAGTCAAGCGAATAATGGTCCAGAGTTCGTAGGTACGAAATTTGGAATGAACATAACTAATGTTCTGAGAGAAGAATTGTAATAGTACGATCTTGATAGTTATATTATCAGAATTCAAGAGAAAAGATTGAACTATCAGGAAGATATGTTCTTGATATGTTTAGAGATCAGATAGAATGTAAGAGTCGTGTAACATGGCACATGATGACGTTATAGTCTGTGAATCATCACGTTCCATTAGAAACTCAGCATGACTTACTGTAATATAATCACGTTGATCAAGTGTCATTATATTATACTAACTCATGCTTCAGTTCCCAACACTACTTCAAAACATTCATATTTTAAACTCGAAAGTTTCAGAAATTTTAGAAACTGAAACAGTTTCTTCTATGATGTAATACAGATAATGCAGAGAGATAAATAATATCGGACAAGAATATTTATGAAGATATCTTTAGAAATATTTAGGATATTAATAATGAAAGATACGATAATACCTTAGAATTTTAGAATCAAATTATGATGAAGAAATTCATTCACGATGATTTAGAGCGATTAAGGAGCAAGGTATTCGCTAAAGATTTCATCAGAAACAGAATCATCTGAATCCTTTATGTACAAGTTTAGTCCTTGTAATTTGTTCAGAGTCTCCTTCATGATTTGCTCAATTCATTTTTCAGTATCAAAATCTTTGAGCTTTTTCAACATTCCGAGTATTGATTCGTAGACTGGGTGCTTTTCAGAATTTCAGAATGAAAGATCATAATTCTAAGAGGTAAATGTTATATGTATACATATAACTGCTGATGTAGAAATGCTGCGAGGTTCCAAATACTGATTAATGCTTCCCGGTATTTGGTATGGCAACAATCGTTACAAGATGTCGATGAGTACATGATAGGGTTTTAATAAATAAGTATAGAAATTTTTCGGAGAGATTTAAGCCAAGGAGCAACGAGGTTGCTGGTAGATCTGTTGGTAATATTGCGGAATATAAAAGGTTTCCCGGTAACAAAGGCTAAAAGACAACGTATATATCAAGGTTATAATAAGGTTGTTTCGAACGAAAAGTCGAAGTTGACTTGCTGGAGATGTGACCAAAATGGCTATCTCGAACAGGAGTTGCAAAGTTATTTTCGGTAATAACAACGCCAAAGGAGCTAGCACAGATACGTGTTAAATGTTTACTCAGGTTCCGAGTGTTTTCAGTTGTATAACTATATGCATCAATCTATCCTTCATTAGATGAAGTGCGTTGGTTCATCCTCTCGATTTAGGTGTTTTCAAGAATCATGAAAGGTTTGAAAGCAGATTGTAATCGTCAAGATACAAATGTGGTTTAAGATGAAATCAAGTGGCAAACTTGAAGAGATGTTTAGTTTCATATTTTATAATCAATATTTTAATTCATTTTAATTGTCCAATGTTGGTAGTCCAAGTTGTTTGTCCACAGTTAGTAATGAAACAATTCATATATAGTTTATTATATAATATTCGAATTAAATAATTACGTATTCGTGACCCATTGTATATATGTCTCAGACTCGATCACAACTCAAAGTATATATATTATTATAGAATCAACCTCAAGCTTGTATAGCTAACTCTATCATTACTGCATATAGAGTGTCTATGGTTATTCCAAATAATATATATAGATACGTCGATATGATATGTCAAAACCTTGTATACGTGTCCCGATATTTAATGTGCGTAAAATAAATAACAGAAATTAAATGACGATAAATAAAATTGCGAGAATATAAATTGCGATAAATAAAGTGCAATAAATAAAATGTAATCAGTTAGCTAGGAACAGTTAGCGTGAATTCTTAACAAAATTTTTCTCATAGTTAATTTGTTTGTGTCTAACAAATTTTATTTTGTCCAATGTTTTTTTCATTATGGCACTTGTTGAATTCTGATAGGTCAAAATCCAAATATGAAATTGAATAAAAATGGTTATTCTGTGATGAACGGATTCATACTTCTGTGGTTGTAAGTAGGATAGTAAATGACTATTGAATCAGATTCGAAGAATGTACAGTGTAACTTATTAATGTGAAATCTAAATATTTCTAGGGTATTACCTACCTGTTAAAATATTTTCACCATTAACAGTTTGTACAATAGAATTTTTAATTACAATCTTTATGAAAATATACTTACATATGTATTTTCCTCAGATGTAATCATGGATTTAATGAGTTAATATGATATTAACTCATCTAATTTACTGTTAGAACAAGAATATATAATCTCTAAAACATTAAAGATTACATAATCGCCATGAAGAACGAAGATAATTGATGTAGAACGATAAGTAGAACAATGATTATATTCGAGGTACAGAATGAGATGTTGAGGCATAGATTGTTGATGGTACTGGTGCTGTTTATTGATGTAACTGTTGGTACCGATGATGTTGCTGAAGCTGGTACATTTTGCACCATATTTTCCAAGGCTATAACTTGGGCGCGAAGCTCGTTGACTTCTGCTATTACTCCGGGATGATTGTCGGTTCGGACGAGCGAATGAATAAGATCTAGAATCTGAGATAGTATATAATCGTGACGAGATACTCTGGAAATGAGGGTGAAAATGGTGTTTCAGACTGATTCGCCGGTAAGTGTTTCAGGTTCATTGCCAAAAGGGAAATTTGGTTGGTGGAAAGGAATTGCCTTCTTCTCGTTTCCGTTGATTAAGTCGACTACGAACTCATCAGATGAATTGGGGATGAATGATTGGTTGATTCATTCTAGTGACGCATGCTTTCGGAGCTCAGGTGGATATCCATATCGGAATAGCTGTCGGAATCCGAGGAATTCGAACTGGTTGAGGGATTCATCTCATACGATCAGATGAAGAATTTTCGATAAGAAATAGATTATAGGATGTAGATTAGTACCCTGCAATACATGATTTACATATGCATATATAATACTAAAATCCCATAAGTTACGGAGGAATTTACGGAATATGTCAGACAAGGTTTACAGTAACAGATACGCTAAGATATGATTTAGCAGGTACGATAAGATATGAATTTTATCTATACACTATTCATGCAATCATTGCAGTATGATGTGTCTAGAATAAGAATGATAAGCAAGTGATTCCCTAAGAATGATAAGCAGTTAATTTTTAACACGAAATGATAAGCAAAACTTTTGACATACAGACACGATCGAAGTCCAGACTCACTAATGCATCTAAACAACTACTAGTTAGACACACTAATGCAAGACCGGGTTCGCTAAGACCACCGCTCTGATATCACATGTAGTGACCCGTCCTAATCCATCTGGACGAATACATTACATTTGGTTACATCGCGAGGTAATTGACCTCTATATGATACATTTTATAAACATTGCATTCGTTTTTAAAAGACAAACTTTCATTTCATCGAAAGTTGACGGCATGCATACCATTTCATAATATATCAAACTATAATTAACTTAGTAATAATCTTGATGAACTCAACGACTCGAATGCAACGTCTTTTTAAATATGTCAGGAATGACTCCAAGTAATATCTCTAATATGAGCAAATGCACAGCGGAAGATTTCTTTCATACCTGAGAATAAACATGCTTTCAAGTGTTAACGAAAAGGTTGGTGAGTTCATTAGTTTTTCATAATCAATCATTTTCAATAATATAATAGACCACAAGATACTCATAATTAGAAAACAATCTGTGCAGGTCTATTCCTGCTGTAAAATCATTCATATGAAGAACACCGGAACCTTTCAAACAACTCACCAACGGTAGCTAATGCGTAGTGCAATGACAAAATCATCTCACCGTGGTAGTTAATACAATATAATTCTTACAACGGGGGCTAATGCGTACGCAATGCAAAATCATCCCTCCGAGGGTTGCTGAAACGGGGGCTAATGCGTATGCAATGTAAAATCATCCCTCCGTTACCAACTACAAAGTCGACTATAATACAATACAATACATCGGGGGCTAGTGCGTGCGTGCAATGCAAAATCATCCCGCCGATGGTAGTTAAAACAGGAGCTAATGCGTACGCAATCAAAATCATCTCTCCGTTAACTACTAAATCGAACCTCTGAATCCAAATAATTCTATCATAGAATGTAGTTTTGAATATTTGTGTCTATTTCGTTAATCATTTATAAAAGCAGTTCATGTATTCTCAGTTCAAAAATATATATCAAAAGCATTTAGGAAATAATTATAAAAATAGCGCATGTATTCTCAGTTCCAAAAATGTAAAGAGTAAAAGGGAATCAAATGAACTCACAATGCTGTATTTTATAGTAAAAATACATATGACGACATTGAATAATGCAGGGTTGGCCTCAGACTCACGAACCTATATCAAGTGTGTGTGTATATATATATATATATATATATATATATATATATATATATATATATATATATATATATATATATATATATTAACACATATAATTAACTTGTAATTACAATCAAACTAGTATATATATATATATATATATATATATATATATATTACTTATTTAATTTAATAATATATTTGTTATTTCAAAGGTTATATATATGTTTATTTTGTATATTAATTTTTATACATATAGTTATACTAATACATGTATATTTACATAATTAGTATTATATTGTTAAATAAAATTTGTTTTATGTAAATAATGTTATTATGTTTGTAGTAATAATAATACTGTAATAATAATAATATTAATATTAATGATAATAATAATGATAATAAAAATAATGTAAATAAAATCATATATAAAAATTATGTTAATGAAAATAATAAGTATGATAGTTTTAACAATAATGATAATAATAATAATAATAATAATTCTAATAATCATAATAATTATAATGATAACAAAAATGTTAATACTTATCATAATATTAATAATGATATTAATGATAATAATAATAATACTTATAATACTAATAATAATATAGTTGTAATAATGATTAATGATATTAATGATATTAGTAGTAAAAATAATAATGATAATATTAATTATAATAATAATAATATAGAATACAACCTTTGAAGAACAAGTTTCTAAAAAAAAAATCATAGACAGGGCTTGAACTCAAGACCTCTTGTATAACAAACACCTTGCTAAACCATTGAGCTGCTTATTCATTTGTGTTTTAATTCACGAATTATTCCATATAACCCGTATGCATCGTCCTTGTTTCAGCCACCAGAAAAACAAAAATTGGATCTCGGCCCAACTACATTATTTCGGCCCAAGTTCAACTTCGGCCCAACTGAATAAACAATCACAGCCCAGTAATCATTTGTTTGGCCCAAGTAAAATTAGTGGATGATACGTTCAGCCTAAACGAATAAAAGAAAAAGCAGCCACCATCGGATATGAAATAAAAAAAAAATTCCTCTTTACAGCTCATCTTATCTTCATTGTTTAATATCACTGTCTATCATTATTAAAGTATGGCTTTTGAGTTGTAATATAAACAGAAGGTTGGAGAGTGCAGCGACCTAACATTAATCGTAGGGTTTTATGAAAATCATGAATAGATTAGGGGTGATAGGAGTTTATCATCAAAAGGTCTTTGTTTTCATGATAACAAGGAATAAGATCAGCAGATAGCGGTGTAGCTGCTCAAGCAGGTAATTCCTCATATTATATTTGTCTTTACACAAAAACAGATGGTTGTGTAATCAGTTCTCAAAAGAAACAAATCAGAATAATAGAGAGAGGAGAGGGAGAGAGAGATTGTTGTGTTTACTTGATAAAAATGTCAAGTTGTTTTTTATTGTGGTTTATCGGGATCGATTTTGGTTTCACCGTGGTGGTTTGTAGCAAGAAGAATAGATTAGCAGATGTTTTAAGTGGGTTTCGATTCACGTAGGTTTACTCGATATGTATATGTACAAGTATATTATATACAGAGAATTGATAGATGAGATATATGGCATTCAAGTTGTTCGATCTAAAGAGTTGTGATGGTGGATTTGATGATCGACATAAAAATAAAAGAAGTAACCACAAAGGTGTTCATGGTTGTGTTCGACTTTAAACAGAAAACGTTGGTGGTTTTTTAGGTCTGCATTTTACTCTACTAAAAAGAAAATAGCAGTAGCAATGACGTCAAAGGTGATGGATGTAGGTTGTTAATGGTGGTGATATAGTGGAAATATAGTGAAGGTGAACGGTTGATCTAAGGTGGTTGTAGGGGTGATGATAGCCGAAAGGTTATGGTGGTGACTAAGGGGATTGGTGTTGGTTCATGGTTGCATAATTAGAAGAGGATGATGATTCGATGGTAGTGCAAGAATGGGTTGCCTTGGTGATGGTTAACGGTTAAGATAGAGATGAAGTGGGTCTGATTGGTGATAAGGGTGATGCTTGATGGTAAGAGATGAAATCATGGTGCAAGGTGGTAACAGCAAGTTACATTCACAGTGGTGATGGTGGTCGGTTGGATGATGATGATGAAGGAGTAATGAGTTTATGTGTGTGGGTTATAAGAATTTGACAACATGAAGAATGAAATTGTATGTGACTTGAAATGAAAGGAAAGATGATTGTGGTAAGGTGGTCTTGTTTGTTAATGTTTAGCAACGAGAGAAAAAAAAATAAGACACTGAGAATAGTTGTAGTAGTACAGATATCAAAAAGTGGGTGATTGTGTGCAGTACATCCATTATCTATTATAATACTATAATATTAATTTAATTTAAGTAACGTGAAATAAGGAATTTCAATTCTGCTGACACTTTGGATTGATTATAATACATGCTAAATTTCGTACTCTGTTGTTAAACGATGACGGATAAGCTTATTCAGAAAAATCCCAAATTTTTATATTAAGTTTCTTTAATTATCTCCGTCATTATGGTATCAAATTCGATCATTATTTTAATAAATAAAAATTACATCAACCGTCCCTCTCATTTATGGGTAAAATATAAAAAGTGTTAAAACTTAACAAATAGTTCCTAAATCCATTTTTAATAAGCCTAAAATTTATAGAACTCATTTTCGCATCACCGTTTATTTTAAAATTACATAAGTTTGAATTTAACTTGCTTACTATCAATCGAAACATCAAACGAGTATTAAAATTATTTAATATTTATTTTTAATATACTTTATTTATATATAGAGATATATTTTAAATAATAATTATTATAATATCCTATTTTTATTTTATTAATTTTTAATAACAACAATATATAATACTTCAAATTATATTTCGAATTATTATTTATATATACATACACACATATCTATTTACAATTAATTGTTCGTGAATCGTCGTGAGCAATCGAAGGTCAATTGAATATATGAAACATTTCAAAAATTTTGAGACTCAACATTACAGACTTTGCTTATCGTGTTGAAATCACATAAAGATCAAGTTTAAATTTGATCGGAAATTTCCGGGTCGTCACAGTACCTACCCGTTAAAGAAATTCCGTCCCGAAATTTGATTGAGATGGTCATGAATGACAATAACTATGTTTTCATGACGTATATGAGCTAGAAATTAGAGTTTTATTATCATTGAGTAATATAGATAAAACAATTCATTTAGGTGAATAGTACGAGTTAAGTTATCACGAAAGAGTGAAATGAGTAAATGTAGGTTTGTCTTAACCGATGACGTAGTCACGGTTAATTTCTGGAATTCAAGGGATTTTAAAGAAATCTTTGAAATCTAAATAAGATCTGATTCTTCGGGATTTAAGGAAATTAGGATCCTCTTTGATTAAATGCAATAATCTGTCTCGGTTTCCTTGTCTGATATTTTACTATAAATCTACCCCCTTCGTTTCCTAATTTTCACATCTCATACATTTGTTTTCTCTTCCTGACTTTAAGTCAAGCGAATAATGGTCCAGAGTTCGTAGGTACGAAATTTGGAATGAACATAACTAATGTTCTGAGAGAAGAATTGTAATAGTACGATCTTGATGGTTATATTATCAGAATTCAAGAGAAAAGATAGAACTATCAGGAAGATATGTTCTTGATATGTTTAGAGATCAGATACAATGTAAGAGTCGTGTAACATGGCACATGATGACGTTATAGTCTGTGAATCTTCACGTTCCATTAGAAACTCAGCATGACTTACTGTAATATAATCACGTTGATCAAGTGTCATTATATTATACTAACTCATGCTTCAGTTCCCAACACTACTTCAAAACATTCATATTTTAAACTCGAAAGTTTCAGAAATTTTAGAAACTGAAACAGTTTCTTCTATGATGTAATACAGATAACGCAGAGAGATAAATAATATCGGACAAGAATATTTATGAAGATATCTATAGAAATATTTAGGATATTAATAATGAAAGATACGATAATACCTTAGAATTTTAGAATCAAATTGTGATGAAGAAATTCATTCACGATGATTTAGAGCGATTAAGGAGCAAGGTATTCGCTAAAGATAGATTATCTGAGCTAGTTGCTGGTATCCAGTGAGTGGGTCTATCTCTGTATAGAGTATTAAGTAGCTGACATACTACTTGTTCAGACTCTTTATATTATGTTTATGTTTAGTATGATTACCATGCGTAGTTAGATATTGCCATGCTAGTTAGGACAATTGCATGACTGTTTATCTGTGATCTTATGTGCGTACTGTTAGTTGGACTCAACCGAGGCGGCAAGGTTGGGAACCCACCGAGGCGGCAAGGTAGGGTTAATGTGAGGTCGACCGTAGTAGCCTGATCGGGTCATGATGTTACTGATTGTTCAGTATAGCATAGAAGGACACATGTGTTGCGTCTGGACGGTTATGCAGTGGAATCAGTAAAGCGGACTATCGGCAGACTGTAGCTTGATCAACTAAGTCGTGTGCTCGTACAAGTCTTCGATCCTCATATAATCAGTTGTTGTATGTTAGTTCAGGGCGTTAGCACAGTTGTGACCCCTTGCATGTTCAGTTGCTTATGCTTGGTCTGTTAGATAGTATCCATTCACTTAGCAGTTGTGCTAATTCCCCCACATTTTCACCCCTTGCAGGATTAGGTACTGCTGGTTAGGACGGGTGTTGCGGACGGGTTGAAGACATGTTTGACTATGCGTTGACTCTGATGTTTTCTAATTTAACTATGTTTTCACATAACACCGTTTGTATAAAGTTGGTTTGTAAACAATGTTATGTAAACATTAACTAAGGTTGCTTTGGTAATTACATATTTACTTCCGCTGTGTTTAAAAAAATAAATAAATAAAAATCAGGGTGTTACAACTTGGTATCAGAGTGTGGTTTAGCAGCAAGTACGTGCGCGTATTTGTTCCTAAACTCTGAGTTAACTCAAACATGTCCGTGGGGTGGGGCTAAGTGAATGTAGGATGTTGTGCATGTTAGTGTTTAGTAAACTAATAGTTATCCACCAAGCTTTTGTGCGAGTGTTTTGTAGCACAGATGGCAGATAACAGGGATGAAAACGCTACGAACCCGATCCACCCCGGAACGTTCAGTGCTCTAGATGTGGCGGATGAGGCGGTAGTTTACGAGGCTGATTATGTGCATGAGCTTGAAAGTAAGCTTAAGGAAGCTCATGAAAAGATTAATGAGCTTGAGTTAGCTAGACATTCGGGTAATGAGGATACACCACCGGGTTTTACTACTGCTCAATCTCATACCGTACCGCAAATACACTAGAACCAGTATCAATATCCATTACAGAACCAATTCTCTCAGCATATCATGCCACCGTAGTTTAACTACCAATATCAAAATCTCATGATGATGAACCAAGTTCAGCCACCCATATATCAACAATCGTTCCCACAACAACAATTTCAACAACAATATCAGCCACCAAAAAGATGTACCTTTAAACAATTTAGGGATTGTGGACCTTCTCCTTTCTCGGGAAGTACTGACGCAGCCGTTATGATGGCCCGTCAAAACACTTAACGGCTTCGTTACTTGGTCCCACAGCTTGATCGAACTTAAATGAATTTAATAAATGACATTGCATTCTTTTATTTCAAAAGTTTCCCAAAAAGGAAAGCATACCAAAATATGTAGTTTAAAAGTAACCCAACATATTAATAATCCAAAGTTGACACAAAAACATTGTCAACAACCCACAAGTATTAGTTATTCAAAAACCGAATGCAAGCCAAAGTTTCATAAATTGTTTCATAAAAATCTGCCCAAATGCATGCAGACTCTTCTAAACACAGCGGAAGCATCACATAAACTCAAGTACCTGTGAAAACATGCGAGTAAACTGTCAACACAAAGGTTGAGTGAATTATAGGTTTAAATAATTGAATAAACTTTAGACCACAAGATTTAAAAATGTTAGAAAACATTAAACATTATTCCATTATCAATGAGCCACCTGGTAACCACTTAACCCTTTATTTACCCTTGCCAAACACAATAAAAAATATACACTGGACAGTGTATCTACAACAAAATACGAAGTACTAAACATTCCGATTATAAATTACTAGCGCGACTAGCTCGAAATGGGGTTGTCAAACCCGATAGATCTATCCGTAGGATTCACGTTCACCGGTAGAAACCAATGATTACAGTTACCAGACTAGGGAATATTTTTGTCCAACTCACAATGAATAATTTAAATTTAATTGTCACTTGTGTCTAAACGTGAAATAAAATGCATATAATCACATCCCAAAAATATACTTTGAAAAGTATGTAAAAATGGGACTATAACTCACCTTAAAAGTAATGAAGTAACCAACACAATTAAGCGAACAACAAATGTAGTACAGTGATCAGGAATGATCACAACGCCGACCTATAAATAAAGCAGGTCGATATAAATAACTAACTTAGGTCAAGTCTTAGTATGATAGCTATTGTACATGTTGCAAGTAATCATAGAACAATACTCAATATGCATCGGTTTGATTGGAACAGCTTACGGACACACACTTTCTATTTTTAGAAAGTTTCTATTTTTAGCAGGTTTCCATTTTTGGAAAGTTTCTATTTTTGGAAAGTTTCTATTTTTGGAAAGTTTCTGTTTTTGGAAAGTTTCTATTTTTGGAAAGTTTCCAAATTTAGAAAGTTGCTATTTTAGAAAAGTTTATAAGTTAGGAAAGTTTCCTTAATTAGAAAGTCAACAAAAGTCAACTGAAAGTCAAAGTCAACCGAAAGTCAACTCGAAAGTCAACCTTGGTCAAACATGGTCAATGTTAATTTTAAAAGTGTAAGTTATAATAATAATATAAATTATAACGTTTATTAAAGTTAAATATGTCTAATTATGTCATAACATAAGTTTAATTAAATTAAAATGAATTATTAAAGTTAATATAAGTTTAAATGATATAATTAATATAACATAAGTATTTAATTAATTAATTAAATATTAGTCATAATATAAGTATTATTAATTAATAATAAATTTTAAATCATATCATAAGTTTCATTAATTAATAATGAATTATTAATCATATCATAAGTTTCTAATTATAATTATTAAATCATAAGTATTTAATAATTAAATTATAATTAAATAATAACTAAGCCTTATAATAATTAAATAATTAATTAATCCTTATTATAAGTCTTATTATAATAATCTCATAATATAAGTTTAATACTTATCATAAGTATTTTTCCATTAATAATGAAGTATTATTAATCATATGTTTAATTAAAAAGTTAATTAAATCATAAATATTAATTAAATGATATAATAAATATATATCATAAGTTTTAATTAATAATAATTACCTTTTTTTTATCATAAGTAATTAAATTATAATGAATTCCATTATTTATATCCTAAGTTTAATAATTAGTCAAAAGTTTTAAATCAAAAGTTCATCGGGTCGTATCCTGAGCCCCGGGTGTCGGTTTTCGGCGAGCCGTACATATATCTCCGCCTAAGCAAATCACCCGACACTTTGGTACACTTAAGAACACCCCAAGAATAGTCCACAAGTCGTTATGTACAGACAACACACTACTTGCAACTTCAATTCAATCAAAAACGTGTTTTAGACGTAACGGGTGATTCGTGGCTCGGATTGAGATGACCCGAACATGAAAGTTCATCCCACCATAAGTCCTAACACACTAACACACCCTAAAGTCACCAAATATGGTCACAAAGTCGGACCAAACCTGGTTCATACCAAAATCACATTCAATCTTAACAAAATACCACTTTGATCAAAACTAGGGTTCCGGGAATTGAAACGACATGAATCCGGTGTCTAAAATTAATGTATTGATGAGAGGAACTCATTTATATACTTTATTTTAACTTTTATATCAGTTACAAAGTCAGAAACACACGAAAAAGCTGCTGTCCAAATTATATCAAACCGAAAACATATGTAAACGAGCAATTCTATGCATACAATCAACATTTCAACAACTAATAATCATCATACTATTAATAAATCATCAAAATACAGAAAAGTAAGGAAAAATTAAAAGTTCTAGTGTTAGGGTTTATACCCTAATCAAGAAACGAGAAGTATAATCGCGTAGAGAACGGAACGAGGAACGCGTTGATGCATAACAATCCTTGATCCAAGCTATGAAAATTGATGAAGATGATGATGTTGGGGAGGATCTAGTCGACGGCCAAGAGGAGAGGGGAGGAGAGGCTTGAGAGAATTTTATGTAATTAGGTTTAGGAAATAAATTATGGAATAAAATTATGATGTAGCAAAAATAAAAAGCAAGGGAGTATATCCCCCCTAGCTTCGGCCAAATTGGGTGAGGGGTGGGCCCCATGGTGGGCCAAGTTGATAAATGGAAGAAACCTTGTGGCCCGAATGCCCGAACGAACCCGAAACGCGAAAACGCACTTACGCGATTAAAAATTCGGAAAGATAACAAACGCGCGACGAAAAATAAATATAAATAATATATATAATAATATGACCTTAAAATATCATATTTAAAATAAATAGGATTTAAATATCCTAAAAACGCGTCCGTTGGTTTAAAAATCGAAAAGATTCGCCGGATAGAAATCCGCGATTCGTATAAACGTACGATTTAAAATATGAATACATATATTCACATAACACATAATAATTAGTATATTATTACTAAAATAATAATATAGGTTATGAAATGACGTAACCCAATTAACAGTTAACGGTCGTTAAATAATTAACGGTAAAAGATAACGGAAAAAGTAGGGTCGTGACAGTACCTTCTCGTTACGGAAACTTTGTTCCGAAATTTAAGCAGTTGCAGGGGTTGACTCAGCATCTGGGAACAAATGCGGGTACTTCTGCTTCATCTGATCTTCACTCTCCCAAGTGAACTCGGGACCGCGTTTGGCGTTCCATCTAACCCGGACAATAGGAATTCGGCTCTGCTTAAGAGTCTTAACTTCTCGATCCATAATTTCAATAGGTCCCTCAATAAAGTGTAGTTGCTTATCAACATGAAGTTCTTCCAAAGGAATAGTCTTGTCGGCTTCGGCCAAACACTTCTTTAGGTTCGATACATGAAAAACATCGTGAACCGCACTGAGTTCTTGTGGCAACTTCAAACGATAAGCCGCCGGTCCAACTCTCTCAACAATCTCAAACGGTCCAACAAAGCGAGGACTTAGCTTTCCCCTTTTACCAAAACGGATCACACCCTTCCAAGGTGAAACCTTTAACATAACATGATCACCAACTTGAAATTCCACATCTTTCCTTCCCCTATTGGCATAACTCTTTTGCCGACTTCTAGCGGTTCTCAACCTTTCCTTAATCTGTACAATCTTCTCGGTAGTCTCGTGAATAATTTCTGGACCTGTGAGTTGAGCATCCCCAACCTCATTCCAACATACAGGAGACCTACACTTCCTACCATACAGAGCTTCAAATGGTGCGGCTTGAATACTTGCGTGATAACTGTTGTTATAAGAAAACTCAGCTAGCGGCAAATATTTATCCCACCCATTACCAAAATCAATAACACACGCTCGCAACATATCTTCCAACGTCTGAATGGTCCTTTCACTCTGACCATCAGTTTGGAGATGATAAGCAGTGCTCAAATCTAACCTAGTTCCCAATGCTTCCTGTAAAGATCGCCAAAACCTCGATACAAATCGACTGTCTCGGTCCGAAATAATGGATACAGGAACGCCATGCCTAGAAACAATCTCCTTCAAGTACAAACGAGTAAGCTTTTCCATTGAATCTGTTTCCCTGATCGGCAAAAAGTGAGCCGACTTAGTGAGTCGATCTACAATCACCTAAATAGTGTCATAGCCACCCGCAACCCTCGGTAACTTAGTAATAAAATCCATCGTAATTCCTTCCCACTTCCACTCGGGAATCTCGGGTTGTACCAACAGTCCAGATGGTTTTTGATGTTCAGCTTTAACCTTAGCACAGGTCAAACACTTAGCCACATACGTAGCCACATCACCTTTCAAATTTGGCCACCAATACAGCTCCTTAAGATCATGATACATCTTTCCTGAACCAGGATGAATAGAGTACCTAGACTCAAGGTTGCAAAATACGTGAGACCGGGTCGAGACGGTCGGGTCCTAAAAAGGTCGAGACGTTCGAGACGGGGTCGAGACGGGGGTCGAGACGGACGTTGACCAAAATTGAATTTTAAATATATAAGTATATAAATGTATATATGTGTACATATTTTAAAGCCAAAAACTTTAATTGACTAATTTGTACTCATAATTGTTATCACCGTTAATATAATATAGAAAATTCAAACTAAAATACGACAAATTTGACCGATTTTACCGACTTTCTGGCTTTTTCAAATTTTGAGAGACTTTGACCTGATTTTTTTCAACTTTGACCCGAATTTTGACCGTTGATTGTCATATTAGACGGTTTTCTTTAAGACGGGACGGGCTAGTCACCAAAACGTCGCAACGGGTGTCGAGACGGCTCGAGACGGGGTGTTTTGCAACAGAGCCTAGACTTATGAGCCTCATCCAAAACAAGTTGTCGCAGTTCACCAAACTTCGGAACCCAAAGACGTCCTGGAAAGTACCTAGTACCATCTGCTCGAATCTCAAATTTCTTAGTCATACCTCTTACGTTCTCATTCACAAAATTCTCTTCCTTTAAGGCTTCTTGTTGTGCCTCAAGAATCTGCCTTGTGAGGTTTGTTCTAATTGTCATATTCAAGGCCCTAAACCTGCGAGGTTCAGCCCTTTCTTTACGACTCAACGCATCAGCCACAACATTGGCCTTACCCGGATGATACAAAAGTTCACAATCATAATCATTCAACGTCTCAATCCATCTTCGTTGTCTCATGTTCAACTGTTTCTGATCGAGGATATGTTGAAGACTTTTGTGATCTGTGTACACAGTACTCTTGACCCCATACAAATAATGTCTCCAAATCTTAAGTGCAAAAACAACGGCCCCCAACTCTAAATCATGAGTTGTATAGTTCTGTTCGTGAATCTTCAACTGACGTGATGCGTACGCAATAACTTTCTTTCGTTGCATCAAAACACAACCAAAGCCTTGACGCGAAGCATCACAATAAACAACAAAGTCATCATTACCCTCAGGTAGTGAGAATATCGGAGCGGTAGTCAACTTCTTCTTTAAAATCTGAAAAGCAGTCTCTTGTTCATCCTTCCACTCGTACTTCTTCCCTTTATGCATTAAAGCGGTCAAAGGTTTTGCGATACGAGAGAAATCTTGAATGAACCTTCGATAGTACCCTGCCAATCCTAGGAACTGACGAATCTGAGTAGGAGTTTTCGGAGTTTCCCACTTTTCAATCGCCTCAATCTTAGCAGGATCAACTTGAATCCCTTGCTTACTAACAATATGTCCAAGGAATTGAACTTCTCGTAACCAGAATGCACACTTAGAGAACTTAGCGTACAACTCTTCTTTCCTCAACAGATCAAGCACTAACTTCAAATGTTCCTCGTGCTCTTCATCACTCTTCGAATAAATAAGGATGTCGTCGATAAACACAATAAAAAACTTGTCCAGATAGATTCTACACACACGGTTCATGAGGTCCATGAACACAGCAGGTGCATTCGTCAATCCGAACGGCATAACAAGAAACTCAAAGTGACCGTAACGGGTGCGAAAAGCAGTTTTCGAAACATCAGATTCTTTAACACACAACTGATGATAGCCAGAACGAAGATCGATTTTTGAATAAACAGATGAACCCTGAAGCTGATCGAACAGATCATCAATTCTCGGAAGGGGATAACGGTTTTTAATAGTTTGCTTGTTCAACTCACTATAATCAATGCACAAACGAAAAGAACCATCCTTCTTCTTAACAAACAGAACAGGAGCTCCCCAAGGGGATGAACTAGGATGAATAAAACCTTTGTCTAACAACTCACGGAGTTGACTTGACAATTCTTGAAGTTCAGATGGCGCAAGACGATAAGGAGCACGTGCTACGGGAGCAGCACCGGGAACAAGATCAATTTGAAATTCTATCGCGCGTTGCGGCGGAAGGCCAGGTAAATCTTTGGAAAATACCTCGAGAAAATCTCTAACAATATGAACATCTCCAACACTCTACGTTTCTCTTTCGGAATCAACAACATGGGCTAGAATAGCATGACAGCCTTTGCGAAGATGTTTAAGAACCTTCAGACAGCTAATAAGATTTAAATGTCGGCACCTCTTATCTCCAAAAACCATCAGCGGCTCTCCAACCACATTAGTAATACGAATAGCTTTATCATAACACACAATCTTAGCACGATTCGCAGATAACCAATCCATCCCAATAACAACATCAAAACTACCAAGTTCAATCGGTACCAAGTCTATCTCAAAATCTCTACCAGCTAAACTAATGTTACACTTACGATGCACAATCTTAGCAGTGAGTACCTTACCATTAGCTATTTCAACAACATAAGTATTGTCTAAAGGAGTTAACGGTGTTTTGATTTTTGGACTTAATTTACTCGACACAAAACTCAAATCAGCCCCTGAATCAAATAGTACATAAACTGATAAATCGTTGACTGAGAACATACCAGTAACAAGTTTAGGATCTTCCTCAGCATCCCTAGCGTTAATGTTGAACGCTCTACCGCGCGCAGTCTCTGCAGTCTTCTTGTTGGGACAGGCATCACGGAAATGCCCCGGCTTCCCACACTCGTAACAAACCCTTGGATTACCACCATTATTCGACTTTCCATTACCATTACCATTACCATTACCACCTCTATTACCAGCATTATTACCACCTACGGCAGGAGCAGTAGAACTCGGCAGAAGCACCGTACAATCCTTAGCAATGTGTCCCTGTTTGGAACACCTCTTGCAAGTCACGGTACAGAAAACATCATGAGCCTTGTAACAACGTGGACACACATGCTGACTGCGGTTATTCGAACCAGAAGTGTCCTGCTTTTTCTGCTGACTCTGGTTTTGATTGCGGTTATTATCCCACTTTCTCTTCCCATTATCAGCTTTCTTAACAGCCTCTTCACTGGGTTCGGTTATAGTAGCCTTGCTTCTTCTCAAGATCTTATCATTCAACTTATGAGCCATTGACATCGCGGCCTCGATAGTCTGGGGCTCACTAGATTCAACTCCATGTTTAATTTTCTCAGACAACCCATCAATGTAAGCTTCAATCTTGAGATTCTCATCGGCATAAACATTAGGGCACAACAAAGTCAACTCAAAGAATCTCTGCTCGTAGGCATCTAATTCGGTGCCTTTCATTTTTAAGTTTTTAAGTTCAACCTCTAACTTCTTAAGCTCACCCTAGGACGGTAGCGGGTGATCATTCTTTCCTTGAAATTATTCCAAGTTAAACCATAAGCCACATCATTTTCCAAACTGTTAACGAAGTTGTTCCACCAGGTCAATGCACTATCCTTCAAAGTGCAGCTAGCAAAACTAACCTTGTCCTCCTCTCGGACTCGACTAACCCTGAAAATAGACTCGATTTTCTCAAACCAGCGGGTAAGTCCTATGGGTCCTTCTGTACCACTGAATTCCTGTGGGCGACTAGCCATGAACATTTTGTGGGAGCATCCCACCTGATTGTTGTTTGCATTAGCATTTGCATTAGCATTAGCATTCACTGCCATAGCAGTAGATATCCCTTCGGTAACAAGATGTTGGATACGGGTTTCGTTGGACTCTTTAGGAGGCATGATCTTCAAAACAGAATAACACAACCGTTAGTACTAAGAATAATACCAGTGTTATAAAGGAATAGATCGAACACGAAAAGATTAACCATTAAAATAATAGTCAGTAACCACTATGAGTAATAACATGACAGTTATGATTATTATAGAAGTAACCACCACATGCATACATATTTTATGATAACATCATACAACATACATAGCACCTAACATACATGATATACATTACGCATAATATAACATGCCAAGAGTCACAACATCAGAAATAAAATGTGATAATGATAATAGATGTCATAAAAATAACCATCCATACATAATGAAAAACATCCCATAACAAAATCTTAATAAAATCCTCGGCAAAATGCCGTACATAACCCAAAAATGTATGTATGAAAGGACATTAAATCTTATGAAATAAATTATCAATCATGAATCATCATATCACATCTGCTTAGAGCGGGTGTGATAAGCTGGGCCAGCATGAGTCTCAGCAGAAGGCTCATACTTCCGCAACTTTCCTTTCACTTCTTCCAACTCTTCCTTCAAACCATGAACTGTGCTCTCTAGAGCCTCGAACCTAGCATCAACTTCACGGTTACGCTTACGACTCTTGATCTCAACATTGTTCTTGAAGCTAACAAACGAATCCATACTAGCTCGTATCTGGTCCATCATCTCGTTATATGGCAAAGTACGCATACAATCACTGAGAGCATTATTACGCATCACTTCATTGTAAGCCCTGTTCATATGGGTAAGGGTGGAAAAGTAGTAGTGAACAGGATCATCGATCTCCGGTTGATCAGCACGGCGTCTGGCAGCTGCCGGAGGAGTAGGAGCAGCAACTGAGTTATCGCTCGAAGTCGACATCTGCAAATAGTAAAACCGCAAACTACATACCAAAAGATATAAATGCTAATGATATAACACATCTGAAATGAAATGCATAATAATGCTATAGCAAAAGGGTCGGGCTGTAGACTAGACTCTAATGCACCCTAAGAACCACGGGTTGACCACATTAAGACCGCCTAGTTCCCTACAACCAGAGCTCTGATACCAACTATGATGGCCCCGTCAAAATACTTAACGGCTCCGTCACTTGGTCCCACAGCTTGATCGAACTTAAATGAATTTAATAAATGACATTGCATTCTTTTATTTCAAAAGTTTCCCAAAAAGAAAAGCATACCAAAGTATGTAGTTTAAAAGTAACCCAACATATTAATAATCCAAAGTTGACACAAAAACATTGTCAACAACCCACAAGTATTAGTTATTCAAAAACCGAATGCAAGCCAAAGTTTCATAAATTGTTTCATAAAAATCTGCCCAAATGCATGCAGACTCTTCTAAACACAGCGGAAGCATCACATAAACTCAAGTACCTGTGAAAACATGCGAGTAAACTGTCAACACAAAGGTTGAGTGAATTATAGGTTTAAATAATTGAATAAACTTTAGACCACAAGATTTAAAAATGTTAGAAAACATTAAACATTATTCCATTATCAATGAGCCACCTGGTAACCACTTAACCCTTTATTTACCCTTGCCAAACACAATAAAAAATATACACTGGACAGTGTATCTACAACAAAATACGAAGTACTAACATTCCGATTATAAATTGCTAGCGCGACTAGCTCGAAATGGGGTTGTCAAACCCGATAGATCTATCCGTAGGATTCGTGTTCACCGGTAGAAACCAATGATTACAGTTACCAGACTAGGGAATATTTTTGTCCAACTCACAATGAATAATTTAAATTTAATTGTCACTTGTGTCTAAACGTGAAATAAAATGCATGTAATCACATCCCAAAAATATACTTTGAAAAGTATGTAAAAACGGGACTATAACTCACCTTAAAAGTAATGAAGTAACCAACACAATTAAGCGAACAACAAATGTAGTACATTGATCAGGAATGATCACAACGCCGACATATAAATAAAGCAGGTCGATATAAATAACTAACTTAGGTCAAGTCTTAGTATGATAGCTATTGTACATGTTGCAAGTAATCATAGAACAATACTCAATATGCATCGATTTGATTGGAACAGCTTACGGACACACACTTTCTATTTTTAGAAAGTTTCTATTTTTAGCAGGTTTCCATTTTTGGAAAGTTTATATTTTTGGAAAGTTTCTATTTTTGGAAAGTTTTTATTTTTGGAAAGTTTCCAAATTTAGAAAGTTGCTATTTTAGGAAAGTTTATAAGTTAGGAAAGTTTCCTTAATTAGAAAGTCAACAAAAGTCAACTGAAAGTCAAAGTCAACCGAAAGTCAACTCAAAAGTCAACCTTGGTCAAACATGCTCAACGTTAATTTTAAAAGTGTAAGTTATAATAATAATATAAATTATAACGTTTATTAAAGTTAAATATGTCTAATTATGTCATAACATAAGTTTAATTAAATTAAAATGAATTATTAAAGTTAATATAAGTTTAAATGATATAATTAATATAACATAAGTATTTAATTAATTAATTAAATATTAGTCATAATATAAGTATTATTAATTAATAATAAATTTTAAATCATATCATAAGTTTCATTAATTAATAATGAATTATTAAT
Source organism: Rutidosis leptorrhynchoides (assembly GCF_046630445.1). Classification (NCBI taxonomy): domain Eukaryota; kingdom Viridiplantae; phylum Streptophyta; class Magnoliopsida; order Asterales; family Asteraceae; genus Rutidosis; species Rutidosis leptorrhynchoides. The sequence continues at coordinate 665,497,627 of NC_092334.1, forward strand.
CATATCATAAGTTTCTAATTATAATTATTAAATCATAAGTATTTAATAATTAAATTATAATTAAATAATAACTAAGCCTTATAATAATTAAATAATTAATTAATCCTTATTATAATAATCTCATAATATAAGTTTAATACTTATCATAAGTATTTTTCCATTAATAATGAAGCATTATTAATCATATGTTTAATTAAAAAGTTAATTAAATCATAAATATTAATTAAATGATATAATAAATATATATCATAAGTTGTAATTAATAATAATTACCTTTTTTATCATAAGTAATTAAATTATAATGAAAACCATTATTTATATCCTAAGTTTAATAATTAGTCAAAAGTTTTAAATCAAAAGTTCATCGGGTCGTATCCTGAGCCCCGGGTGTCGGTTTTCGGCGAGCCGTAGATATATCTCCGCCTAAGCAAACCACCCGACACTTTGGTACACTCAAGAACACCCCAAGAACAGTCCACAAGTCATGATGTACAGCCAACACACTACTTGCAACTTCAATTCAATCAAAAACGTGTTTTAGACGTAACGGGTGATTCGTGGCACGGATTGAGATGACCCAAACATGAAAGTTCGTCCCACCATCAGTCCTAACATACTAACACACCCTAAAGTCACCAAATATTGTCACAAAGTCGGACCAAACCTGGTTCATACCAAAATCACATTCAATCTTAACAAAATACCACTTTGATCAAAACTAGGGTTCCGGGAATTGAAACGACATGAATCCGGTGTCTAAAATTAATGTTTTGATGAGAGGAACTCATTTATATAATTTATTTTAACTTTTATATCAGTTACAAAGTCAGAAACACACAAAAAAGCTGCTGTCCAAATTATATCAAACCGAAAACATATGTAAACGAGCAATTCTACGCATACAATCAACATTACAACAACTAATAATCATCATACTATTAATAAATCATCAAAATACAGAAAAGTAAGGAAAAATTAAAAGTTCTAGGGTTAGGGTTTATACCCTAATCAAGAAACGAGAAGTATAATCGCGTAGAGAACGGAACGAGGAACGCGTTGATGTATAACAATCCTTGATCCAAGCTATGAAAATTGATGAAGATGATGATGTTGGGGAGGAGCTAGTCGACGGCCAAGAGGAGAGGGGAGGAGAGGCTTGAGAGAATTTTATGTAATTAGGTTTAGGAAATAAATTATGGAATAAAATTATGATGTAGCAAAAATAAAAAGCAAGGGAGTATATCCCCCCTAGCTTCGGCCGAATTAGGTGAGGGGTGGGCCCTATGGTGGGCCAAGTTGATAAATGGAAGAAACCTTGTGGCCCGAATGCCCGAACGAACCCGAAATGCGAAAATGCACTTACGCGATTAAAAATTCGGAAAGATAACAAACGCGCGACAAAAAATAAATATAAATACTATATATAATAATATGACCTTAAAATATCATATTTAAAATAAATAGGATTTAAATATCCTAAAAACGCGTCCGTTGGTTTAAAAACCGAAAAGATTCGCCGGATAGAAATCCGTGATTCGTATAAACGTACGATTTAAAATATGAATACATATATTCACATAACACATAATAATTAATATATTATTACTAAAATAATAATATAGGTTATGAAATGACGTAACCCAATTAACAGTTAACGGTCGTTAAATAATTAACGGTAAAAGATAACGGAAAAAGTAGGGTCGTGACAGCCGTGACTCTCAATTGGTTAAGAGAGGTTGAAAAGGCATTTGATGCCTGTCAGTGTGAGCCAGAATTAAAGGTGACTTATGCGAGCAGGTTTTTGAAAGATAGAGCAACGGTGTGGTGGGATTCTGTGATAACTAGTGTCCCTCCAGAGCAAGTCAAAATGATTACTTAGGAACAGTTTTACAGTAAGGTATGTGAGCAATACTGTAATATGTTTGACATGAAGAGAATTAAGACGGAGTTCCTTGAAATGCGGATGATGCCACAGATGTCAATTGATGAAGTAATTTAGAAGTATAGGGACAAGTTGAGGTTTGTGTAACAGTGGGTGCCGGATGAACAATCTCGAATTTAGCATTTTGTGAACATAATCTTGCCAGAGTACACGACCTTTGTGAGGTCAGCACCGATGTTGTCTCAGGCTTTTGTGATGGCAAAGATGGTGGAAAGTGATGTAAGAGCAGCTAGAGGAATGAACTGGGAAAACATTGCACTGCAGGGTAATCAGGCTACCAGTCAATCCGGTTCGAAGTCTAAGAAATCGTTTGGGTTTAGACAAGGGTAAGGGTAACCAAGATTGTTCAGGTTCAGGTTCAGGTTCTGGAAAGAAAGAATGGTGTAAGGGATGTAAGTCTTCTCACAGTGGGCAGTGTTCAGAGGTGACGAGAAGGTGTTTAAGATGTGGTATGGTAGGTCATGAATCTCAGAGGTGTTCCTTCAGGGAGAATGTGTGTTGGAGTTATCATCAGCTGGGTCATCGCTCAGCAAGTTGCCAGGCGTCTAAGGGTGCAAGTTCTGGGGCAGGGTCAGAGGCGAGTTCGGAAGCCAGGGCCTTTCAGATGACAGTTGAGGACGCAACTAATAATGATGACGTCATAACTGGTATGTTCTTGATCAACTCAATACCTGCTAGAGTATTGTTTGATTCGGGTGCAAAAAAAACGTTTATGTCTATAGATTTCTGTACTAAGTTAGGGTTACCTGCTACTGTGCTGCCTGAACCTGTTAGAGTAGAGGTAGTTGATGGTAATACGGTTCCAGTCACAACGTATGTGTCTGGAGCTAGTATTGAAATTGATGGTAGACCGCTTGCTATGTCCTTTTTAGTGTTGCCTATCCCTAGTTTCGATGTAGTGTTAGGGATGAACTGGATGATCCTACATAAGGCTCACATTAAGTGTGATAAGATGATTGTGACCTTCCGTTTGACCGACGGAACCCGTATTGTGGCCCGAGGGAAATGAAGTGGGTTCAGTTTTTCGTTGATCTCTATGATGAAGGCGTAGAAGTCACTTTCGAAGGGGTGTGAGTCTTTTATGGCTTATGTTATTGATGCTAAGATAGAGAAGAGATCTGTTACTGATATTCCGGTGGTTTCGAAATTTCCTGAGGTGTTTCCTGACGAATTACCGGGGTTGCTGCCGGTAAGAGAAGTAGAGTATAAGATTGAGTTGGTTCCTGGAACAACTCCAGTAGCTAAGGCTCCTTATAGGTTAGCACCTTCCGAAATCAGAGAGATGATGTCTCAGATACAAGAATTGTTAGACAGAGGGTTTATAAGACCGAGTTCTTCACCGTGGGGTGCACCGGTGTTGTTTGTAAAGAAGAAAGATGGTTCGCTAAGAATGTGTATAGATTATCGAGAATTGAATAAGAGAACGGTTAAAAATAAAAATCCGTTGCCAAGAATCGATGATCTATTTGACCAGCTTCAGGGTGCATCGTATTTTTCGAAAATAGATCTTAGATTTGGGTATCATCAGGTTCGAGTTGCAGAATCAGATATACCGAAGACAGCATTTAGAACTAGATATGGGCATTACGAGTTCTTGGTTATGCCATTTGGGTTAACAAATGCTCCGGCAGTCTTCATGGATCTGATGAACAGGGTTTGTAAACCATATTTAGATCTGTTTGTTATTGTGTTTATCGATGATATATTGGTATATTCGAAGACAAAGGCTGATCATGCGACACATCTTCGATTAGTGTTAGAGTTGTTAAAGAAAGAGCAGATATATGCTAAGTTCTCGAAGTGTGAGTTTTGGCTTCGAGAGGTGCAGTTTCTGGGTCATGTTATCTGTGAGGTAGATATTAAAGTGGATCCGTAAAAAATAGAAGCGGTAATGAGTTGGAACTCGCCAAAGACGCCGACAGAAGTTAAGAGTTTCTTGGGTCTTGCGGGTTATAATCGCCGATTTATAAAAGATTTTTCTAAAATAGTGGGTCCATTAACCAAATTGACCAGAAAAGATGTAAGTTTCCGATGGGGTGATCAACAGGAACAGGCCTTTCAGACTCTGAAACAGTTATTGTGTCAGGCTCCAGTGTTAGCATTACCAGAGGGTTCAAATGACTTCGTGGTTTTTTGTGATGCGTCAATTGCCGGGTTGGGGTGTGTTCTGATGCAGAGAGATAAAGTTATCGCGTACGCTTCTCGTCAGCTAAAGACACACGAACATAACTATTCGGTTTATGATTTAGAAATGGCTGCAGTGGTGTTTGCTTTGAAGTTATGGAGACACTACTTATACGGTACAAAGTGTGTAATATGTACAGATCATAAGAGTCTTCAGCATATTCTCACACAGAAAGAACTGAATATGCGACAGAGATGGTGGATAGAGCTTATAAAAGACTATGATTGTGAAATAAAGTATCACCCGGGAAAAGCAAATGTTGTTGCCGATGCTTTAAGTCGTAAATAGACCGCGGAGACCGTAAAATTTATGAGAACCGAAATAGTTTCTGACCTAATTGAACAGATAAAACAGGTGCAAGCCTAAGCTTTATTGGAGGAGAATTTAAAGACTGAATTGATGACCAAAATAAAGGACCAATTGATTGACGATTCTCGTGGACTTAAGACGTTTAAGAACCGAATTTGGGTGCCTATGCTTGGAGATTTAAGGAAATTGATCTTCAATGAAGCACACAAATCGAGGTTAACTGTCCATCCGGGTAGTACTAAGATGTATAACGACTTAAAATCGATGTATTGGTGGCCAACAATGAAGAAAGATGTTGCTCAATTGGTGGAAAAGTGTCATATTTGTGCACAGGTTAAAACAGAACATCAGAAACCCTATGGTTCATTACAGCAGTTGAAAATTTCAGAGTGGAAATGGGATCATATTACGATGGATTTTGTAACCAAATTACCTGGATCTCAGAGAGGTAATGATATGATATGGGTAATTGTTGATCGACTGACGAAAAGTGCACATTTCTTAGCAACAAAAGAGACAACTTCGTTGAGTACTTTGGCAGAATTGTACTTGAAAGAAATAGTTAGTCGACATGGAGTTCCGTTGTCTATCGTATCTGACAGGGATTCTAGATTTGTATCAAACTTCTGGAACAGTTTACAGAAAATTTTGGGAACGAGGGTAAATCTTAGTACCGCGTATCATCTACAGACCGACGGTCAAAGTGAGCGTACTATACAGACACTAGAGGATATGCTTAGGTCTTGCGTATTAGAGTACGGTGGTCCGTGGGATATACATCTACCTTTGATCGAGTTTGCCTACAACAACACTTACCATTCGAGTATTGGTATGCCGCCTTATGAGATGTTGTATGGTCGCAAATGTAGAACGCCGACTTGTTAGTTAGAAGCCGGAGAGAAACAGTTTGCAGGTCCAGCATTAGTTCAGATAACAGCAAACAAGGTAGCGATAGCACATGAAAAGTTGAAAGCGGCACGTGATAGACAGAAAATGTATGCCGATCCACGTAGGCTTTCGGTAAACTTTGAAGTGGGAGATCATGTTTACTTGAAAGTTTCGCCGTGGAAGGGTGTTATCAGGTTTGGTAAGCGGGGAAAGTTAGCTCCGAGATACATTGGGCCGTTCAAGATTATTCAGAGAGTTAATGATCCGACGGTTGTATTAGAGCTCTCGACAGAGTTAGCAGGAATTCATAACACTTTCAATGTGTGTTACCTTAGGAAGTGTAAGGTTGATGATGAGACGCAACTGGTTCTGTTAAGTGATTTGAGGGTGGACTTGAATCAAAGGTTAGTTGAAGAACCGGTAAGAATTGTCGATAGAAAGGTGACTAAGCTGAGAAAGAAGGAGATCCATATGGTGCTTGTTGAGTGGAAGCATAGTTTAGGATCGAACCTTACGTGGGAGACCGAAGAGCTGATGAAAGCTCGTTATCCGCATCTGTTTGACCTTGACCAGATTCCGAGGACGGAATCTCTTTAAGGGGGGTGGATTTGTAACATCCTCAGACCGGGCCTAGAAGTAAGATGACTATTGTGCCCTTAGGCATATTTGTGCGATTATTTATGCCTTTATTTTATTTATATGCGTAATATTATTTTATTATTTAGTTAAGACCAGTTTGTGACAAGGGTCACAGAACAGGTTCGTTTATTTAATTTGGACTCTGTTAGGGCAGTCAAATTAAGTACGAAAGATATCTGATAACTGGTAAATACCCGTGTGTGGTGAGGTATGGGATTTTAACCCCAATTAAGTGTATTGTGCAGCTCTTTTCTCTTATTTTCTCTATCTCTCTAGAAAATTCTCAAAACTCACCGTACTCACTTCTTCTTCAATCACAAACCCTAGATTGCTAATTTGTGTTCTAGAGCTTAAATCATTCATATTATCTTGTTCTTTACAGTTTACTGAATCTTTTTAAGGTAAGAATCAAAGTATGTCAAGCTTTAATCTTTGAGAAAATGAGATTTTTGTGTTAGGTTTTGTTAAAGTGGGTTTTAGTGTCAAATTGGTTGATTTTGATGTTGTTTGTGTCAAAATCTTGTGGTTTTATGCTTATTGATGTTTAGTGTAGTCGATTCGGTCAGTTTTGAGGTAAGAAACGAGCTCTAGAGCAAGAAATGGCGAATTTTGGGTTAAACCCGTAGCTGTGTTCATCTTCTTCATCGGATGAACACACTCGGCCGAGTGTCTCTTGACACTCGACCGACCGTGTAGACGATCGACCGGTTGAGTGACACACTCGACCGAGTGTTTCTGAGTTCTGACCAGATGATTTGATTTAGTCAGTCGACCGTGTGAGAGGACACTCGACCGAGTGTGTGAACACAGTCGACCGATTGTGTTTGTCAGTCGACCGAGTGTCTTTGTGGGCAAAATATTTTACTAAGTGTTGTTTCCTAGCCGTTATGCTGTCCGCGTGACTTATGATAATCAGGATGTAAATTCTGAAAATGCATAAGTGTTAGGTGGACTTTTAGCGGCGCTTTTTGTGACTGATTTACTGTATTTTGTTGTTTTGTGTTAACAGACAGAAACTAACTTGTTTTACCGTATGTTCAGGTGATAAGGATAAGAAAGCCGCTCAGTGATAGATTATCTGAGCTAGTTGCTGGTATTCGGTGAGTGGGTCTATCTCCGGATAGAGTATTAAGTAGCTGACACGCTACTTGTTCAGACTCTTTATATTATGTTTATGTTCAGTATGATTACCATGCGTAGTTAGATATGGCCATGCTAGTTAGGACGATTGCATGACTGTTTATCTGTGATCTTATGTGCGCACTGTTAGTTGGACACCAACCGAGGTGGCAAGGTTGGGAACCCACCGAGGCGACAAGGTAGGGTTGATGTGAGGTCGACCGTGGTAGCATGGTCGGGTTATGATGTTACTGATTGTTCAGTATAGCATAGAAGGACGCATGTGTTGCGTCTGGATGGTTATGCAGTGGAATCAGTAAAGCAGACTATCAGTAGACTTAGCTTGATCAACTAAGTCGTGTGCTCGTACAAGCCGCCGATCCTCATATTGTCAGTTGTTGTTGTATGCTAGTTCAGGACGTTAGCATAGTTGTGACCCCTTGCATGTTCAGTTGCTTATGCTTGGTCTGTTAGATAGTATCCATTCACTTAGCAGTTGTGCTAATTCCCTCACATTTTCACCCCTTGCAGGATTAGGTACTGCTGGTTAGGACGGGTGTTGTGGACGGGTTGAAGACATGTTCGACTATGCGTTGACTCTGATGTTTTCTAATTTAATTATGTTTTCACATAACACCGTTGTGGTATAAAGTTGGTTTGTAAACAATGTTATGTAAACATTAACTAAGGTTGCTTTGGTAATTACATATTTACTTCCGCTGTGTTTAAAAATAAAAAAAATCAGGGTGTTACACACAGCTCCAATATCAAATTCTAAATGTCTTGGTAACTTCAAAAACTCGAAATCACCAAACGGGTCAAAATATGCACCTTACCTTGAACAATGCTAAATAAATCCTTTAACTAAAATACATCTAAACCTTATTTTTCAAAACAGAAAACTTGGTAACACACTAAGTACAACATAGTATATGTGTCCAAATCAACCTTTACCCAATTTGACGTTGATGGGTCCAAAGGGGCACCAAACGGCTTGTGAGTTTAAAAAACCCAAACTATTATTAATGCTTTCTAAAACCAACAGTTTTCCATATTTTACAAACGACCCTTACTCAAAGAGCTGATATGTTCTCATACTGGGTACGTAGATGCAACGGAGATGATAAACACTAGTTTGACTCACGAGTGAAACCCCCGAACCATACCCATAACCTCCATAGCTATAACCCATAATTTCCTTAGCCCTATCCCGCTCTCAAAACGTGTTCTGAACTGTTGAGTCTCAAAATTTTGAACTGTTTTTATACAATCAAATTAACTTCGACCATTTCCGACGGTAGCTAAAAAGATCAAAAATATCCAATCTTATTTTACCCATAACTTCTTCATTTTAAATCCGTTTTGAGTGAATCATATTGATATGCAACCCATCCTAACAGCAAACTTGACACATTAAAAGAGCCAAAAAGTGTATAATCATTGCAATGAAAATAACAATTGACATGAAAAAGAACATGATACCTGAAATAAAATGGTAACAATCATCTGAAGACCACAGCTTATTTTATAGTTAAACAACAATAATAAGTGCTTAAATAGTCAATAAACTGCAAATGATCAATGAATAACAAAAAAATGTTAGTTTAGACAGAATATTTCTCTACAACTTACTACAAAGACATTGTGACAATAATATTAGTTACAGTATCAAGTGGTGCAATAGAAAAATACAAAAGCATCATTTGCATATTTTTTATAAAGAGATAAAGAAATTTTGATCAGTATGTGCTGCATGAATAAAACAGTATCAAACAAATAGTTTGTAAATTTGCATATCTTGAACCAAAATATTGTATTTATGCAAAGTAGTAACCATTTCGATCGTATCACATATTTATCATCAAAGCATCGTCATTTATAGTTTTGAAAGATGGTTGGTTAAGTATAAACCATCTCATCCATGACTTTTCTGATTCCCAATTCGAAGTACATTCATCTTGAGAGCAAACTTAAGTCGCAAGGACTAAGAGACCACAAGTAAACCGCAAACTACTATTATGGTTATTAAGTTGAGTTCGGGAATGCAGTACTATAGTCGAGTATGAAAATGCATTGTAGAATAACCATCACGATGTATGCTGCTTCCACTTGACCAATGTTGTTATAGATGTGATCGTTGCAGTATTGAATTGAGTAAATACATCAAATGTGGGAATTGTGATGCTTATAGTGTTCCCACGAATCCTGAAATCGAATAAATTATATGAGTGAGCTATTTCAGCAATCAAAACAATATGTTGAAGCAAAAAAAAAATACGTATGGGTATATACACTGGACAATTTAAACCATAGATTTCTATTTAAGAAATGCACGTGATCATACATTTATTTGTTTAGTTATTAAATTAAATGACAATGCAATATTGTCTTCTTTTATCATATTACTTTAGATTATTATTACTTTCAAGAAACAATTTCTCTATAACATACTAAAAGACTTTATGACAATAACATTAGCTATAGTTTAATTCTAAATTAGAGTTCCTATCATCATCTACTTTCAGTTACAGTTGGACATCAAAATTACAAAAATAACTTTAGTTTTACCAATTTTGAAAACAACAATAGTGATGAAAACTGACTATCTTTTGTGCATTGGTTCAAATTGCCATTTGATTATCATATAAATGAATTGCTTTAAAACTGGTTGTTTATAAAAATTTTCTAAAACTTGCTAGCCAGCAAGTGTGTTATGGTTGGATTGAGCTCCGAAATATTTGTGTAATCACCCACTTATTGACCTTTTGATGCATTAACAGCATGCATATTCATGCACAAAAATGATGAAACATGACAAAATAGATCCTGACAAAAAAAAAAAAAAAAAAAAAAAAAAAAAACATGAATGATAAGACAAAAACAATAAACATGCACAAATTTTTTTATCTAAGAAGTTCCCTCCACTTATGTTATTTCAAGTTTTAAATTCACAAGTTCTGCTTAAATCCGAAAAATTAATCATTCACATTGACCATCATGTATAACAGGTTTAAAAGGGTGAGTCCCTCACCAACAACCATTACAATAATCTATGAAGTAATCCGTATGAATAGAGAGTAATTGTAAGTATTCATTTTTATCCTTAATAGAATGTAATCCTATCAATCAGTTGTGACAACCATCAACTGGATACACTGCATATATTAAGCATAACAATATATAACGAATCGAATTGCAAAATTATATAACTAATTATATGCCTTCTTGTATAGTTTACAGTGTCCAATGTTGTTAATTGCAAAATCTATCTTCAAATAATATACTCGATCAAACCCTAGAATGACTCCAATTGATTTGTAGAGAAATATTAATTTTGAAATCTTTTCCTATGAGATTACATGATTATCGGAACTGTGATTCAATCCAGCTGACCTAATCTCACATTCGTATACAATCAATAGCTACTGATTGAACAGACTTTGGTTGATTATTGCATCGATGTTTGTTTGCTCAAACGAATCGAATTAGTGGATGAAAACTAAAAACTAAGATTGGTTGCTCTAAATCCGGATTTACGTTCGACGGATTTTCCTCTTCCATTCATTAACATCTTCAATATATGTTTGTTTGTTTCATAATTGATTTTGATTTTACTTGACGATTTTGGGAGAAAAGTAGGTTTTTTTTTGTCTAAGTGTTTGTGATGACCCGGAAATTTCTGACCAAATTTAAACTTAATCTATAACGTTTCCGACACGATAAGCAAAGTCTGTAATGTTGAGTCACGAAAGTTTTGGAACTATATTCATGTAATAAATTATTCTTTGACTGTTCTCGAAGATTCACGAACAATATATATATATATATATATATATATATATATATATATATATATATATATATATATATATATATATATATATATATATATATATATATATATATATATATATATATGATTTCAAGTTATTTAGTAAACGATAGTAACATTCGATTATTGATTCGATTGATATTTAGATAAGTTAACTAAAACGTTTAAGATGAACCAGTAAAACACTAATTTGCTACAGTATTTTTGAATTGCTACGGTACCCGAAAAGCTACAGTGTTTTTGAAAATCACTATTTGCTACAGTAAACACTATTTCAAAATGGAAATGTATATATGTATATGTATATACTACGAGACGATGATTTATAGAAGTAAATGACCAAAACACTCTAATGTATAAGTTACATCTCGAGTGGTATAGTTTATGGATAATTTAAGTCTAATATTTGACAAAGGTACGACTCACGAAACGAAAAATACAAGTTTTCTCAGCGTACGAAGGGACATTCGAAAAACCGAAATCGGGACATAAGTCGAGTGACGACGTACGACTTATCAGAACAAAAGTTACAAGTTAACTATGCACGTAAATATAATATAATATATAAATAATTATATAAATTAAATATATTATATATATTATATAAAATTATGTCGACAAACAAAAAGTTAAACGATTGTGAGCTGTCATGGATGCCCATGCGATCGCATGGGATTTACCCCTTCAAGCCATGCGATCGCATGGCAGGGGATTTCAGGATTTATCTATAAAATTCGACATTCTGTTCGACACAAGCACACACACAAATATTCATTTACTCCCTATGTATAATAATAATTATTATTTATATTATTTATATTATTAAGATTAATATTATTATTAATCTTATTATTATTAGTAGTATTAGTATTAGTATTATTATTGTTATTACATAAAATATTACGACGAGGTTATGAGCGAGTTATTTTCAAAAATGGGTTTTCGAGCGGGATAAAGCTAAGGAAACTATGAGTTATAGCCATGGAGGTTATGGGTAATGTTCGTGGGTATTGTTTGCAAATCAAACCTAGTGTTTATCATCTCTGTTACGTCTACGTACTTGCCTGCAATATTGAATCACAATATTGATACGTGAGCATTCATATCTTATCTTTTATATATTAATTGTGTATCCATGTCTAGTGCTCGAGTATATATATTTATGCATGCTGGTATGCTAAATTTCCTCGTTAAACAGTTTATGATGAATCACGAATTAAATACATATATTACTGATAAAAGGTATATGATATGCATGTTTTTGGAAAGCTGGCGAAAAATCAATAACTTTTCATTTAGAAATCGCGTAATTTCGATGAACGAATTAAAAGATACGGTCAACTGAATTATGATTGACATTAATTGGAATTGCTTTCGAATCTGCAATTAATATTTAAACAACCTGTTTACGAGATTGATAAATTGGGTTTTTGAATACTACTAGCCGAGTAAATGAATTCTTAAATAAGGCATGTCTCGTTTTGTTGAACAATTGTCAAAGTTGACTGTCTTATCATGTTTTTAAAGCTTTATAAACACTATAATCTGATTTTACAAGTATTGGGAAGCTATGTGAAATGTTAAAGTGTTTCGATTGCCATGATCATTCAACTATTGTATTGAGTCAGATTGACTTTTTGAAATGACTTTTGATAACTTTTGTATGTCGATCTCGAGCATTAGGATTGTGATACACTATGACCTGACCTAGCTTGATAGACAATTATTGACCAACATATATTCTCTAGGTTGAGATCTACGGTTATTTGGTATTCCAAGTTTCGGTCACATTTCGGTGAACGACTTTATGTGCTGCTAAGGTGAGTTTCATTTGCTCCCTTTTAATTGCTTTTGCAATCTATATTTTTGGGCTGAGAATACATGCACTTTATTTTAAACGCAATGGATACAAGTACATACTAAATTCTACACTGAGTTTGAACCGAAAATCCCTTAGCTTTGGTAACTAGTAACTGCCGGTTATAAGAACTGGTGAGCGCGAGTAGTTGTATATGGATCCATAGGGCTTGATATCCCCGTCCGAGCTAGAGCACTAGCCTTTTAACGGAAGTATGCTATTTGAGAAGCGTACACGTTGGTTTGCGTGTATTATTAAGATGATTATACAATGGGTATAAATTATATATAAGTTAAGTTTAGTTACCAGGGTGCTCAATTTCGTAGAATATTTTGATAAACGTTTCTGGATGAAACAACTGAAATCTTGTAATCCACCTTTATATACAGATTATGCGCAACATTAAAACTATGAACTCACCAACCTTTGTGTTGACACTTTTAAGCATGTTTATTCTCAGGTTCCCTAGAAGTCTTCCGCTGTTTGCTTATATGATATACAAGATATGTGCATGGAGTCATACATGCTTTATTCGAGAAAACGTTGCATTCACAAATCATCACCATCTATCTTATTTTGACTGCATTATCAACGGAAGTATTATTGTAAACTATTATATTACGGTGATTGTCTATATGTAGAAATCATCAGATGTCGAAAACCTTTAATTTAAATATTCATTTATGGTTTGCCTTTTCAAAAGAATGCAATGTTTATAAAACGTATCATATAGAGGTCAAATACCTCGCAATGAAATCGATGAATGACGTGTTCATCCATATGGATTTGGAGCGATCGTCACAGTGTTGCTCTCTGGAACCCCTAATTTACTTATTCTCTCCCGTGTCTTTTAGCGATAGGAGGGGTAATTTAGTCATCAAACAACTAATCAAGGTAATTATGAGGTCATAATTTTGATTAGAAAATTTGGAAGGTGTAGATTATAGATATTAATGATAATGGAAGGCTAGGATTAATGGTTTGGATTTTAGATCATCTATTTTTAGCTTTGTTATTATAATATAAAGAGATACAGAGATGTTAATTTATTTTTATACACTAGGGTTTAGAAATTAAAAGTTGCATCATTAATTTTCATCGATACGGTGTCAAACATGCGTATTATATGTACAAAATTATAAAACATGTTAATTAATAGAATATGGATAAAAACTTGGCGAATACTGCTTACTCTTCTAAAAAAATTTAAGCCATGTCACCTTAAACTATAGTACTCCGTATTAAGATTGTTTGGAATTGGAGTGACATTGATGGGATTGGGGCATGATTATGTACGTCTCTTTTTTCCTTGTTTGAAGGCTTTGAATCATTTGTCTTTCTGCAAAGTATAAATGGGCCCATTCTTATTCTTATGAGCATTTTTGTCTCATCATCTTCATATCATTTCTTCAAAGATTCCATACTAATGAGTCTTTCATCATGTCAATCATTCATTTTAATGTTTCCTTAGTTTTAGTATCAACCAAATCTCCCTAGTCTGAATAAGAATACATACAGTTTATAGATACACACAAACTAAAATGATTGTCGGAATACTCCACGTTGTCGTGTTGGATGTTACAGGTGTCCACTCGACACTCTTCAAACCCAATATTAAATGGGGAGTGATATGTACACAACCAATTTTTACACATACACAACCAAACATGCTTTACAGTGTTGTATAATACAACACTGTAAAGCATGTTTGGTTGTATATGTGTAAAAATTAATTGTGTACATATCATCACCCATAAATATAACTAGAAAACACTTACTCTTAAATGAATCACTACTAACTAAAATGATTGTTTGATGAAAACAACACAGATAAGATATCAACCAATTTGGTGTACTCTTATTACTCCCCGAAGTTTTCATTCCTAAAAACAATTTCAATAATTAATTTGTAAAAAGACAAAAACCTTACTGACTTTAAGATCTTTGTAGTAATCTTCCCAATATATTTTATTTTCATTCAATCAAGACATATAAGATCTTTGCAATAGCTCTGTCTTGATCTTCCAACTTCCAACCCCTTTGCTTTTTGTGAATATATGTAAAATACATTTGTCTCGTAAAGATTGCAATACCATAACCATTGATTACATCATCATTGATTATATATGTCATAAAGTACAAGAGAAGATATAATTCATTTGCCATAACTCAATTTTAATAGTATTCGTTATATTGTTATATTGTATCGTCATTTTCTCTTTTCAAGCCTTTTGTGGTCATCGTTTTATAACTTTATTGTATCGGTTTTTAGGATCCTTCTTTTATAGATGAAGGCATCCTTAATTTTAGTATTCGTTATTTAAGCCATTTTTTTAACTCAATTATTTAAAACGAACCAACTTTTACCTGAAACTTTAAAGGAGACACATAGTTTACAACTTCGCTCAACTCAAAAAAAAAAAAAAAAAAAAAAAAAAAAAAAAAAAAAAAAACTTATCTGATATGGTAATAATTTGTGATTATATTTATATAATAAACTTTGAGATCTATGTTACCAGCATGAAAGAGAACAATTTGTTTGGAGTAAAAGATTTATATAACTGCAAAACACCATGAAAAAAAAACAAAGATATCTTATAAATACAGTGGCAACACTAAATTACTACAGTACATAATATTGATGGAGATAAAAAAAAAAAAAGGTACTAAACTTCAATGATTCAGTTAATAATCGAATCTAACAAACCTTATAAATAATTGAGATAAATCATCACTCTAAAAGAAACAAACAGTTGATTGCATTGTTGTTCTACAATCATCTCTCTCATTGCCTCGTATTTTCGGATTTTTGACGAGCAAATCCTGGCTGAAATTTGCAAATTGAGCCATAAAACAAATGAACACATAATTAGTCAAAAAAAAAAAAACATAATTAGTCACATAATCTGCTAAATAAGATTACATAACTAGAAGTTTTATGGATTTCAACTTTCAACGTGTCTGAGGTGTTTCCTTATTAGTTGTTTTTAACCCGTTTGACCCGCTAGATATATAACACAACCCAAATCGACCCATTTATTATAAATGGGTCGAAACTGTAACCTCTATATAATATACGTAAGATCATATTATATACCTGAAGGAGCATCGAAGGAGCCGCTGCAGGTTCTTTAGTCACGTGACTTCTAGTTTTCCTCTCATTTAAAGTAACAACAGATGGACTATTAGCAGTTGTTATATCCCAAAAGCTTCGTTTTTTATCTTTAACTGCAGGCGACGTAAATCGACCAATTGGACTCTTGAGTTCGCCCGTTATAGTCTCTTTCGGTCTCGTAAAATTTCCCATCGTAACGACTCTATTTCCACCCTTTTGTGTCATTTTTTGAATCATATCATCTTTTTGCTTTATCTGCAAAACATACTCATTCTTCATTTTCTCCATAGCCGTTTCAAGCATCTTTATCGTTTTTTTAAGCTCCTTAACGGTTTCTTCCGGTACTTTTTTCTTTGATTCGGGCGTAAAACAAGTCGAAGGTAAAAAAGATTTAGTCTTTCGTTCTTTTTGTCTACAAGAAGTTGGTGGGGTCGTCATGATTGACGATATCGTTGACGGGGTCGGTGATGCAGCCGCCAACGATTGGGCCTGAACCATCAATAGCTTTTGTTGTTGACGGGCCAATTGGGCTCTTAAATCATGATTTTCTTTTTGTAACTCGAGTAGTAACTTTGCTTGATCCGATTCACTATTAACTACTTTTGATACCTCTTCGTTTGCCTCGGTTACCTTGGTGCGAATCTCTTTAGCTCGATCGGCCCAATGAAGGGTGTTTTGTGTTTCGCCAAACGAGAGGTTACTCGGGCTAATATTAGCAATCATGACTGTATTACAAGCACCACCTAACGAGTCTTTTAGCAGTTGTGTGAGTTTAGAGTTCCTGTAAGGAACATGTTTCTTACCTTCGACAAGAGCGTTAATGCAACTACTAAGGGCGAGTAGTGATCGATTTATGTTGGCACCCTCGAGTGATCTAAGCGTTCTTTGATCGGTCGCATGAGCTCTTTCGGAACCCGCTAAGTCAATCAGTGATAACTTTCCAACTTTCTTAATCACATTATTAGATCCATCTTTCACTCGATATTCAACCATAACCTGATACATATTATTGGTAAAACAAGTGTATATCACTAAAGAATAATAATAATAATCAAGTTAAAAACTAAGTATGTCACTTAGAATCCATACTGAATAATCTTTGGTTTCGTTTGACTTTACAAGACAAAGTCAAATATTAGCAAATGTACCTGAAGAATAGCATGTGAGCGCGAAGATGTTTCATTGGCACGAGTTGGTTCGGTAGTCCTATTACGATTTCCTTGTTGAAGCAACACCATGACCTATAAACAAACACTCAGGATTTTTTTGGAATAATTAAATTAAGCGAGTAATTAGTCATATTTCGGATAATTAAAAAAGGACTCCTGTCTTCTAATATTGCATTTCAAACCACTTTTAACTGAATTTTGCCAATGTTAATAACTTTTGTAACGTAATTAGTCATATTTCGAATTTAAATGTCAACAAAAAATAAGAAATTAAGAATGCCCTTTGGATCATCGTACCAGTTAGTTAAACAAACAAGAACCAAACTCGCCTAATCTAAAAGAACAAGAATAAAATGATTACCAAATAACTAATTATTAAAACCATTTCTTGTTACACGTTTTACGTACGTTTAGCTTTCTCTTTTTAAAAATCACTTAATTATTTCAATGTGCACATCCAAGCACACCCAAATCTTATTCAAAGTAGAAAAGTCACCTCATCAGTGGAATAAGCTCGATATTGAGTAAGTCCTGCTGCTATGATACCCTGGAAGAAAAAAAAATCACACGTCAACTACTAATTAATAACGACCAAACAAAAAAAACATAATCTTTTACAAAAACAACATCAATGGAATATATGTGATCAAAGCGTTTATAGGTGAATTTAAACCTGTTTATCTTCTCTAAGAATCAGAGGACGACCGGGAGAAAGCAAATCTCGCACAGTTTCATTGTAGACCTCTAAATACGATAGATGAACTACATGGTTACCATCACAGCTTCTTTGTCTAACTTTATAAAACAGATCCTTTATGGCCAAAACCATTACACCTGGATTTTCGACCGTACCCAGCATCGTAAATGTCTTACCAGCACCTGTTGCACCGTAGCAGAAAACTGAACCGTTCCTTCCTTGTAGAACTGCCTCAACAAGCTCCGATGTTCTGTCATATTCAAACAGTGGTTCAAGTACACATCATACTTGCTATAATGGGTGGGTTGGGTTGGGTAACGGGTCAAAAAGGGTAAGGCTGAATTTACAGGTAAATATAAAAATCTTTATTCTTCTATAACATGAGTTAAGCATGATTCCAAAACACTATTATCAGATCAGTTTAATATAAAATGCAACACATATAGACCAAACCACATGTAAATGGATCAAAGGGCAGCTTCAAATCTGGACTAATAATGAACTAAGGGTGCGTTTGATTACCTCTTAATCGAATGGTTCATCAGTAAATGCCGAGTTAGCACGTTTGTTTCTGACCTCTGAATAACATATGGTACTAAATGGTTCAATATATGGTACTAAATGGTTCAACATTCAGTGGTAGTGGTGAACCATTCAGAATTGAAATTGAAATACTTGTTTTAACCATTAAGCACCGAAATGTTATCTAAAATCCTCTTTAAATTATATCAAGAACACTTATTAAACAATTATAATGTTTTTTTATTCATGCAAAAAGGTTAATAAAGTATTTTTTACATCATTCACATTGTTCATTCAAAATGCTTATCAAACATATTGTTATTTATAACCATCTTCATTCCTAATATTTAAATCATTCAGGTTATAACAATTTAACGCTTAATCATTCAGTTTTACTAAACACACCTTACGCAACTGATAGATATACCTAATAGCTTGAGTATCGTGTAACATTGGATATGATGCATATATTATCATATGTAAAATCATAAATTTATGGAAAACAAAATGTTATATACTTACGAAGTGGAATAAACTTCAAGTTGGGAAGATGAATCTGGGAACGAAGCATCAAAAGTGAAATGGCGGCCACGAAGTCTTTTAAGCCTGAGATAATCGTTCTCATTGGCGAATTCCGTCAAGTAAACATCTTTTTGATTCACAATTCGTACACATGATCTTGAACCAGCTTCTTTTTCTTTCTTACTTAATGGTCTTAATCTTACAAAAACAAGAATCCTACTACCCACATTCCCCATTTTCATTGTTACACCCTCTGACTCTACCACATTTTTAACAACCCCTTCCCCAGTATCCGGGCCCACATTGGGTTTCCCCATGTACAGCTTTCTAGCCACAGGCCCGTTTCTTGGGGGGCAGTTAAATCCGACAATCTTTTCGCCATTACCACCAGCCACCGCAGCGATATTCTCCTTGCCGTCATCATCTGCCGCTGCTGCTACTGGTGGACGTAGTAAAACAGGCATTGAATTCTCCTTCATTACATGATCTTTTGCAACTCTAGATTTCTTTTCGATTTCTGATTTTTGTTTGCAAGATCCACCTCCATTTAAAAGATCCACACTTGGGTGTGTCGAAAATCGATTTTTATCAGGTTTGGGAGAAGGGTTTCTCATAGCAATTGATGATTGTTTCTGCTGTTCATACATTTGAGTCAAAGCTTTCATCTTTTCTTTTAATCCATGATGTGGGTTCCTTACCTGATGATGATGATTCCCCAAAATAGTATGTTGTTGGTCATCCCTCATTTCATTTTGATCTTGAACAACATTCACCTGAGACCTTGTTGAAACCGGCATTTTCTTTTTAAACTAACGAAAATTACTCAAATTCAAGACATACCCTTCTCAATTTAAACGAACCCCATATAAATTGCTCAAAAGCAGACGAAATTTTTAATAAAAATCCAAACTTTTTGTTCAAGAAAAATACAAACCCTAATTGGTGGATTTGGGGAAAAATTGTAATTGCTGAAGACAAGAAAAGAAGCAGATCTAAAATGTGGGAAATGGGGTACTCCAAAACCTGCAATTTCTTGATTGTTTGTTTAGCTGAAAGACCTATTTGACTTTGTAATTGTTTATATATATTTTTTAGGGCTAAATAAAAGAGGAGTGAGGCAAAAGGTTTACAGATTTGAATTAGTTTTTGTTGTATGAGATGTGTGCAACGGTCAAATAGATTGGCATATTCTTATTTTTATTTTATTTCTTTATTCTTTATTATTGGAGGATTTAAATTTAAATTTAATACGGACTGTTATCAAATGGTTTGAGCCTATTCTAAACTTCAGTTTTAGTTTTACTACTTCCATAGTTCCCATTCAATTCGAACACTTAAAGTATAAAATACGGAGTACTTTTAATAATACTTAAAACTTATATCATTAAATTAAATTAGCTTTTAATTCTGTCGTCATTAAGTGTGAAACCTTATTTTTAACTTTCTGTCTTTGTCTTTTTTATGTAAGAACATAACTCAATCCTTAGATTTAAGGAGTTGAGTTATTTGATAGTGGATTTGTGTTAACATATCATCACTTTAAAGTGTTGAACAAGTTTTTGACCGATGTGCATGCTAAGGTATATTAACGTAAGAATTTAATAGGTCAACGAAAAAGGAAAAAAATTGCATCTTTTATATATTAGACCATAGGTTACCCATAACAACGATGACTCATCGTTGAAATACAACGGTTACAACGAATACGTCATAAACCGAACACTTTCATCAGAAAATGAAAGAGCCACCAACTAAGAATACAAAGAAAAGTGACGAGCTGATATCGGCTAAAAAGTCACGTTTTCACCCAGGTATTAAGGCCCAAAAACAAGAAAGATTCGAACTTTGTCGGAAAAATCCCCACTTCGTCGGTTAGAATTGAAGAACAAGTAATTACGAAGACGGTGCAAAAAGAATCAAGAGAATCGGAGCTAAAACGAAGATTCTAGAACAAAAACGGTGAAAGACAAGAAATCAAGTTACGATCCAGGGAAAATCAAGTTATTATGGTCTGTGTATGCTGTTGAAATGCTTTTCGATTATGCTTTAAACTCAATCGCTTTTCCAACTAATAGAACGTAGTTATTGGCTCTGTTATTGGGAAGTCGCGAATCCCGATTCAGAGTACACTATCTGTGTCACCCCTTGGTAAGAGAAGTCTTTCGGATACAACGTAAGATCGACTGAGGCACACCGGTTGTAGTAAGTCAATCAAGCCTTGGATTCCGACTTAGGACTCTTTCGTAGTGAAACATCTGACTAGACCCTTAGTACATTGTCGGTCCCAGACCATGCTAGTGTAGTCACCAAGCATATAAACTTCGTACGTGCACGTTGAAGCACAACGGTTGTTGTAAGCTTTACCTCTGCTAAGTAAGGCCATGGAACCCGGTCAGCGTTGATCAGTACCCTGCACCATAACGCGGTCTCAAGTATTGCACCCCGCTTGAGGGATTCTTAGTTAATTAAGGAACTGTTTGTTTAAACACATAAAGGATTGGACCGTTAGGATAACCGAACGTGTTCATGGAAGTCAGCTTGACTTGTCCATGGTGTTCTTCATGGTTGAACTCTTTTTAAGGGCCTAACTATCTTTTAAACTCAATCATTAACGAAAGCATTGAAACACATCACGTCTCTCGGATATGGTAAATCATGTATTCTATTATACTTAAGAAAGTTTAGACCATTGTGGAATGTTAATACGTCACCCAACCGAGTCGCTCAATTGGATGAGTCGTCTGAACGTGTATGACTGTAGTCAGACTGCACGGGCGTCGGGGGTAAGGGACGTTGCTGTCTATTCGGAATCTTCAAGCTTAACGCAGTACCCAGTGACATGTCTTATGATAGGGGCGTTTAGGACCAGTGTAATGAATACAAGGCCTCTGCCTATTCATGAGCCAGCATTCCATAATCTCGGCAGAATAACCGATGAAGTCATAGTATGCACTCACTTTAACCTTATCTGAATTACGAATTTTATCGCATTTACTTTATCTGTCTTATAAATTAGAAAATCCCAAAATTAGGTAACCACTACTCCTTCCTAACTATCTTAGGCTTAAATATAGGTTCGATTCTACTGATATCTCAAAAATACGACTCTAGGTCATACTTCCCTTACTCATACTAAGGATGTAAGACTCTAATATTTATTGTACGGAAGTGTAATTATGCTACGTTGAATGCAGGAAGTATTGTGGAATTAAACGAAGGTCAGAATCTGCCCAGACTGTTGTGCGCGCCGCGCACAGTTATGGGTGCGCGCCGCGCACCTTGCCAGCAACAGATTTCAGCCTTTTTCTATTTTGAGTTTAATGAAGGGCAATTTGGTCATTTCACTTGAGGCCGGATCTGTGGGCTTTATCAGTTGGTTTGGATCCAACTTTGGATCATTTTCACATCCATTCATCACTCTCATCTTCAAACTCTATAGAGAGAAGAGTTTTAGAGAGAGGAAGCTTCATTTGGAGAAGAAAGAGTTGGATTCTCACCAAAGCTCGGGTTTTTAAAGTTGTTCACCTCGTTCCTAGCTACGTTTTGGTTGTTGTGGTACTTTTCATTGACGTGTTGCGGAATTACTCGGTTGCATTCATCATGGCGAAAAGGTGAGTGTTAATATCCTATGTGCATATGTATGTGTAGGATGGGTGCGGGTTGGGTGAAGCGGTTCTCGGTTATAGAGATCACTTCACATATAGGTTCATGATGGCTCGGTTTGCACGATCATCTTATTGTTAAGTTGTGAATTTCGGTTAGAGCGGATTCATGGTGACTCGGTTTATACGGTCATCTTATTGTTAAGGTTAAGTGTTTAGCCTTGGGTTGTAGGTTCGGGGATATTATATTATCTTATGTTTTGATATTGATGTGTTGTAGCTAGCCCTTCGGGTGTAGCTTGGTAGTGTTGTTCATAACGTTGTGAGTGAACTTACATTGATGTTGTAGCTAGTGGTATCGCAATTGTACGATAAGCTTAGTTTTGCTTGCTATATGCTCGGATGATCCGGTATGTGTTATTTGATATTGTGTGGCGTGTCCATTTTATGCATATATATGTATGTAGTATATTCTCACTCACTAAGTGTTAGCTTACCCTCTCGTTGTTTACTTTTTTTTTTTATAGATTTGCTTGGATGCGGTGGCTCGGGTAAATGTGGGAACTAGTGGCTCGCGTAGTTGCTTTAGAAGATCTTGCTTTTGGATTGGATAGGTGATAATGCTAAAAACGAACATATATTTCATAGCATTATTCCTCAAGAAAGACAAGCTTTTAGTTGCAATTGTTCTATTTACAAGTGATATTCGTTTAAATAATAAAAGGTGAAGACAAAAGACAGATTCGACGATTTGAAGACGCAAACGACCAAAAAGCTCAAAAGAACAAAAGACAATCAAAAAGGTTCCAATTATTGATAAGAAACGTCTCGAAATCACAAGAGTACAAGATTCAAAACGCAAAGTACAAGATATTAAATTGTACGCAAGGACGTTCGAAAATCCGGAACCGGGACTAGAGTCAACTCTTAACGCTCGACGCAACGGACTAAAAATTACAAGTTAACTATATATATAAATATAATATAATATATAATTAATTATATTAATTATATATATATTATATATATATATTTAAAACTGTCGGCAGCCAGAAACTCCAAGGGAGTAAATTGAAAATACCTCTCCGCGACTCGCGGAGTTTAAAGGGGTTTTTGCCGCGAGTCGCGGAGCCCCAAAAATCATTCCTGGCTATAAATCAACCCGAATTCTGATCAAAAAAATATATATTTTTCTCAATCTCTCTCAATATATACGAAGTAATATATTTATATTTATAATTTATATTTTAATTTTAATTATAATTCTAATAATAAGGGTATGTTAGCGAATGTTGTAAGGGTGTAAGTCGAAATTCTGTCCGTGTAACGCTACGCTATTTTTAATCATTGTAAGTTATGTTCAACCTTTTTACATTAATGTCTCGTAGCTAAGTTATTATTATGCTTATTTAAAACGAGGTAATCATGATGTTGGGCTAATTACTAAAATTGGGTAATTGGGCTTTGTACCATAATTGGGGTTTGGACAAAAGAACGACACTTGTGGAAACTAGGCTATGGGCTATTAATGGGCTTTATATTTGTTTAACTAAATGAAAGTTTGTTAATGTTAATATAAAGATTTACAATTGGGCGTCCCTATAAATTACCATATACACTCGATCGGACACGATGGGCGGGGTATTTATATGTACGAATAATCGTTCATTTAACCGGACACGGGAATGGATTAATAGCCACTAGAATAATTAAAACAGGGGTGAAATTACATTCAAGGGTAATTGGTGTAATTGTTAACAAAGTAGTAAAACCTTGGTTTACACGCAGTCGATAACCTGGTGTATTCATTAAACAAAGTATTAAAACCTTGTTACAATTCGAATCCCCAATTAGTTGGAATATTTATCTTCGGGTATAATAATAATTTGACAAGGACACTTGCAATTTATATTTATGACTGATGGACTGTTATGGACAAAAACCAGACGGACATATTGAATAATCCAGGACAAAGGACAATTAACCCATGGGCATAAAACTAAAATCAACACGTCAAACATCATGATTACGGAAGTTTAAATAAGCATAATTCTTTTATATCATATTTTATTTCCTTTATTTTATATTTAATTGCACTTCTAATTATCGCACTTTTATTTATTGTTATTTCATTTTATCGCACTTTTAATTATCGTACTTTTTAATTATCGCAATTTAATTTTTATCGCATTTTTATTATTCGCAATTTCATTATCGTTATTTACTTTACGCTTTAATTTAAGTCTTGTATTTATTTTATATTTTACATTAGGTTTTAACTGCGACTAAAGTCTTAAAATCGACAAACCGGTCATTAAACGGTAAAAACCCCCCTTTATAATAATAATATTACTTATATATATATTTGTATTTTTATAAAAGTAAACTAATATAGCGTCGAGCTTTGTTTAAAGATTTCCCTGTGGAACGAACCGGACTTACTAAAAACTACACTACTGTACGATTAGGTACACTGCCTATAAGTGTTGTAGCAAGGTTTAAGTATATCCATTCTATAAATAAATAAATATCTTGTGTAAAATTGTATCGTATTTAATAGTATTTTCTGCTAAAAATTATAAACTATTTTATATACACCTCGTTCGACATCAAGTATTTTTGGCGCCGCTGCCGGGGAACATCTTAAAAGCCGGAAGCGCAACGCTAATATAAAAAAAAAAGATTTTTATCTACTTTTATTAAAAGTCGTTTTTGTAAAAATTACGTTTTAATCATTCAAAAATATAAAAAGAAAAACAAAAATATAAGTATTTTTAGGATTTTGTTAAATATTTAAGTTTTATAAGTTTCTTTATCTTTATTTTAATTTATAAAAATATAAATTTTATTAAAAATCGTTTATTTAAATTAAAAACAGAAAAAAAAAAAAAAAAAAAAAAGAAAGAAAAACGCGTAAAAAGTACAATCTGTCAACTGAATTCTGAATCCCCGCGACTCGCGGGGTTTTACTCTTCATTTGCCGCGACTCGCGGAGGCTCTCTGACACACGGACAAAACCCTAATCACGGGTTTTAATTTATTATTATTATTATTAATTACTTAATTATTATTATTATTATTAATTTTAGTTTTATTTTTACTTTTTACTTTATATTTATGTATTTTGTTTAATTAGTTTTATTAAAATTGTAAAATTAGTAGTTTTAATTAAATAAATAATATAAAAATAATATTTTTATAAAAATTGTACTTTTTACAACTTTTTGTATATTTTTATATTTTGTACCTTTTTAATCGTTGTAGCGTAATATTTGTATTTTTTTAGCTCATAATTAATTTTAAACTTAGTTTTTGCTATAGTTATTTTTACTCCTATATTTTTAGGCTTTGCCGTAGAATTCCTTAAGTGCTTTTTCTTTAGACTAAGATTTAGGTGCTTTAGAATTTTGCGACGCCTTTTTAAGTTTTAGTTTCTTTTTAAGTTATTTCCATTTGGGATTTAGTTTTTCCTTGTAAGCTTTAATATTTTTAGACCTTTTACTATGTATCAATTATCATTCCAATTAGTAATTTCAATTTGCGATTATAATTTTAAGTTAGTTGTAGTAATAAGGTTAAATTAGTTAAGTATTTTTAAGTTTTGATAAGTTTCTTTTATTTTTCCGTTACCTTTTATTTTTCAACCATTTTTTTTCTTTTTCGACATTTTTCGACGCGCAATCTTTTTCTCTCTTATTTCTCGCTATTCTAGTTTTAGGACTTAGAATTTTATTCTACTTCTTATCTAAATTTCTTAAAATTACGAAAATTTATTTTAAGTGGTTAAATTGATAGACATCAAAATTTTCTGGTTCGTAGTAATAGTTGGATTTGTACGTGGACCGGGTTATTGGAGCCAAACAGTCCTCAATTATATTGAGACCAAACGAATCCTGCCCCTCTGCTGCATCTTTTGGCTATTCGAAACGTGGGCAAAATCAGAAAAGTCTATTGATTGGATAACTTATTATAATTTTTCTTTCCTTTTTAAAACTAATAGGATATTCTGTGAATGCACCGAGCAAGACGTTCATCACCTTTTGTACGTTCACCACCTGTAACTCGATCAAGACATCGTTTAACAAATATAACCGCCGTTGATTTTTCTTTAGAATCGTCATCCAGTCGACCAAGTACTTCAGTTCAAATTTCCGATAATCCATTTTTTGAACCCAACCTCACAATTGAGAATCCAGAAAATATTCAGGAACGGTTCATAGATCCTGAACCATTAAACTTTCCTCCGGAACCACCAATCATTCAAACAGAGATTGTTGAGGAACGAACTATTAAATCAGAATCATCTAGTGATACCGATTCAACAAATTCAAATATGGAGAATCTGGAACCTTTAAGTATGGAAGACCGAATGAGAGCTAAACGCACTGGCCAAGGTCACGCAATTACTCATCCAGACATTAATGCACCAGATTATGAAATCAAAGGACAAATTCTACACATGGTGACTAATCAATGCCAATTTAGTGGTGCGCCGAAGGAAGATCCAAATGAACATCTACGTACCTTTAATAGGATCTGCACACTATTTAAAATACGAGAAGTGGAGGATGAACAGATATATCTCATGTTATTTCCCTGGACTTTAAAGGGAGAAGCCAAAGATTGGTTGGAATCGTTACCTGAAGGGGCGATTGATACATGGGATGTTTTAATTGACAAATTTCTTAAACAATTCTTTCCTGCATCTAAAGCCGTAAGACTTCAAGCAGAAATTGTTACGTTCACACAGAAGCCAAATGAAACTCTATATGAGGCGTGGACAAGATATGGAAAATTGTTAAGAGGATGTCCGCAACATGGTTTAGACACCTGTCAAATAGTACAAATATTTTACCAAGGATGCGACATCACTACAAGAAAAGACATAGATATAGCAGCTGGTGGTTCGATTATGAAGAAAACCGAAACTGATGCTTACAAAATTATTGATAACACTGCTTCCCACTCACATGAGTGGCACCAAGAAAAAGACATCATTAGATCATCTAAAGCAGCTAGAGCCGATTCTAGCCATGACTTAGATTCCATTTCCGCAAAGATAGATGCTTTCGAGAGACGAATGGAAAAGATGACTAAAGATATTCATGCTATACGAATTAGTTGTGAGCAGTGTGGAGGACCACATTTGACAAAAGATTGTCTCAGTATTGAATTAACAATGGAACAAAGAGAGAATATTTCGTACATAAACCAAAGGCCTGGAAATAATTATCAGAATAATTATCAACCGCCAAGACCGATTTACAATCAAAACCAGAATTATAACCGAAATATTCCATACAACAACCAACAAGGTCCTAGCAATCAACAAGTATCCAACAATACTTATAATCAGCAAAGACCGAATTTTCAAAATAAACCACCACAACAAACCGATGATAAAAAGCCGAATTTAGAAGATATGATGACGAAGCTAGTTGAAACTCAAACGCAGTTTTTCACATCTCAAAAACAAACAAATGAACAAAATGCTCAAGCATTTAGAAATCAACAAGCTTCTATTCAAAATCTAGAACAAGAAGTAAGTAACCTAGCAAGGTTAATAGGTGAAAGAAAACCGGGAAGTCTACCAAGCGATACAAATGCTAACCCCCGGAATGAAACAGCTAAAGCTATTACCACAAGAAGTGGTACAACACTTAAACCACCTGAAATACCTGTAACTTCTGATGAAACTATTCCTACTCCACAAGAACCACAACCCGATCAAGATAAGGAAAAAGAACCGGTAGTTGAAAAGGTTAATGAAGATAACACAGTTAAGGATAAACCTTATGTTAAACCATACCAACCACCACTTCCTTATCCGAGTAAAATGAAGAAGGAAAAACTTGAAGCCGAGCAATCCAAATTCTTGGATATGTTTAAACAAATAAATGTAAATCTTCCTTTCATTGATGTGATTTCAGGAATGCCAAGGTATGCTAAATTCTTGAAAGATCTAATCACGAATAGAAGGAAAATGGAAGAACTCTCGGCTGTTACTATGAATGCTAATTGTTCAGCAGTGCTGTTGAATAAGATACCAGAAAAACTATCTGATCCAGGAAGTTTCACAATTCCATGTTTTCTGGGTAGTCTTAGTTCAATAGAAGCATTGGCAGACTTAGGTGCTAGTATAAATCTAATGCCGTATTCACTATACGCTAAACTAGACCTTGGAGAATTGAAACCAACCAGAATAAGCATACAACTAGCCGATAGATCAATAAAATATCCTAGAGGGATAATGGAGAACATGCTAGTTAAAGTTGGTACTTTAGTATTTCCAGTAGATTTTGTTGTTTTGGACATGGAAGAAGATTCTCAAGTTCCTCTCATATTAGGAAGACCATTCTTAAACACGGCTAAAGCAATGATAGACGTGTTCGGTAAGAAACTGACCCTAAGTATAGAGGATGAGAGTGTTACCTTTTCAGTGGATAGAGCAATGCAACAACCACAATCTGCAGATGATACATGCTATTATATTCAAACTATAGATGCACATGCAGAATTATTAGAAGAATTTCCAGAATTACAAGGAACAGGAGAATGTTCTTTAGGAGAAGGCAATGAACCAATTGATGAAGCTGAAATGTTAGCTACACTTATAGCTAATGGATATGAACCAACAACAGAAGAAATTCAAATGCTAAAAGAAGAAGACAGATATCGATATAAATCATCGATAGAAGAACCTCCGAAATTAGAGTTAAAGCCACTTCCAAACCATTTGGAATACGCTTATTTACATGGTGAATCTGAATTACCTGTAATAATATCGTCTTCTCTTACTGAAAATGAGAAATCACAACTCATTTCTGTGTTGAAAGCTCATAAACCAGCCATTGCATGGAAGATTCATGATATTAAAGGAATAAGTCCTTCGTATTGCACACATAAAATCCTTATGGAAGAAGGTCATAAAACGTATGTGCAACGCCAACGAAGACTAAATCCTAATATGCAAGATGTAGTTAAAAAGGAAATTATTAAACTGCTAGATGCAGGTTTGATATATCCAATCTCTGATAGTCCATGGGTAAGCCCAGTTCAATGCGTACCTAAGAAGGGTGGCATGACTGTTATCACAAATGAGAAAAATGAGCTTATTCCTACTAGGACTGTAACAGGATGGCGTGTATGTATTGATTATAGAAAATTAAATGACGCCACCAGAAAAGATCACTTTCCCTTACCTTTCATAGATCAAATGTTGGAAAGATTAGCCGGAAATAGTTACTATTGTTTTCTTGATGGATTTTCCGGATATTTTCAAATTCCAATAGCACCCGAGGACCAAGAGAAAACCACATTCACGTGCCCTTATGGTACTTTTGCTTACAAACGCATGCCATTTGGACTTTGTAACGCCCCTGCAACCTTTCAAAGGTGTATGATGGCGATTTTTCACGACATGATAGAAGAATGCATGGAAGTATTCATGGATGACTTTTCAGTCTTCGGTGATACATTTAAATCATGTCTAGTTAATCTGGAACGAATGCTAATTAGATGCGAAAAATCAAATCTAGTACTTAATTGGGAGAAATGCCATTTTATGGTTAAAGAAGGCATCGTTCTTGGACATAAAATTTCAAAAGAAGGAATTGAAGTGGATAGAGCTAAAGTAGATGTAATTGCTAAACTTCCACATCCCACCAATGTTAGAGGAGTTAGGAGTTTTCTAGGGCATGCCGGTTTTTACCGACGTTTCATAAAAGATTTTTCTAAAATTGCCACTCCTATGAATAAACTCCTAGAAAAGGATGCGCCATTCATCTTTTCAGATGAATGTATCAAATCTTTTAATAATCTTAAAGAAAAACTCACTAATGCGCCGATCATGATAACACCAAATTGGAATCTACCATTTGAACTAATGTGCGATGCAAGTGATTTTGCAATGGGAGCCGTTTTAGGACAAAGGATTGAAAAACGATTTCAACCTATATATTATGCTAGTAAGACATTACAAGGAGCACAAACGAACTATACAACTACTGAAAAAGAACTCCTTGCTATTGTCTTTGCTTTTGACAAATTTCGATCATATCTCGTTCTAGCAAAAACGGTGGTCTATACCGACCATTCTGCTCTTAGATACCTATTTTCAAAACAAGATGCTAAACCAAGATTAATCCGTTGGATCTTACTCTTACAAGAGTTTGATATTGAAATCCGAGATAAAAAAGGAGCAGAAAATCTCGCCGCTGATCATCTTTCTCGTCTTGAAAATCCCGAATTAGAAGTTCTGAATGAATCGGCCATACAAGACAACTTTCCTGATGAATATCTATTGAAGATAGATTATAAAGAAATCCCATGGTTTGCAGACTATGCAAACTACTTAGTTTGTGGATTCCTTGAAAAAGGATTATCGTACCAAAGACGAAAGAAATTCTTCAGTGATATAAAACACTATTTCTGGGAAGATCCACATCTGTTTAAAAGTTGTCCCGATGGAATAATACGCCGATGTGTATTTGGAGATGAAGCTAGTAAAATTTTAAACCATTGTCACACAGGACCAACAGGAGGGCATTATGGGCCTCAACTAACAGCAAGAAAAGTTTATGAAGCTGGATTCTATTGGCCTACAATTTACAAAGACGCACACCTTCTTTGCAAATCCTGTGATGCATGTCAAAGGGCCGGAAAAATAAGTCAACGTGATGAAATGCCACAAAATGTCATCCAAGTATGTGAAGTATTTGACATTTGGGGTATTGACTTTATGGGTCCATTTCCAAAATCTCATAATAATCTATATATACTCGTAGCCATTGATTATGTATCTAAATGGGCGGAAGCACAAGCTCTCCCAACCAACGATGCACGAGTTGTAGTAAACTTTTTAAAACGTCTTTTTGCAAGGTTTGGAACACCGAAAGCTTTAATAAGTGATCGGGGTACTCATTTTTGTAATAATCAACTTGAGAAAGTTCTTAAAAGATATGGAGTAACTCATAAAATCTCCACCGCATATCATCCACAAACAAGTGGACAAGTTGAAAATACAAACCGAGCTTTAAAACGTATTCTTGAGAAAACCGTAGGATCAAATCCGAAGGAATGGTCCATTAAATTGGAGGATGCACTCTGGGCTTTTAGAACAGCCTACAAAACTCCAATTGGAACCACACCTTTTAGACTTGTTTATGGAAAAGCATGTCATCTTCCAGTAGAAATTGAACACAAAGCATTTTGGGCTTTGAAGACATGTAATCTTGATTTACATGAAGCTGGACGTCTACGATTAAGTCAACTAAACGAATTAGAAGAATTAAGACATGAAGCATACGAAAATTCGTTAATCTATAAAGAAAGAACGAAGAAATGGCATGATAAAAGAATCAGAAGTTCAAAAGAATTTAAAGAAGGAGACAAAGTTCTTCTTTTCAATTCACGATTCAAGCTATTTCCTGGAAAATTAAAATCAAGATGGTCTGGACCATTCATAGTAAAAAGAGTTTTCCCATACGGAACGATAGAATTAATAAATTCAAATGGGATTGAATTTAAAGTTAATGGTCACAGAGTTAAACATTACATACATGGTCCGATGGAAGTCGACAACGAAGTTAATCACAATTTCGACACCACAGCTAACTAAGTGTGGGGAGAATCAAGTCTTTAAAGGATAATATATATTTCTGTTAGAGTTAGATTGTCTGTTTCCGTGTAGTTCTCGAAAATGGAACACGTATGGTCTTTCCCTAGCAGACCCTAAAGAACTAGTCTTCTCCCCCCATTCTGAATTTTTATTTTTTTAGGTTTTTACGAAATGAAGACTGCCTGTGAACTAAACCATGGTCTAATGCTACACGCTTTGATCACTAAAAGAAATAATGACATACTACCGAGTGAATTAGTATCAGTAATCAGAGAAAGAATGGACGGAGTTAGAAAAGGATCCAGATGCGAAGATAATAAGTTACAATTTGGTAAAGGAAAATCAAAATCCGCAGCAAAAAGAAGAGCACGACACCTAGAAAAATGTCACAAATGCGGAAAATGGTCACATGGAGGTAAATGTTCAAATAATCAAACCTATTCAAATACCGAATTTGTTACTTTATGCAGAGACGGACCGTTCATATGTTTAGAAGAAAAGACAATGAATGCTCGAGGTTACGCCTATGCAGCCATGGAAGACCAATTAAACCGACTATCTTATGAATATAATAGATCATATAACTAAGAAATCTATTTCACAGGTATGTCTGTATAGTTTTTATTTTTATTTTCATTTTTAACCTTTTGATAATAAACGCTAATTTGTTCGCTAAAAAGTATTAAATTGGTATTAAATAAAATTAGGTTTGGCGACCGAAATTATTGATATCGTTCAAAAATTTATTACATCACTGCGAAATTTAACGTTTATTCTTAAGGTATAAATATCTTTAATCAATCAAACCAAAATATTTCAAAAATTCGTCATGAGTTAAATTAGGTCTTGGAACCGAAATTACTTTACCGAAAAGAGGGGCGCATATTTTTGATAATATTTGATTGATTAAAGTGGGATAAAAAGACAAAAAGATTTTTAATTTTATTTTTACCATGTTTTTTTTAATCTTAATATTTACAATTTTAAAAATATTGTTTTTACAAAGTTTACAATATTAATTTCAGTACAAACCTCCGCGACTCGCGGAGGGACAAAATTACAGAAAAAAAAAATAAAACTAGCTGCTCGATCAGATAACTCTCACACACACATAAACACCCGAAATAGCTGCGAAAAAACCCGAGAAAACCCACAAAAATCATCCCAAAAACTCAATTTTTCACCGTTAATCTTCAAATTTTTCACTACAATCATGTTGAGAAGGATGATATCTAGGAACTACTCAAGAAAACAGGTACAATTACACCCCAAATCACCTTTAAATCCGAATTTTAGTGTGTTCTTGAGCATATTTTCATAATTTGAATTTTGTTAATTTTTAGTGTAATTAGTGTTAAATTGTTAGTATATTATGCATGTATAACCTAGATTGATGCTTGTTAACATGATTTGAAGCCAAAAACTTCAAAATCTTTAGAATCTAGGGTTTGTGTTCTTGAGCAAAATTGGGGCTTTTTGATATAAACAGGTTATGGCCGATTTTTTTCATGAATTGTTGCTAAATTGAGTAGTGTAACATGTCTAGGTAGTTAAATGATCCAAACTTTGAGCCTAAACATGATTTTGAGAATTAAAGTGGACTTTTTCAAGTCCAAAATTCATGAACTTGATTTTTGAAAGATAATGCCATTTGAGACTTGTTTATTTGCTAGTAATGATTATTTTGACATGTTATTTGAGTTGAATGCTTATGAACTTGGTGAAAATTTTCGTATATGCTTATTTGAAAAAGTGTAGATTTGATAAAAATGTGAAAATAAGCTTAAGTTTGATATAAATTGATAATGTCATTGTAATTATTTTAATTGATGATTTTGCTGACACTAATGCATATTTGGATGCACAAAATTTGTGTTTGATGTGTTTTGCAGACTGAAAGGGGTGAATCTTCATCCCAAGCCCGCCATGCTCCTGCTGAGAACTTGGAACAACAGGAGGTAGATAACTACTACAAGCAGGATGTACCTCATCCAGTCATGACCTTTTCAGATATGCACTTGGAACAGTTGCACCCGAACTTGCGATTTGACAGACTTTGGATAGATTATCCAAAATATCAACGGGGTTTGCATACTCTTCATTCCAAGGTTGTTGAGGTACCAAGGGTCATAGAATGGGGACCCTTGGAAGCTGTAGAATTGGCCGGGCCAATTAGGGAATTACTGGTACAGAGGTATGGTAATTCTTCTTTTAATGACTGGATATGTTTATTCACCATACGCAGACCTGTATATAAAGTATGGTGTGAAGAGTTGTTATGTAGTATAGAGTTGAATGATCGGGTAGCTAGTTTAACCGATCGTTCTTTTATTAGATTTTTGTTAGGCGGTTCGATGCGCCACATGTCTTTACTGGACATGGCTCAGGCTTTACGTATATATACGCCTGAGGAATTAGCGTCTGCCGATTGTAGAGGATTGATACTAAACGGTAGGAAAATAGATGAGAATTTTGATACACACGGTGTGTGGAGTCAAATGACAAGCCACCACCGTTTTAAAGGAGGAAACTACTCTTATTTGGATATAGATAGAGCCGAATTAAGAGTAATACATAGATTTTTAGCTAATTCGATTACACAAAGGGGTAAAAACAAAGAAAAGGTAAATGAACAAGATTTGTTTTACCATATGTGTATTCGAGACCCACACAGCGCTGTAAGTATACCATATTGTGTGGGTTATTATTTATCAGCTATGGTTCGAGGGATGCGTCCACATAGCATAATAGGGGGTGGTATTTTTATTACTTTGATTGGTGAATATCTCGGTGTGGATATAAGTCGGGGGGGATTATTAGTAGAAGAGCCGGAACCCCGCGACACTATAGGTTTAAATGTGTACCATGGTGCGAAAGTGTTGAAGCGGCGAAATAACGCCGCAGTACGATATAATGGTAGACATCCACAGGTAGAGAGAAACCAGGAACAAGGTAATGTAGGAGGGGGGCAAGAAATGCATAGGTTTATAGCTTCTCAGGAATACGAAAATGCTAGACAGAGAGCATTTGAAGATTGGCAAGTTCATCAGAACCAGATCATAGCGCATTGCCAACACATAGGTAGAAACTATATTCCTACTCCGAAACCCGTCTTCCCTCCTTGGTCGATAGAGATGCAGCCACCATATCCTACGTATGACCCTGCCGAGGCATTCTATAGCACTTATGGTTATGCGTGGAACCCCTATTGGTACCAATATCATCCTTAGTTTATTTATTTTTATTTTTATTTTGTAATTTGTATTTATTGATATGTTTAATATTTTTGTTAATATTGTAATCATTTTTATAATTTCTAACTTTTATTCTTAGATTTTAATAATTTTTGAATGTGGGGTAATAAACCAAACTTCAAAAATATGTATATATGTTTGCAGTTTATCTTATGTAAACAACAGGGTAAAACAACGCATTTTCAAAGACTGGCATTAAGTTCAGCAAAAGCAAGTAATTTTGACGACAATGATGCAAAATATATGTGAAATAACAACAAGACGGAATGAACAAATGACGTGCACCATTTATCATTCAGCAAACAAACGCCAATATATTTGGAAACTTTGGTAAAAATTTAATCATTTTCACACAAATCACCCTCAATAATTTAAATTGTTACTGATTTCTTGCAAATGAGGGCATTGCAAGATCTTAAGTGTGGGAAGGGGTTAAATTCTTTCGGATTTTAAAAATTTTTATATTAAACACTTGGTTACCATTAAAAATACTAGTAAAGCAGTAGTTGTATTAGAATCTAGTGCTCTCTGATAAAAAAGAACAGCCCTAGTCTTATATACTGACTACCCAATTCTAGTAAAATTTTTCAAAATTTTCAATTAAATGAATTAAAATCATGTTTATACATATTTATGAACGATAAAACTAGGTTTCAAACACCGAAATTATTGTTACCTCGGAAAGGACATAAATTGAGAAACAAACTAAAATGTTAAAATTCATTTAAAATGGAATAGAGGACGATAAAAAGAAAAATAAAAAGCCAAGTGTGGGAAAATTTACCAAGTTATCTTAAACATATGTCACATATATTTGTAACAAATAACTGAAAATACTTTTGCTTTGAACTAAACTAAACTGTTTTACCCGATGAAAGAAAAGAAGAGATGGATCTACACGATGAATCAATTCCATCATTAAAAGGAAGTAAAGTCTTCCGAAAAAGACACGCGCTTCTTGATTTAGGTCATGAAGTTGTCGTCCAGACCAGCTGTAGGTTGACGAAAAATCTAGAAAAGTCATCACTAAAATCAGCAAGAAATCCACGGACCTCAGCATTAAACAGGGTCGCCAAGTGGTCAGATTTATCCTAACCATGAGAAGGATTTATCTCGTACAATGGGGAGGCACCGTGCAAATTAGCTGGATAAGACTAATGAATCAGATCCCCAGAAAGGATAATCTCCTTAAAGATTAAAAATCAGCTTTTAAGACTGATATTACTCAATCCTAGAGATTGACCTTAAAGATTGAGAATTCAAACTCATGGAATTCAATGATATCTAAACTCGAGCTTGAACGAGAAAATATTTTGATCAAAATTATAAACCGATTTGTTTTCTGAAAACCCTATTTTCAATGCGTTCATTACCATTGAACGTAAAATCCTAGGAATTCACCTGGAATTCATTAGGTCACCTGAACTAAATCGGGTGTCAACCGTAAGAACGGTGGTTGCATAGCATGGTCAAAGACAGGACTTTGTGCCAAACCGACAAATTATAAGGGTGAGCTTTACTATTGCTACTACCAAGGATAGTAATTGCGTCCGACACGTTATAGACCATAATCAAAAGCATGTCACGGGACATTGCCTTAAACAGTTGCTTGTTCAACGCTTTCCTTTACAACCGGACGGTAGTTTGCCGAAAGGTAATATACGGAACAAGTAAACTGGACGTGTTGCTTTCCAAATACAAGGTTAGCAAGTGGGTGACACAAAACCGCAAGTTTTGAGCTAAAATTTTCAAATCTGAAACCCACCAAACCCACAAAAATATTTTGCAAACACCGGTAAAGGGTTATTCCGGAAAACTTATCTAGGGTAAAAACTAGATTTAATTTTCAAAAGATCAAATGTTTTCATAAAGATCCAATTTCCTTAATGGATCTAAATTTTTATAGTCATGTGGGACTGTAAACCATATCGTTACTACCATTGTTTATACCGCCGTATAGAAATCACTGATGTACAAAGTGTGAAGAATAAAGAAGTGATTCTAGTATTTCAAAGACGATATTGCTTGAGGACAAGCAACGCTCAAGTGTGGGAATATTTGATAATGCTAAAAACGAACATATATTTCATAGCATTATTCCTCAAGAAAGACAAGCTTTTAGTTGCAATTGTTCTATTTACAAGTGATATTCGTTTAAATAATAAAAGGTGAAGACAAAAGACAGATTCGACGATTTGAAGACGCAAACGACCAAAAAGCTCAAAAGAACAAAAGACAATCAAAAAGGTTCCAATTATTGATAAGAAACGTCTCGAAATCACAAGAGTACAAGATTCAAAACGCAAAGTACAAGATATTAAATTGTACGCAAGGACGTTCGAAAATCCGGAACCGGGACTAGAGTCAACTCTTAACGCTCGACGCAACGGACTAAAAATTACAAGTTAACTATATATATAAATATAATATAATATATAATTAATTATATTAATTATATATATATTATATATATATATTTAAAACTGTCGGCAGCCAGAAACTCCAAGGGAGTAAATTGAAAATACCTCTCCGCGACTCGCGGAGTTTAAAGGGGTTTTTGCCGCGAGTCGCGGAGCCCCAAAAATCATTCCTGGCTATAAATCAACCCGAATTCTGATCAAAAAAATATATATTTTTCTCAATCTCTCTCAATATATACGAAGTAATATATTTATATTTATAATTTATATTTTAATTTTAATTATAATTCTAATAATAAGGGTATGTTAGCGAATGTTGTAAGGGTGTAAGTCGAAATTCTGTCCGTGTAACGCTACGCTATTTTTAATCATTGTAAGTTATGTTCAACCTTTTTACATTAATGTCTCGTAGCTAAGTTATTATTATGCTTATTTAAAACGAGGTAATCATGATGTTGGGCTAATTACTAAAATTGGGTAATTGGGCTTTGTACCATAATTGGGGTTTGGACAAAAGAACGACACTTGTGGAAACTAGGCTATGGGCTATTAATGGGCTTTATATTTGTTTAACTAAATGAAAGTTTGTTAATGTTAATATAAAGATTTACAATTGGGCGTCCCTATAAATTACCATATACACTCGATCGGACACGATGGGCGGGGTATTTATATGTACGAATAATCGTTCATTTAACCGGACACGGGAATGGATTAATAGCCACTAGAATAATTAAAACAGGGGTGAAATTACATTCAAGGGTAATTGGTGTAATTGTTAACAAAGTAGTAAAACCTTGGTTTACACGCAGTCGATAACCTGGTGTATTCATTAAACAAAGTATTAAAACCTTGTTACAATTCGAATCCCCAATTAGTTGGAATATTTATCTTCGGGTATAATAATAATTTGACAAGGACACTTGCAATTTATATTTATGACTGATGGACTGTTATGGACAAAAACCAGACGGACATATTGAATAATCCAGGACAAAGGACAATTAACCCATGGGCATAAAACTAAAATCAACACGTCAAACATCATGATTACGGAAGTTTAAATAAGCATAATTCTTTTATATCATATTTTATTTCCTTTATTTTATATTTAATTGCACTTCTAATTATCGCACTTTTATTTATTGTTATTTCATTTTATCGCACTTTTAATTATCGTACTTTTTAATTATCGCAATTTAATTTTTATCGCATTTTTATTATTCGCAATTTCATTATCGTTATTTACTTTACGCTTTAATTTAAGTCTTGTATTTATTTTATATTTTACATTAGGTTTTAACTGCGACTAAAGTCTTAAAATCGACAAACCGGTCATTAAACGGTAAAAACCCCCCTTTATAATAATAATATTACTTATATATATATTTGTATTTTTATAAAAGTAAACTAATATAGCGTCGAGCTTTGTTTAAAGATTTCCCTGTGGAACGAACCGGACTTACTAAAAACTACACTACTGTACGATTAGGTACACTGCCTATAAGTGTTGTAGCAAGGTTTAAGTATATCCATTCTATAAATAAATAAATATCTTGTGTAAAATTGTATCGTATTTAATAGTATTTTCTGCTAAAAATTATAAACTATTTTATATACACCTCGTTCGACATCAATAGGATTGGGTAGCGTATCCCCAATCACCATGCTCGGTTTTATTTTGTATTAGAAGTCGTGTGGTTGAAAACTTGTATTTTGTACGAAAGTCGTAGAACGGCCAATGTGGGCCCGGTCTCGTAAAACTCATTTTATTATTGGAATGTGATAGTTTTAACTGTTATAATATGTTGTGAAAAGCCTTTGGTCTAAATGTGTCGGGAAGTCGAAGATCTTTTCGCGTAAAACGAAAAAAGTGGACAGAAGCTGCCAGGCACCAGTGCGCGCCGCGCACTTGGTGTGGTGCGCTCGGCGCACCCTTCTGCCCAGTTTTAAATTTTTTTTTTATGTTGCGATTTTGGTTGGTTAACGGGTTGGGATGTTACAAAGGAGTAGTACAATTTAGGCCCCGCTAAATATAAATTTAAAACAGTACCTCCCCCTTGGGTGGCTGATCCTGGCGCGCTGCAGCTCGATGACACCGCACGAATAAAACCGTCCGTTTCGGCCATATCACGGGGGAGTCTTGTTTTTGGCGCCGCTGCCTGGGACCTGGTATCAGGAAATACTGCTCTCTATCAAACTTATTCGTAAACATTTAGTGGTGTCTGAGAAAGACAATTATACACGGAATTGGTTGTTGGATTTTTCGAATAGTCGCCAATTATATTGGGACCAAAAGGATCCTGCCTCTCCGTAGTTGGCCTGGCCCCTTGGTTTGTTGAATAGTTCATGTGAAGCTCTGTTACCGAAATACCAGGGAATCAGTAGCCAGAACCAAAAACATATTCAACCATAGGATAGTTAGTTAATTAAATTAGAATTAGATTACCTTAGAATTAGATTACATTAGATTACTTTAGAATTAGACTACCTTAGACTAGTTTAGCTTACCTTAGATTACTTTAGAAATTTAGTTTATTTGCTAAAAATTAAAAACAGAAAGGCATACCCAGTGTATGACCCAAACCCGATCTAGACCAGGGCCGTTGTTATCCGTACATGATCCAGACGCAATAATCTCTAAAGCATGTAAGGAAGCACGAATCAGAAATCAAATGGCGTTACGCGTTACTTTAGCAGAAAATACCAAACCCTCGATTGAAGGTCGAGGAGGACCGATCAGATTTCCAGAGATTCAAGGACACTCGTTCGAGTTAAAACATCACATCATCCAGCTCATCCAGAATAGCTGTCAGTTTCATGGATTACCGAATGACGATCCTAATTCTCACCTTGATAAATTCATATATCTTTCGAACTCCTACAAACAGCCAGGGATAGGACAAGATATAGTCCGGCTATACTTGTTTCCATATTCTCTCACTCATCATGCTCAAACTTGGTTCGAAGGACTGGAAAAAGATTCCATCACGTCAAGGACGGAGATGGCTACTAAATTCCTAACCAAATATTTCCCTCCTTCCAAACAAACCAAACTAAAGAATGACATCATTAACTTCAAACAAAGTTATGATGAATCTCTTTACACTGCATGAGAGCGATTAAAAACCCTGCTGAAGAAATGCCCTAAGCACCAGTTAGAACGGTCAGCCCAAACTTGTACCTTCTACAATGGTCTTATGGTAAATCATAGGACGACGATCGATGCAGCAGCTCAAGGGAATCTGATGAACCAAACCGCAGACGAAGCATGGGAGTTGCTCGAGAACATGACAATGCATCATCATGACTGGAACAGTGGTGAAACAACTTCATCATTTGCCCAACTCTCTGCACTCAACAATCAAACGGAGGCCATCAAATCCCTCACGGATAAGATGGAATCTCTTGCTAAACAACTCGGAGAATTGAAGACGCAACCGCAGCAGGTCAACTAAGATGAGGCTTGTGTTAATTGTACCAACCCGCAACCTTTGAATAATATCAAGTTGAGTACGAAAACCCTGACGGTTCAGTCTATTACGTCCAATACCCAGCTCGTCCACCGAATCCCGGATTCAATCAACAACCTAGGGTTAATCAATTTCAGCGAAGCAATCAACCTTTTCGCTATCGCTATCCACCTTATCCAGCCCAACAATCTCAATTGACCTACGATCAACCACTTCCACTCACTGGTACACCAGTTGAGGAAAATTCCCCTACCACCCAGATTACAAAAGCAACTAACCCCACTCTCGGAGCTGATGATCAGTTGACTCAGTTCATTCGAGGACAACAACAGCTAAATCAGAGAACTGCAGCCAGAAAAGATCAGACAGAGATACTCATGAGAAATCAATTGGCTCTGCTCAAAAGTCTGGAAACGCAGCTCGGACAGTTATCACAACGCCTTGAAACCCGACCGCAGGGAAGGTTACCAAGTAATACTATCCAAAATCCTCACATAGAAGAAGCAAAGAAAATGGATTCCGTAATCCCAGAGGAAGAACCACAGAGAAGGTCAGCCAGGCTCAAGAACAAATCAACATATACTCAGAAACTGACCTCGAAAACTCCAGTTTGTGTACCCTATCCTGGGAGGCTACAAGAAGAACCATCCAAGCTTGATTCCTTCAAACTTGATGGAAGATTCCTGGACACTATGTTCAAGGTTTCCAACTAGAAGAGATACATCCGAAGACTTCTTTCTACAAAGGAAAGGATACCAGATTCTAACAAAATTCCACTGAGTGAAGAATGCTCTGCATTACTCAGGAACTCTCTACCACCAAAGCTAGGAGATACGGGCCGATTCGTTTTCCCGTGTTCAATCTACCAATCTGGAACCATTCATGCGCTAGCAGATTTAGGAGCAAGTATCAATCTAATCCTCTACTCTCTCTACAAGAGATTACAGTTAGGAGACTTGTTACCAACTAAAATGACATTCCAACTTGCCGATCACACAATTCGATATCCTAAGGGCATAGTTGAGAACGTCTTGGTGAAAGTCGACAAATTCTTGTATCCTACGGATTTCGTAGTAATGGATATTAAGGAAGACCTACACACACCAGTAGTGTTAGGAAGACCTTTCATGAATACGGCTAGGACTGCCATTGATGTGTACAATCAAACTTTGATCTTACGATCACATGGGGAGAGCGTTACCTTCAAAATTGACCGACCAACCGATCTTTCTGGACAGGCAGAGATGTTTTCTATTTCCACTAGACGGATCACTTCCGATGACGAGTCTTCCGATGATATCGAGATGGGTGTCGAATCACAATCTGTAGACGACCCAGAAATGGAAGAAGAGGATCCCAGCGAAGAAATAGAGGAAGAGGAGGAATCTGAAGAGGAAGAGGAAATGGAAGACGTAAAAGAAACTGCGACAATACCCGCTCCAAGCATTAAGCGTCATGAAGAAATAATGAGGCTTGAGACGGAAGATCACAGTTTAATCATTCGCTTCAAGAAGAAGACCGACAAGGCTGAGGTTAAGGATATAGAAATTGATCCTGCAAGTATCAAACTAGAGAATCAGAATACTGAAGAAACCCGTTCATCAGACGCATCCTCAAAAGAACAATACCCCGATGATGATGAGGTAGAGCAACATGAAGACATTCTGAATAACTCACACTCTCCAACCGAACCAGATCAAGGGGAGCCAGACTCTTCTTCAGATCGGATTCCGGTTATATCTACACACGTAGACATGATAACCTTTATCAATGATACCGATGAATTTGAAGATATTCTCGAAGCCATCCGAAGATCAACCATTGATTTTTCGCTACACTTAACAGAACAAATTATGGCTATCCGACAAGAACACAACCTTTATCTCCGAAGAGAAGACAATGATGTTGAAATCCTAGAAGAACGTATTCAAGACTTTATCAATTCTCTTCACGATTATATCTACCAGGAAGAAAGGCAAAGAGAGCACAATTCAGTGGTTCGCACTATTCTTGAGACAAGATTCTGTCGAGATCAGAAGATCATTTACTCTAAGGTTTATAACGCCTTAGCCGGATCTGAACTTCCGTTCTCACGAAACCAACGAGCACTACTGACTCTCATCCGGAAGCATATGGATCTTTTCATCGGACGCCCAACTTATCACTCTGATTTGCAAATGATCGAGGATATTCACAGCCTTTTCGCTCTCTTGGAAAGAGATAATTTCGAAAGCACACCAGACAGACTAGTGATTTACGTAACAATTGATCACCATGCTGATCTGATTACCAAAGAGTTACGAGATGCTGTTACGGAGGAAGTAAGGCGAAACAATCCGTTCTCTCATCTTGAACCAGATCGAGTCAACATTGCCACCTATGTTACGAAGCAGATATCACGTATCTTCCACGAATCCACAGATCCTAGTTTCACATTTAAAGCTAGATGTCGGGAGATATACTCAAAGACGGTGACATTAATGCTCGGGTCAGGATTGCTGTTCACTTCTTTTCAGCTTCGTCTTTTAACAAATCTGTGCAAAGCTACAGACTCTTACTGTGGAGATCACCATTCCGAAGACTTCGAGATTCTAAAGATACAGTTTCTAACATTGTTTGAAGACCTCCGAAATGAGCATCCCATCAGAGAAACAATCACCACCAACACTGCTTCTATGATTGACATTTATGGGTCAACCAGCAGAGCCGTGAATCATATTCTCATCGGACTTCAAGACTTATCAAGAGCCGAAACTGCGCACTACTTATCATTCAGAAGATCTTCAAGAGAAGTGTCGGATCTTCTACCACTATTGGTCCGGCACTTTCTTAGGATTTACCCGCCAAGACTCACATTGCCTCGAGAAGACCAAGATCACAACCATCAGCGAGGAATGCTTGCTTTTTAAAAGCATCACTATGGTCGAGCCAACGACCTTAAACAAAAGCGCTTCTCGGGAGGCAACCCGTGCAATAAAGTAGAGTAGAAGAATAAAGGATGAGAAATTGTGATGTAGTCCAACGGTTGGTGGCCTGCCTCCTTTAGGAGAGGTCAGGAGTTCGACCCCCGTTGGCTACATAATAAAAACACAATTTCATCCCTGCCATGAAGTATCCACCCATGGCACCTTTCCCATATCGTTTGGGGGGTAAAGGGGAGGGGGTTTTACTTGGCTGTGCCCTTGGATCGGTTTCAAGGTTTCCTCCCGGGCAGCAATGGGGGCGGGGTTTATCGCTGCATCGGCATAGTCGAAACGGAAGATGATCCCAACGGGTGGTTAAAGTCTCCCTCGGGTGATCCCAATCGCTGTTAAAAAAGAAGAAGAATAAAAGATGACAAATGAGCCGATAAAAGACGCAAGGATTGGAAACCAGCCACATCTGCTAGGGGTATTTCTTTC
Organism: Rutidosis leptorrhynchoides; assembly: GCF_046630445.1. Taxonomy (NCBI): domain Eukaryota; kingdom Viridiplantae; phylum Streptophyta; class Magnoliopsida; order Asterales; family Asteraceae; genus Rutidosis; species Rutidosis leptorrhynchoides. The sequence continues at coordinate 665,542,193 of NC_092334.1, forward strand.
TTTTAGCTACTAGCTCAAGATTCAAACTATGCCACATCATAGCTTATCACTAAGTGTGGGATAACACCCAATTGAAACACTAGACAAATATTCCCAAATCTTCAACTAAAACTCCTTTGTGTGGGATACACTAGGAACATTGAGGACAATATTCGTCTAAGTGTGGGATGTTGGTATAATCTTTTTATGCTGTATTAAAATAACCCATTACGAAGATTCCAAGTTGTGATGACCCGTCCAAATCCATTTGGACGAATACACCATTCATTGATTTCATAGTGAGGTTTTGACCTCTATATGATATGTTTTGTAAGCATTGCATTCTTTTGAAAAGGTACACCATAAATGAATATATAAATCCAAGGTTTTCGACGTCTGATGATTTCTACGTATAGACAATCATCGTATATAATAGTTTCTAACAATACATCCGTTGACAATACAGTCAAATAAGATACATGGTGATGATTTTGTGAATGCAAAGTTTTCTCGAATAAAGCATGTATGACTCCATGCACATAACTTGTATAACATATAAGCAAACAGCAGAAGACTTCTAGGAACCTGAGAATAAACATGCTTAAAAGGGTTAACACAAAGGTTGGTGAGTTCATAGTTTTAATGTTGCGCATAATCTGTATATAAAGGTGGATCACAAGATTTCAGTTGTTTCATCCGAAACGTTTATCAAAATATTCTACGAAATTAAGCACCTGGTAACTAAACTTTAACGTTATAATAAGTACCCTTGTTTTAACATACATGCAACCAACATGTACAATACACGCAATCCAACGTGTACTAACCTCAAATAGCATACGTCTGTTTATAGTTCAGGCTAGGGTTTATATACCTGGAACATACGGGGATGTCAAGCCCTATGGATCCATATACAACTATTCGCGCCCATCAGTTCTTTTAACCGGTAGTTACTAGTTACCAAATCTAAGGGATTTTCGGTTCAAACTCATTGTAGAATTAAGTATGTACTTGTATCCATTGCGTTTAAAATAAAGTGCATGTATTCTCAGCCCAAAAATATAGATTGCAAAGGCAATTAAAAAGGGAGCAAATGAAACTCACCTTAGCAGCACATAAGGTCATTCACCGAAATGTGACCGAAACTCGGAAAGCAAAATAACCGTAGATCTCAACCTAGAGAACATATGTTGGTCAATACATGTCTAACAAGCTAGGTCAGGTCATAGTGTAGCACAATCCTAATGCTCGAAACCGACATGCAAAAGTTAACAAAAGTCATCTCAAAAGTCAACCTGACCCAATATGATCTTTAAATCTATACATGTTTATTAACATAATATAAGTCTTGATAATTGAACGAATTTATAGTTTATCAAACTCAAAATATTATTTATTTCAGGAGCTATATTTATATTTGAATTATCATGAAAATCGAACATATTTTATTATTTCACATAGTTTTTCCAATACTTGTAAAATTAGATTATAGTGTTTATAAAGCTTTAAAACCTGATAAGACAGTCAATTTTGACAATTGTTTACCAAAACTAGACTTGCCTTATATAGAAATTCATTTACTCGATTAGTAATATCTAAAAATCCAATTTATCAATCTCATAGACAAGTTGTTTAAATATTAGTTTACAGTTTCAAACACAATTTCAATTAACGTCAAACATAATTCAGTTGACCATATCTTTTAATCCGTTCATCGAAATCACGCGATTTTTAAATGAAAAGTTAATAAATTTTTGCCAGCTTTCCAAAAACATGCATATCATATACTTTATATCAGTAGCATATGTATCAATTTCGTGATTCATCATAAACTATCTAACTACAAAATTAAAGCATACAAGCATGCATAAACATATATACTCGAGCACTAGAGATGGATACACTATTAATATATAAAAGATAAGATATGAATGCTCACGTATCAATGTTGTGATTCAATATTGTAGGAAAGTACGTAGACGCAACGGAGATGATAAACACTAAGTTTGACTTGCGAACAATACCCACGAACATTACCCATAACCTCCATAGCTATAACCCATAGTTTCCTTAGCTTAAACCCGTTTGAAAACTCGTTTTGAAATCGTTCGAGCATACTCCCGTCGTAATATTTTATGTATAATACTACTAATAATAATACCAATAATAAGATTAATAATAATATTAATCCTAATAATAATAATAATAATAATAATAATAATAATAATAATAATAATAATAATAATAATAATAATAATAATAATAATAATAATAATAATATAAATAATAATATAAATAAATAATTACAGAGTATATCAGTAAGATAGAGAGATAGAGTGTGAAGAACTGCGCGAGAATTCGATCAATTTATAGACATTTCCTGATCCCAAGCCCCATGCGATCGCATGGGTTTCATGCCCATTTGTCATGCGATCGCATGGCCAGCTGGTACGCACCCAATATGTTTTGTTTTCTTGTTTGTCGACAAATTTTTCACTATAGCAAATAGTGTTTACTGTAGCAAATAGTGTTACTGCAGCAAATAGTATTTACTGTAACAAAGTCGTTTTTACTGTACCAAATAGTGTTTACTATAGCAAAGTCGTTTTTACTGTAGCAAATAGCGATTTTTGAAAACACTGTAGCAAAACAATTTATACTGTAGCAAATAGTGATTTTCAAAAATATTGTAGCAAAATGATTTTTACTGTAGCAAATAGTGGTTTTCGAAAACACTGTAGCTTTTCGGGTACTGTAGCAATTCGAAAATACTGTAGTAAATTAGTGTTTTACTTGTTCATCTTAAACGTTTTAGTTAACTTATCTAAATATCAATCGAATCAATAAACGAATGTTACTATCGTTTACTAAATAACTTGAAATTATATATATGTATATATCTTTATTTAATATATATAAATCAGTTTTTAAATACACATTGCAAGTTATTTATGAATAATTAATATTCTAACTTATTGTATATATATATATATATATATATATATATACTTACAAATAGATGTTCGTGAATCATCGGTCAATAGTCAAAAGTTAACTGAATATATAACATTAGTTTAAAAAGTTTGAGAATCAATATTACAGACTTTGCTTATCTTGTTGAAATCATATAAAGATTAAGTTTAAATTTGGGCGGAAATTTCCGGGTTGTCACACAAGTCCTTAAGCCAAATTTCAAAATTTTTGCAAAAGAAAGTCTTTTCAAAAAAGTATTTTTGAAAACCTAAAACGTTTGTCAATAAAAATAAGGCTTAAGTAAGGTGGAAATCTTGTTAGGTTGAACCAAATATCTAATAGAGCATTGCATAACTAAGGCATTATCGACCTAAATTGATTATGGTGAGGTACCCCAAAAAAAGACCAGCATTCATCTTTAATGCTTCACTATTTTCCGTTGAGAGTGCTGATGTCTGTGCTCAGAATCAGAACTTGCTTTAGATCTGCATTTCCAAGCAGCGAAACGTGATTCGGTTGTATTCAAAAGAGCTAGCCATTTGTCAAAAATAAGCCTTCCGCACCTCCACTACTTCCACTCCACCACCACATCATCCTTACTATAACTCGAAAAATCCAGAAAATGAGATTCTTTCCGAAAACCCGATGTTATAAACCTCTCAAGTATCATGGCAAAGGTCTTGAAAAAGTTTACCGGCAAAAAGTTTCTCGAGATGAAGTCTCCAAAAAAAAAAAAAAAAAAAAAATTCAAAGTTCTGAAAAGGAGCAGAACTCAATAAGAGAAATGCCGAAGAGAACTTGACTGAAAATGATTATCAAATGAAGAAAAGTTCAAAAGTGTTTCTCAAAATACTTCAGCACTCCTATCTATCCGACTAAAAGTCTGTATAAAGATTACATTACCCTTTTATATCACCCCTCAAAAAGAACTCCACTACCACTCCAAACTTCCTTCTCCATTATTGACAAATGACCTACAAGCTGAGATTACTACCATTCTCACATTAGCATCAAGGATTTGATTCTTTATCAAGCCTATGACGATGGGTGGAGCATGACTGGCTATGAGTGTGTTCATATCTTAGATCTATAGGGAACCCTAAACACTTGAGTGATTTGAGTGACCCGTGAAAGCTAGCTTATGTCATGTAACCTCCTCGCATGCTTGAAGAGATAATTTCAATCATAACATAGATGACTCACCTTATCTTTTTGCTCTTATAATAAAAGTAAACCGCTTAGGCTATTAGAAAAGAAACGCTGAAAAGATTCTTAAGGAAATGAGAGTTTGCTTGAGGACAAGCAAAGTCTAAGTGTGGGATATTTGATATCGGATAAAAAGTCACGTTTTCACCTGTAACGACCCGTCAAAATCACTATTGACGCAGCACGTTAATCATTGATTCCACAGTGAGGTTTTGACCTCTATATGATATGTTTTGATAAAATATTGCATTCATTAAAATAAGTGACTTTCTAAACATAGAAAGTTATAAACATGTGGGCGAGTGCTTAGGTATAAGCAAAACCCCAAAATACATAAGTCTTTAATTTACAGGTTGACTTCACAGTCCAATTATTTATTACACAATGCAGTTTTATTTTGAATGCAATAAACTTTGTACAAAGCATGAGAGACTCCATGCAGGTAACAAGCACATCACAGCGGAAGCATTCTAAGGACCTGAGAATAAAACATGCTAAAAAGTCAACACGAATGTTGGTGAGTTATAGGTTTAATTGCTCGAGTCATAAACATATATAAAGATAGACCACAAGATTTCATTAAAAGTTTATCAATAGATTCTACATAACAGAGCACCCTGGCAACTAAACTTAACGCTATAGTGATAATTACCCCATTCGTTTTAATACACGCAAACCAACGTGTCTTAAACTCAAATAACATACGTCCGTTAAAAGGCTAGCGCTCTAGCTCGGACGGGGATGTCAAGCCCTATGGATCCATATACAATTATTCGCGCCCACCAGTCCATATCCTATGTACTGGCAGCTACTAGTTACCAAAGCTAAGGGATTTTCGGTTTAACTCAGTGTAGAATTTTGTATGTACTTGTGTCTTATTGCGTTTAAAATAAATTGCATATATTCTCAGCTCAAAAATATTTAAAGTATTTAAAAAGGGAGACTATAACTCACAGTTCAATATTGCGATTCAATATTGTAGGCAAATTGCGTAGACGTAATGATGGTAGACGACTGTATGGTTGGTCTTGGATTAAAAAACAATACCCCGAACAATACCCAATATTTCCTTATTTTAAAACGGTTTGAAACCCGAATTAAAAATACCCTCGAATATACTTTATTATTATTAAACTTAAAATTAAAATTATAATTATAAATATAAAATATTTAGAGAAAGAACGTAATTGTGTGATATTTTCCGTCGAACAAGCTAGCCTTTTATAGTACTTTTCGATTTACTGTAGCTCATGCGATCGCATGAGTTTTCAGTGTTTTTTCCATGCGATCGCATGGCCGCCTTTTCCGTTTTTGTTTGCTAGTTCGTCGACATCAAATAGTGTTTACTGTAGCAAATAGTGTACTGTAGCAAATAGTGTTTTACTGTAGCAAATAGTGTTTTACTGTAGCAAATTACTGCAGCAAAGTCATTTTCACTGTAGCAATGTAGCAAAATACGGTTTCACTGTAGCAAATAGTGTTTTACTGTAGCAAAGTAATTTTTACTGTAGCAAATAGGGTTTTACTGTAGGAAAGTTGTTTTTACTTGTACATATATATATATATATATACATACATATAATTGTTCATGAATCGTCGAGAGTAGTCAAAGGTAATTGTATATATGAAACAGTTCTAAAATTTTGAGACTCAATCTAACAGACTTTGTTTAATATGATAAAATAATAAATCGTATAGAGAATTGGTTTAAATAAGTCAAAAAATTTCGGGTCATCACATCACCCCGGTATTAAGGCCCAAAAACAAGAAATATTCGAACTTTGTCGGCAAAATACCCACTTCGTCGGTTAGAATTGAAGAACAAGTAATTATGAAGACGGTGCAAAAAGAATCAAGAGAATCGGAGCTAAAATGAATATTCTAGAGCAAAAACGGTGAAAGACAAGAAATCAAGTTACGATCCAGGGAAAATCAGGCTGACCAGGCCAGCAAACGGCCTGCCAAATGATCAGATCAAACAGGCTCGATAAACGGCTTGCCTTAGCAACCGGCCTCCAAAAACGGCCTGCCAAACGGCCTGCCTGCCGTTTGCAGGCAAAAATCTTGTTTATTTAAAGGGTCTTTGTCATTCATTCCAACACACACTTCAATTAACTTCTTTCTCTCTCTTGTACAATATTAGCATACTCTCAAGGCCTTCGACTCCGTACGGGAAACCTAGTACCCGGAGAAGAACGCCGAAGATTGTATTAGGAGCGGTCTGGAGTCTTGAAGTTGTCACTTTTGTATTCGGAACTCGTTTAATCTACTGGTACTTCTATCCCTTATCTTTATGTCTTCTATCATTATGTTATGTGATATTGTTGCCATAATTAGCAAGTAGTTATCTTTAGTGTATGCTATGATGTAAGCAATTATAATGGCGAAATAATATTATGGTCTGTGTATGCTATTGAAATGCTTTCCGATTATGCTTTAAACTCAATTTCTTTTCCAACTAATAGAACGTAGTTATTGGCTCTATTATTGGGAAGTCGCGAACCCCGATTCAGAGTACACTATCTGTGTCACCCCTTGGTAAGAGAAGTCTATCGGATACAACGTAAGATCGACTGAGGCACACCGGTTGTAGTAAGTCTATCAAGCCTTGGATTCTGAGTGAGGACTCTTTCGTAGTGAAATATCTGACTAGACCCTTAGTACATTGTCGGTCCCAGACCATGCTAGTGTAGTCACCAAGCATATAAACTTCGTACGTGTACGCTGAAGCACAACGGTTGTTGTAAGCTGTACCTCTGCTAAGTAAGGCCATGGAACCAGGTCAGTGTTGATCAGTACACTGCACCATAACGCGGTCTCAAGCATTGCACCCCGCTTGAGGGATTCTTAGTTAATTAAGGAACTATTTGTTTAAACACATAAAGGATTGGACCGTTAGGATAACCGAACGTGTTCATGGAAGTCAGCTTGACTTGGCCATGGTGTTCTTCATGGTTGAACTCTTTTTAAGGGCCTAACTATCTTTTAAACCCAATCATTAACGAAAGAATTGAAACACATCACGTCTCTCGGATATGGTAAACCATGTATTCTATTATACTTAAGAAAGTTTAGACCATTGTGGAATGTTAATACGTCACCCAACAGAGTCGCTCAATTGGATGAGCCGTCTGAACGTGTATGACTGTAGTCAGACTGCACGGGCGTCGGGGGTAAGGGACGTTGCTGTCTATTCAGAATCTTCAAGCCTAACACAGTACCCAGTGACATGTCTTATAACAGGGAAGTTTAGGACCAGTGTAATGAATACAAGGCCTCTGCCTATTCATGAGCCAGCATTCCATAATCTCGACAGAATAACTGATGAAGTCATAGTATGCACTCACTTTAACCTTATCTGAATTACGAATTTTATCGCATTTACTTTATCTGTCTTATAAATTAGAAAATCCCAAAATTAGATAACCACTACTCCTTCCTAACTATCTTAGGCTTAAATATAGGTTCGATTCTACTGATATCTCAAAAATACGACTCTAGGTCATACTTCCCTTACTCATACTAAGGAGTAGTACGATTTAGGCCCCGCTAAATATAAATTTAAAATAGTACCTCCCCTTGGGTGGCTGATCCTGGCGCGCTGCGGCCCGACGACACCACACGAATAAAACCGTCCGTTTTGGCCATATCACGAGCATAGAAACTAAAAACCGGAAGAAAACTAAACCTAACGTTATCTATAATCGATCCTCGCCCAATAATCCATCGACAAAGACACATCCTACAAAACCGACCAACTTATAACCAAACCTAGAAAACGAAAACACAAACCAACATAAACAAAACCACAAGCAAGAAACAAATAAGCCACCTACGCCCTACTTTGCCGTGCTCGAAAAATTTAATCAAAGTGCTTTAAGTTTAATTAACAAGATATAATTCATTACTAAATAAGACAACCGTCTGAAGTTTATCATTCATTCAATCAAACAAATATAATTAACAAAATTTATATAATATAAATGATTTTTCTGTTAAAACAAAGAATTGATAAATTTGATCTTGTATTTGAATACTAGTTATTTGATTACAATTGATTTGGATTTTATGAGCTTGATACATGTATCTTTATATAAACAAGGCCTAACAGCTCTTTCTATTGAAGGTATGGTTCTAAAAGTACTTTTGGAACCCTTTTGTCTAATTGAAGAAATCTGCAGCTTAGAGCCGTTTGTCTTAGGTTGCCTTATGTTGACATGTGACTTTAACAAATCTGGAAATGATGAAAAGGTATTCTCTGATCCTAAAGTCAAATTACTAAATACGGTAATTTAACTTTTGTTGACTTGTTGCATTCTAACACTCTCCCTCAAGTTGAACAGTGGGGTTTCTAATGTTCAACTTGTCGAGAACATCACTGAAGAATCTTTCGTTGACAGATTTGGTAAGAATGTCTGCTAGTTGATCTTCAGATCTGTTTAATGGAAGAGAGATAATTTCAGCATCTAATTTTTCTCTAATGAAATGTCTGTCGATTTCAACATGTTTCGTCCTGTCGTGTTGAGCTGGATTTTCTAAGATGGCAATGGCGGCTTCGTTGTCGCACAATATTTGAATGGCTTCTTTTGGAGGGAACCCAATCTCTGTTAAAAGTTTTCGAATCCACAATGCTTCGACTACCCCCTTTGCTATCCCTCTAAATTCTGATTCGGCACTTGATAAGGAAAAAACTTTTTGTTTCTTGCTTCTCCATGCCACTAAGTTTCCTCCAACGATTGAAAAGAAACCAGAAGTTGACCGTCTATCTCCTTTTTCTCCAGCCCAACTTGCATCCGTATAAACTTGTGCTTCAAGGTGCCTATTCTTTTTAAATATAACTCCATGACTTGGTGTTTTCTTTAAGTATCTAATGATCCTCATTGCGGCTTCCATATGATGAACTTGTGGATGGTGATTAAATTGACTCACAACTCCTACTACATATGCTATATCTGGTCGAGTATGTGCAAGATAAATAAGCTTTCCGACCAATCTTTGGTATTGTCCTTTATCAGTGAGCTCGGCATCGTCTTCCATGTAAACCTTTTGATTTAGAATCATTGGAGAACCGGCTGACTTGCAATTGATCATTCTTGTTTCTGCAAGTAGATCAAGAATATATTTCTTTTGACAAATAAATATTCCCTGTTGGGATCTTAATACTTCAATCTCCAAGAAGTATTTAAGTCTGCCTAAATCTTTCATTTCAAATTCTTTGAATAAATTTATTTTTAAGTTAGAAATTTCTTCTTTATCATTCCCCGTTATTATCATATCATCGACATAAATGATTAAACATGTGATTAAATTTTCCTTTCGTTTAAAAAAGAGTGTATGATTCGAGTTACTTTGTTTAAAATCATATTTTTTCATAAATAGCGTGAATCTCCCAAACCAAGCCCGTGGGGACTGTTTTAACCCATATAAAGATTTATTAAGTCGACAAGCTTCCCCATTTTTGAATTTTCCAGAGAATTCTGGAGGAGCTTCCATATAGACTTCTTCCTTTAGTTCGCTATGTAGAAAGGCATTCTTCACATCAAATTGGTGAGGTGGCCATTCTTCATTTGCAGCAACTGAGAAAAGAACCATGATGGTATCAATCTTCGCAACCGGTGAGAAAGTCTTGGAATAATCTATTCAATATGTTTGAGTATATCCCTTAGCAACTAGCCGAGCTTTATATCTTTCAATGGTACCATCTGGTTTATATTTTATTGTAAACACCCATCGATTTCCTACTGGTTTTTTTTGTTGAGGAATGACACATTTTTCCCATGTGTCACTTTTCTTGAGGGCTTCCATTTCTTCTTCCATAGCCTTCTTCCATTTTTCAGATTTCATGGCTTGGTCTACCGTTGTTGGAATCTCTTCGGAATACAATGCAGAGTTGAACTTTTGAGCTTCACTTAATAGGTTTCCTTGTGCTATATTGGTAATAGGATACCTTGATCTTTGATCTTCCGTTTCTGGAGAGTATCTCTTTGGTGGTACACCTCTGTTGATTCTTTGTGGTAACACATATCTTTCGGTGGTTTCCTCAGAAGTGGAATTATTGTCAAGTGGTATATCGTGAGTTTGACTGTTTTGTTCCTCTTGAACTTCATTACTTGAGGAGATTTCATTTGGTTCAGTGTTTGGTGATTCCGGACCAGGATTTGGTGATTCAGGATTTAGTGATTCGGGACCAGGGTTTGGTGTTAATATTTGGATATTGTCGGGATTGGGTGTTGGTGCTTGAATGTTACTAGTTTTTGGTATCCGGGTTATCCAACGGAGAATGTCATTATCCTCTTTCTCCCATTCACTCGTGTGTTGGGTATCATAAAAATATTCGGTTTCGACAAAGTCACAGTTCATTGTAGTAAAAACATGATGTGTTTTGGGACTATAATAGCGATATCCTTTTTGGTTTATTCCATAGCCAACCATGACACATTTTTTCGCACATGGATCAAGTTTGGTACGCTCATGTTTTGGAATATGGACAAAGACCGAGCAACCAAATATTCGAGGTTCAATGCTAAATGAAGTAGGAAGGGTATGGAATTGGGAAAGAGTATCTTAAGGGGTTTTTGTGCCCAAAATTTTAGTGGATAAACGGTTAATAAGATAGGTTGCGGAAGCAAGAGCTTCGGGCCAAAAACTCTTTTGAGCCTTGGATTCAATTAATAAAGCTCTTGTCATTTTTAAGAGTAGTCAATTTTTTCGTTCGGCTACTCCGTTTTGTTCGGGAGTATGAGCACAAGATGTTTGGTGAATTGATAATGCTAAAAACGAACATATATTTCATAGCATTATCCCTCAAGAAAGACAAGCTTTTAGTTGCAATTGTTCTATTTACAAGTAATATTCGTTTAAATAATAAAAGGTGAAGACAAAAGACAGATGCAAGGACGTTCGAAAATCCGGAACCGAGACCAGAGTCAAGTCTCAACGCTCGACGCAACGGACTAAAATTTACAAGTCAACTATGCACATAAATATAATATAATATTTAAATAATTCTTAAAATGATTTATATATTATATTTATTTATTAATCCGTCGGCAAGCTAGGAAACAAAGTCACATGAGCTGGAAAAAGTGGCCATGCGATCGCATGGCCTGGAAGCGCAAATTCCATGCGATCGCATGGCAGTAGGTACCAGGCCACATCTATAAATTTCGCAGTTTTTGGTCGAATATTATCATCTTTTTCTCTTCCATCACTCAACGATATATATATATATATATATATATATATATATATATATATATATATATATATATATATATATATATATATATTATAATTTTAATTTTAATTCTAATTCTAATTCTAATTCTAATAATAAGGGTATGTTAGCGAATGTTGTAAGGGTGTAAGTTGAAATTCTGTCCGTGTAACGCTACGCTATTTTTAATCATTGTAAGTTTTGTTCAACCTTTTTAATTTAATGTCTCGTAGCTAAGTTATTATTATGCTTATTTAATGCCGAAGTAATCGTGATGTTGGGCTAAATATTAAAATTAGGTAATTGGGCTTTGTACCATAATTGGGGTTTGGATAAAAGAACGACACTTGTAGAAATTAGACTATGGGCTATTAATGAGTTTTATATTAACTAAACGATACCTCGTTAATTTAATATATAGACTTATAATTTGACGTATTTATATATAACCACGTACTCTTGACTGAGTACGGTGGGCAGGATATCTATAAATACCAATAATTTTTCATTTTACCGGACACGGGATTGAATTAATAGTTAATAGACTATTTGAAACAGGGGTGGATTACATTCAAGGGTAATTGGTGTAATTGTTAACAAAGTAGTAAAACCTTGGACTACACGCAGTCGATAACATGGTGTATTCATTAAACAAAGTATTAAGACCTTGTTACAATTCGAATCCCCAATTAGTTGGAATATTTGACTTCAGGAATAAGAATAATTTGACGAAGACTTTCGCATTTTATGATTATAACTGATGGACTATTATGGACAAATCTGTATGGACATATCAAATAATCCAGGACAAAGGACAATTAACCCATGAGAATAAACTAAAAACAACACGTCAAACATCATGATTAAGGAAGTTTAAATAAGCATAATTCTTTTATTTCATATTTAATTGCACTTTTAATTATCGCACTTTTATTTATTGTCATTTTATTTAATTGCATTTTTAATTATCGTACTCTTTAATTATCGCAATTTTATTTTATCGCACTTTTATTTATCGCAATTTCATCATCGTTATTTACTTTACGCTTTAAATTAAGTTATATTTATTTTTAATATTTTACATTAGGTTTTAACTGCGACTAAAGTTTTAAAAATTGACAAACCGGTCATTAAACGGTAAAAACCCCCTTTTTATAATAATAATATTACTTATATATTTTTGTATTTTTACAAATATAGTTTTTAAAAATATAGCGTTAAGCTTGTTTAAAAGATCCCTGTGGAACTAACCGGACTTACTAAAAACTACACTACTGTACGATTAGGTACACTGCCTATAAGTGTTGTAGCAAGGTTTAGGTATATCCACTCTATAAATAAATAAATCACTTGTGTAAAATTGTATCGTATTTAATAGTATTTCATTGTAAAAAATATAACTATTTTGTATACACCCCTACGCACATCATGAATAATCCCTTTATCTTCACAAAATTGTTTCATTGAAATATTGAAAAACTCACCCAATTATCGGATCTTAAAATTTGTATATTTTTGTTAAATTGAGTTTGTACCATTTTATAGAAGTGGAAAAAATTTTCAAACACTTCTGACTTGTGAGTTAAAAAATAAATCCAGGTCATGGGTGAATGGTCATCAATAAATAAGACAAAGTATCGAAAATTTCTCCCCCCAGCAACCGGTGCAGGACCCTACACATCAGAATGGATTAAAGCAAAAGGTACTTCTTTTCTAGTATTACTAGGTTTAAACGTACTTCGGTGGTTTTTAGCCAGAATACAAGTTTCACAATTTAAGTTTACATTAGACGAAAAAAGACTAGGAAATAAGTCGTGTAAATATCCGGCTGATGGGTGACCCAACCTCCTATGCCATAACTAAGCTTCCCTAGTAGGTGTTCCGTGAGCAAGCATCACGGTACCTTGTTGGGTTACTTCGTCTACATAGTACAACCCATCCCGTTCGGTACCACGCCCAATAATTACCCTAGTCCTAATGTCTTGAAGGATACAGAAAGTGGGGTGTAGTAAAACCAAACAATTTAGTTCTTTTGTAACGTGGCTAATGGATAATAGTTTGTGAGACAGGGCCGGTATATATAAACAGTTAGATAATTTCAACGTCGGAGTAATTTCAATTCTTTCACCCCCTTTCACTTGTACAACCCCTCCATTAGCAGTTTGGATTTTATTTACCCGAGGGTTTGATTCGGAACAAAAGTCGAATTTTTCAAAACTCATGGTGTGAGTAGCACCACAATCAAAAATCCATTCGTTACTTTTTACGTTGTTTGAAATGATATTAGCTTTTTCGTTAAAATTTTCACATAGGTTTTGGGCTGATTTACCTTTTATATCTTTATTTTGGGTCAGGGCTTGAACAGTCCCATTAGGCCCACCCTTATTTTCTTATTGGGCCGAATTATTTAGCCCACCTCCTGTTATTTGGTCACACCATATAAGCCCACTCCCCTTTCTCTTTTTCATATTCGTGTTCCTTTTCCCTTCATCACTGTATCAGTCACCAATTTAGGGTTTCTTATGTTTCTCCCTTTTTTTTCAATCTCTGGTGATTTTGATAGAACAGAAGGATCTAATCCTTCTTCTTATTCGATTGTACGAAGGCAATACAATCGATTAGGGTTATTCCCTTCCCCGGATCGATGCTAATTAGGGTTTTCCTTTTTTACTTTGATCGATTGTTGCACTTTTGATCTCGAGTTAATGGTTGAGGATGTTTTCATCCCATGTTTGATCCTATATTTGGGATTATGGTCATCTGACCATCCTTTTTCAGGTGATATATGTGAAAAATTGGGAATATTCCCTTTTTCTTTGGTCGATGTTTTCAACTGTGACGATGAGCTAGGGTTACAGTCTTTAGACTTCCCTTTTTTCGTTGTTTGAATAAAGACATTCGTGAAGATAGGGCTTGAGGGTTTTACCCTCACCCTTATATGCGATAAGAATTTAGGTTTTGAGTTACCTCTTGTTGATTGTTCAGATGAACTGCTACTTTTGTTGTTGGCTGTATCTACCTTCGATGGTACAGTCGTTATTTTTCCAGCGACGATGACCGAAGGCTGTGATGCAACCCCTTTGGCTGGTATATCATTTGATGTTGCCTCGAGGGTTTGTTGGCTGAGAATTTCAAGGTAACTTCTTATTCTAAAGGTTTTATCTGGTTTGTTATCGCTAGATTGATGAATTGAGTTACCGTCTTCTTTATACATGGCAGCTCGATTCTCTTGGTAAATGACTGAAACTAAAAACGAGTGTCTTGATCCAAGATCGACACCGTAATCTCTGATACCATGTTAAAACAAAGAATTGATAAATCTGATCTTGTATTTGAATACTAGTTTATTTGATTACAATTGAATTGGATTTTATGAGCTTGATACATGTATCTTTATACAAACAAGGCCTAACAGCTCTTTTTATTGAAAGTATGGTTCCAAAAGTACTTTTGGAACCCTTTTGTCTAATTGAGGAAATCTGCAGCTTAGATCCATTTGTCTTGGGTTGCCTTATGTTGACATGTGACCTTAACAAATCTGAAAATGATGAGAAAGTATTCTTTGATCCTAAAGTCAAATTATCAAATACGGTAATTTGACTTTTGTTGACTTGTTGTTGCATTCTAACACTTTCACCAGACCTTGATGGGTTCAATATTCATTAGTATTTATAGGAAATTACAAATGATTACATAGAATGTGAATAAGGGAAATATACAAAGTCTAACTATCAAATATTACATAATATATTTACTAAATATAAACAGAACTTGAAAGATCTTCCACTTGTTCTCCAAGTAGACGTGATCATGGTCATGATCACGTACGTGATTACGTCTGCTTGTCTTCATATACTCTAACACCCCCTCAAGCGAATAGGTGGATAACAACCACAATCTTGGTTCGAAATGATTCAAAACATCGGACTAGGCAGGGTCTTGATAGTACATCTTTCAAGTTGTCCTAACTTAACGCGTGGTGTGCTACCCGAGCACGTCAGACGGCGCTTCTTCGAGGTTCTCCTAATGACACACGTGGTGACAAACCTGTCAAGAAAAAAAATAGAAAATGAAGAGTGGTGGTGGCGGAGGGCTACCAGCGGTTATAGAGACGACGACACAAAGATGAGCTGACTCAGTCTCTTTGTAGAGACAGTGGCATGATGACGGCCTGACTCGATCTCTAGATAAAAACCGCTCAACGAAGGTATTAAGTGTACGATCAGTGCTATGATTGCTCAATGCTCAGGTGAAGAATTGGCATCAAATATACGTACATGAGGTTGATAAAATTATATAAATATGTGGAAGACACCGATAATGACTCTTGATTAGTAGACAAGACACTTGAAATTTATTAATTAATTATATAATAATGATAATAGGATCTTGCACATGGATAGTCCATACAAGAATTTGAAAGAGAAGGAAACTTGACGGTGGAAGGTAGAACAAGATTGTCTTTGTGAGGTATCATTGTTTCGTAAGATGGTAAGAAGAGAAGAGGTGAGATCGTGATTTGAGCGATTTTTTTAGAATAGAGAAATTAGAAGATCGAAGAAATGCAGTTAGAAGAGTAGGATAGAATTGACATAAGAAGAAAAGAGATTTTAGAATGGGTTAGAGGATCGATTAGGCAGATACCATATTAGAATTAGAATTGATATAATTATATAAACGACCTTCCTCCACACCTTGGTGGGTTTGGTATTCATTAGTATTTATAGGAGACAACAGGTGATTACAGAGAATGTAAATAAGGAAAAGATACAAAGTCTTAACTATCAAATATTACATATTCTGATATATTTACTAAATATAAATAATCTTCAACTTGGTCTCCAAGTAGATGCAGTGGCGAATCTAGGATCAAAACACAATGTGGTCCTGAATTTTTTTTTTTTCATAACTAATTATATATGATAGATATTTTATTAGTTGTTTACCTCTAAAAAACTATAAATTTTAAAAATATATGAGGTCCCGTAGTGAAATTTAGTAGTGTCATGAATCGGAAGAATAATTCATAAAAAAAATTTCAAACTAGTGGGGTCATATGACCCCACTCCACAACACCTAGCCTCGCCACCGAGTAGATGTGATCATGATCATGATCATGTGATTACCGCTGCCTGTCTTCATATAGTCTAACAATAATTTATCAAAACTCCATCCTCAAAAGCAAAAAGCACATCTAATCTAATCGTCGCGGTTACAACTGACAATATCAAAGCAACATTAATAACTGATCATTGAAGGATATGAAATATATTTTTAAGTTTCAATCAAGGTGAATAATCTCTCTTAAGTTAACAAAGTCAAAAACTGAGGTTCTGACTTTGGAACAGTTTACATTGTCCGTTGAGTTTTATATACACTTGTATTTGTATTGTATTTGTACTCTTTGTCCATTAACTTATAGTACCATCAGATTCATTATTCATTAACTATAACTGTATTGAAATACCATATGCTAGATAATTTTCTATTACACTATATACCATTAACCTCTTATATTAAATCCTGCCTCTGCTTTGCTTGGAATTACAAATTAATTAGAGACTCAACAAACTTATCAAAACACAACACTAATTACACTACTTTAGCCACTAATCGAAGCGACCTCTTCTTATGTGAAACAGTCCCAGTAGTCGCTAAAGTATCGATATCTTTCATTCCATCAGGTATTTCCCAATCAAACGCGTAAACAAGATTCGCAAGTGCCACCTCAACTGTTGTAGCTCCCAGTGACATCCCAGGACACCCTCTTCGACCAGAACCAAATGGGATAAACTCAAAATCTAAACCTTTGTAGTCAATACTATTACCTATGAACCTCTCTGGATCAAACTCCTCGGCTCGTTCCCAACAATTTGGGTCTCGTCCTATGGCCCACACGTTTACGTACACTAGTGTCTTTTTGGGAATCTCGAATTTGTCTAAAACACATCTATCTCTTGATTCATGTGTGACTAAAAGTGGTGCAACTGGTTGTAATCTTAGTGTCTCTTTAATAACCGCTTTAAGATAGTCTAGCTTATCAAGATCGTCTTCGTGTACTCTCCCTTTGTTTCCAACCACATTTCTCACTTCTTGTTGAACAATCTTTAAAGATTGTGGGTTCTTCATCAACAAAGTCATCGCCCACACCACGGTTGTTGCACTTGTTTCTGTCCCTCCTAACAATATATTCTACAAAATCGAAACACGCACGACACATTAAACATTTTTAATCACTATATAGATCTATTACAAAATACTATTAATGACCAAAATACTAAAATTAGTCACTATGGTGTGTTAGGTCATTGACGAACTTTTTAATAGTAACATAATAAATTAATAGTAATAGTAATTAAATAAATAGTCTCTAGAAATTGATCACCAATAAAAAAAATTTCTTGTAGGGTCGGCCCTTTAAAATTACAATCTTATACTTTTTGCTCACAAGAAAAAGTTTCAAATGATCATTAGGCAAACTAAGTTGGCCTAAAAATTGGCTCAATAACACATGTTATCTAAAATAGTGGTTGAAAGTGGACAATTTTAAACCTTATATACAAGATGACCGATAATGTGGTCTTAAGCCATTTTAGGCTTAATAAATATCATTTTGATAGTTAAATTCAAATTAAAGGACAAGGAAACAATGTGAATCCACAAGTTTAGGCTTTTGAAATAATAAGGAATTAAAAAGTAATAAGAGCAAGTTATTTACCATGAGGACAGCTTTGATATGTTCAAAAGTAAGATAAGAATCTGAATTTTCTTCTTTGAGTTTAAGTAATATATCAACCATGTCCTCTTGCATTTTGTTTTGTTTGTTTTGATTCAAATGCTCATCAATGAGCTCTTGATACAACTCATCCATGTCTTTGAAGATCTTTTCAAGTTTACCAATGCTTCCATTAAGTTTATCAAGCCAACCCATTAAAGGAAAAAGATCCCTATAATAGAAGTTAGTAAAAGACACTTGACATTGTAATAAAAGCTCATGAAATCGCGTAGTTTCATTGTTTTCATCATCGTAAGTTGATGTTCCGACTCTCTTCCCAAAAGCCATTCTCGATATAATATTGCCCGTTAAAATCATCAGAATTTCGCTCAAATTCACCACTCGTTTAGTCGAAATTTGAGTCTTCAACGAATCAATCATCTCAAACACTTCTTCTTCACGGATATAACGAAACGAATCGACTTGTTTCATTGAAAACAAATGAAGGGTGCAAGTTTTTCTCATTTGTCTCCAATACTCATTATAAGGTGAAAAAGCTATATCTCTATTATTATAGGATAACTTTTGCTGGCCTGTTAACACTGGCCTATTGCAAAAGATCAAATCTTTGGTTTTTAAAACTTCTTTAGCCATTTCGGCTGATGAAACAACTAGGGTTTGGACGAAACCAAGACGCAAAGACATTAACGGTCCATAACATTTTGAAAGACGCCATAGGTGGTCTGATAGGTTTGACAAGTCGAGTTCGTGTAGGTTCCCAATTATAGGAAGTCCAGGAGGTCCTGGCGGAAGAGGGCGGCAGTTTTTTGAATGAATGTTTCTAAATTTAGAGAGTATACTAAATATTAAACAGAAGATGAGAGGTGACAATAGTGTGATAAGAAACGATACCATTGTTTATATTAGTTAACTTTGGATGATTGAAAATAAACGAGCAAAGTCACCATTTATATAAGAACGTATGCATATTACGTCATGCATGAGCAATCTAAATGAAATAATTAAAAATTATATATTTTCAAAAAACTAGACTTATATAAATAAAAGAGGAGTCATTCATCAAAAATGAAAAAGCTCGCAACCAATGATACAATGAAAATCGAAACGAAAACAAAACCTAAAGGCAACGACAAACAACAATCAACATTAACAAAAACAAACCCACCGAGTTGCCCAATGAAGCACACCACCCGGGTTCAATTCCTGGCTATGCCAAATTGTTCAAAAAGAGAGTGTGACTAGAAGGTGCGCATAATGCGCAATTCACCCGGTACCAGGTCTCGCGCTCGGAAGGCTTGATTACTCGAGGTTTTACCTTCTATGTTAGAGCCAATGTGCTTGTTCATAGGAGAGTTTCCTTGCTTACCCAAAGAAAAAAAAACGAACCCGCCAAAACGAACTAAGAAAACATTACAAAAGTCAAAAACAATCTCACCAATCCAGAAAAAACAAAGTAGACGGAGATTTAAGGATCTTAGGTCGCTTGCTAACAATCCTAGAGGCGGAATACACTAGAATTGGGTTAAACCGAGATATGGGTCGTATCGGGATCGAATAGATCAAACCTAGGACAATTACTAGATTAGATCGACGCCTAAACGAAGTATTTCGGTGGTATTTGGTGTTAGGGTTCGGCAGAGACGAAAACCTGTCGATTAGGGTGAATGGGATGATTAACCTCAACAAATAAGTCTCAACCCGTATATATACTATAAAATCAGACACACTCGGCCGAGTGTGTCTCTCAGTCGGTCGACTGTGTAACACAGTCGGTCGAGTGTGTGGACACACTCGGTTGACTGTGTGTGCAGTTTAACTAATTGATTGTTTAACAAATTAAGCCCGCACAATCATAAACGTAATCAACAGTCACAAGTAAACATTATTACATAATCGAATGTATCAAACTATGAATCAATCTACGGCTGGGGATTCATGCACTAACAAACTCCCCCTAAGACCTAGCCGTTGAACATAAAAATTCAGTTATCAATCAGTAAAAGGATCTGTCATCCAGTTCTTCAGATAGCAGAGTTTCACAACTCTGCAGTACTGTTCAGCTTGCACACGATTTTCTGGACGATACATCATCCTGTTGTAGTATAAGGTGAACATATCTTCCTCACAGCAGTTCCTCAACCAAACTGGATCCAAAACCCTTATACTATTATTTTCATCTCCTCCATCTTTGTCTAACACAATAACCGCTTCCTCCGAGCGTTCATCATAATACCACCAACGAAAACGAGGACTGAAGTGCTGCGGCATCTTTCGCAAGGGAACCTTTCACATATACTTCACAGGTTGATATTTTACTATCTTCCTCCTTACCCCTGTTTTCCTGTTCGTCCTGTAAGAGATATTTGGAAATTGTGGTCGAAAGCCTACAAAATTAGGTGAGCGAAATGATCTTCTTATCTTACGAACCAAAATATCAGGAATTCCACAATAATCCTGATACAACATCTTAAGCCTGGCCACCTGCATAAACTTAAAATATGGTAACGATTTGAACTCGTATGCATACTTGATATAATCCACCCCGTGTTCTTTCTTGATCGCATATATATCAAATTCTTTTATATAAGCCCAGGCTATTATCTTTCCCTTAGCACGTAAACTTTCACAGTGCTCGATAAACTTTAAAAATTGCGGCTCCACCTTAGGCTTCATAACATACTGCCTAATTCGCATCAAAATCTTCCATTCTTCTTCCAAAACTTCAACCTTTTCTTTGTTGATTTTCACCGACAAAAACCCTTCCGGCAACACACTTTCTTGTTCTTTCTGTTCTTTTTCCTTACACTTTCTATCTAAAAGTTCATCATTCATTTGAAAATAATCAGCAAAAGTTGGAAGATCATTATCAGCAAAACCTTCATAACGTGGATACGGCTCTGTCGGCTCATCCTCAATAATTACTTCATCAAAACTATTATCACTTTCATCAACAACTTCTGTATCACTCACCTCATCATCAAAATTATGAGCCCCTGAAGTTGAAGCTTTAGTCGAGGCCTTTGATGCAGCGTCAGCAGATTCCTTAGCTTGTCGCTCTAGACGCTCCATCAATTCCTGTTCAGTCTTGGTGAGATCTGGAGGGATCTCCCCTTCTTCTAAATCAGTGTAAATAGTAGTGTGATTAAGACGATCCTGCATAGCTAAAAATTCAGAAACTGTTATTATTTGAAGTGGAGTTACGTACATTGGGTGATCCTCAGTGTAATCTTTAGCAATCTCAACTGCCATGTCCTCCTCATTACCTAGGGTACCAAAAGGATCTGAACCCTCCTCCTCTTCTTCAATCACTATCTTCTTCTCCCATTCATTTAACCTCTCAGTCAATTCTTGATTTTGAGTCTGAAGAGTCAAAATTTCTCCAGCCTGACTTCCAACATTTTTCTCAAGTTCCTCAATTTTCAACTGTTGTCGATCAACTAACTCCCTCAACGCCGACATTTCAGTTTCCCTTCTTTGCTTATCTTCATCAGCAGCCTTTTGAAATTTAGCAAAATCAGCAGTCAACTGAATCAATCGCCGATTAACAATTCCTATCAGATCACCTATAACTCCTTCAGGACGCTGAGTAGTTTGGACTTGTTGAGTAGATGGAGTTTGTTGTTGTTGAGTGGATGGCACTTGTGTAGAACCACCAGCATCACCAGTAGCTTGAACAGTCGGAGCAACCTTCGGTTGTGATTTTGTTGTAGAAGATGAACTTCCGTCCTTAACTAAGATCTTCAAACGCTTCTGTCTCTGTCTGGTTGACACCTTAGGAGCTTCAGCTAACTTTCTTTTAACCAAATCAACTTGACTGTCATCAAGGGCAATCACATGCTCTTCATCAACTAATCGAGGACCAGTGCGCTTCGGTGGAGGCTAATTTACCTCTTCCTCTCATTCGATAGTAATATCGATCTCATCTTCAGAAGTACTATTTTCATGTCGGCAGCTTAAACCTTCTGGGCACACGTACTTTTCATCAGCCAGATGACCAATCAACCTCTTCTCCGGAACCTCAACCCTATTCTACAAAAACCTATTGAAGGATTGATCATTCAAATGATTCTGCTTCAGTTCATCCTGAGGAATTTTCACTAACCCTTGAACTTGCTTCTCTAGCATAATCTGAAGAAACCTCGGAAACACCAGATGTACCTTCCTTTTAACATTCATAACCATTCCATCAAATATAACTTGAGAAAAGTTAAAATCAGCATTCAAGACCAACGCAACAAACATAGAACTATATTTTGCAGTCATCTCATCGAAACCACCCTGCATCGGGCTCAAACACCTCAGAAGAACGTATGTAAAGTATCTGTACTGTCTTGGGAGCTTAGTATGTTTCACAGCCTTGGTTATATCACCAGCATAACCACATCTCTTCAAACACCTTCTTACCTTCAGAACTGCTAAAGAAGTTGGCATATCATCATTATCCGGGAACCCCAAATCTTCCCTGATAGTCTGAGCAGAGATCCGAACAATGGTATTATTGACTGAGCTTAGAATCACCTACCGATTGTTCTCAATAACAATGCTAGAAACTTCCCAAAACTTTCTCTGATATGAGTAATATGGAGTGCACTCAGCCGTGATAGCCTTGAAAATTCTAGATCGCTTCAGAAATGCGATAATTGGACCAAAACCTCCTCTTTGAGCTTCCTTTCCGGTGTCATCAACACAAGCAAGCACATTAGTATCTTCTCGTCCAATTAGACCAGGAAGTTCAGATGACAGCGGGATCTGTTGTTCTTCTACTTCCTCTTCCATATGTTGTTGCTCTTGAGACATCTCAAATAATCTGTACGAAACTCAAAACAATACAAATATTAAGCGTTTACCTCCATGAATCATGGGGTACCAAGTTAATTTCATGAAACCGTTAATAAACAAACATAATAAGCACATTAACTAAGAAACGCACAAATACATCGTTCAGAAGTTATCGTTTATTACAGGCCATAGTTCCAAGGCTAACATACTAGCCTTATCAAATTACACAATATACCAAGCTAAGCATAAAAACTGAAACTCATAATCACTTATCCCACAATGGGATTCTCTTTCACCAGTCTTGTGACATATTGCACCACGCCAAGTTTGTCAAACAAGTTATGTAATAAGGTTGCATAGGGATATGGTTCTTCCATCTCAAGAAAATCATTCATCACATTAATGAGAAAGTGACCCATATTCACCTGTATACCCTCTAGTAAGCAATACAATAGCAGTGCCTCAGTACCGCTCAATAGATTGTCTTCATAATTCCTAAAAGTGATATTTTGCTTGATTATCCTTAGGTGAATTTCAATTTGAGGTAACACCTCGTCATCACTAATCTCAATCCTATCAGAACTAACTTCTTTTTCTAGCTTACAAATCTTTGCAATTAGCTCAGACAGGTTGAACTTGTTGGGAATCTTTCTCATGTTCTTGCTAGGATACAGTATCTTGACACCAGTGTGAGGAACTTTCAACAAAGTTGAAAATTCCTCCAAGGTCCATTTGTACTGTTGCTCAAATAGTGTGGAATGAATAAACGTCCTATTACCATCTTCTAATGCCACATTGGCATAGAATTCACGCACTAATACTAGACAAAAGTAATCTCCAATATATAAGAATGCCTGACACTCAATCTGTTCCCAAGGAGCATAAGTCAGTCGAGTCGCA
Source organism: Rutidosis leptorrhynchoides (assembly GCF_046630445.1). Lineage (NCBI taxonomy): Eukaryota > Viridiplantae > Streptophyta > Magnoliopsida > Asterales > Asteraceae > Rutidosis > Rutidosis leptorrhynchoides. The sequence goes on from NC_092334.1 coordinate 665,565,982, forward strand.
ATGACCTTCTGTTCCACTAGAATACGACGATTACTAGCTAGAATTCTCCTACGCTCAATGTCAAACATCCATTGTCCAACAAAAGAACCACCTGACATTCTTATACAATACTATACATAGCATTCAGAATAATATGGCATGAACGCAACAAAATAATCAAAAACAGCAAAAATCAAAAATTAGGGTTTCTATACACTTGGTCGAGTGTGTATACACACACGGTCGTGTGTGTCGACAAACGGTCGAGTGTGTGAACTCACTCGGTCGAGTGTGTCACACACTCGGTCGAGTGTGTTCTTCAGATCTGTGTTCACCCAACTTATCAAATCGATCAAGTTTGTTGTTTTTGGTTCGATTCCTGGTCTTATTAACATCTAAAGAAGCCGATTAACAAGCTTATATCATCAATTTTAACAGATTAAGTCTAAAAAGTTCTCGATTCGTGTTTAGCACTTCAAACATAAAATTAAAGATTTAGGCCAAACGAAAACGAGTTAGAATACTTTGTTAGTGGCACTGGAATCACGATAAGAATTTGTATCTAAAACACAGAATCAAAACCTTCTTCCTTATTAACGAAAAACTAGGTAAAATTTTGACTCCAAAATAACCAAGTGTTCTGAGCCGTTTGGGACTCAATCCTTTTTATACCCTCAGACACACTAGGTCGAGTGTGTCACTCACTCGGCCGTGAGAGTGAGCATACTCGGCCGAGTGTGTTTATAAAACAAAACACAATTTATCCAACCTCAGTCGGTCGTGTGCGTGAGTCACACGGTCGAGTGTGTATACTCACTTGGCCGACTGTCTTTTGATTTCAAAACTTAAAACTTTTAACTTCAACTTCACAGACTTTTCCTGTCCACTCCCCCTGGGACTGATCTCTACAGTATATAAACAAACACGCTTTATTCCTTTAAGAGCCGAACAACTTATTTTCAAGTCTAACGTAAAACATAGGATTCCTTTCACAGTAAATCTTTCTGAGAACTGAGTTGCTAAGCTTAATAAACAAAACAGAAATTTACATGCAACTAACTTATGAATGAAAATATTTTTGATTTTTCAGATATGTATGCACATGCAAATTTACAAAGCGAACAACTATACAAGATCCAGCGTGTCATGATCAACAGTACTAGGACAGACATAGTAAATAACATTTAACCTTACAGGTCTGTAAAAATCCACCTTTTAACATCAATTTCATTACACGATAGCGTAAGCAGATAAATGATGTTATTAGCATGAAAACAAGTGATACAGCTTATCATGAATCACATTACGAGGAGCATAACACATATTTTTGTGAGTTGACATATTAAATTAATTTAATCTTATGATTCGGGGATCAGAACTGAACTACGTTGACATGATTCACTCATTTTATAGCATAAACAGAATAACTTTCAAATATATCAATAAACATTCACCAACTTTCACCCTAGACTTTGATGATCGCGTTAGATTAATTAATTTAACATCTTACAATGTTAGATTTTGATCACGAAGTCAGTCCTCATTTGAGATCACACGATGTTTCAGGTAGAACAATTGAGCACAAGTATATTGACGTTGTCCTCTTATCACCTCAATGTACTTTCAATTTGATTGAACATAACCATCTCACGATGTTTATAGCAACCCTTTCAGCCATGAGCTTCTACCTTAAACTTATACCTTTCATTTCAGATAACATTGTTTATCTCAAATTTATTGCATACTTTGAAAAGACGCATACCGGCCGCTATAAACCCCATACTTAAACGAAAATCGTATGATGTATGATGTTGGATGGATGGTAGTGATATATATTTGAGTGATGGAATTCTAAGGTATCCTACAGACGATATTCCCTTCTATCCAGGTCAATAGGTACAATCCCATATCACAGAATGATTTAAGTTTTCTAAATCTGAAAATCTGATACAATCCAATTCTCCCCCTCGGATGTAGATAACTTAATCATCAATCTTGTTCAATTCTTGCTCCATGATTCTCTTGCAATGATGTGGTGCATCAATTTTGTATTACATGAGAAACAAAATAGTTTTTTTTTTTTTTTTTTTTTTGGATTTTCTGATGTTGCAATTATCTTGAAGCTAGATTACAAAAAGTAAACAAAATAAATATAACTGTACATGATGATTCACCATTGTCTTTGACTTTTTTGGTATCTGCACAGAAAATTAATCTTCTGATGTTGAAGTCTATAACCCAATAACGTTGCTTTATGCAAATCATTCTTTGCCTGTGATACAGAATTGCACTTCTCAACCCATCTAGAGAGAACACCTCCCTTTGGATACCCGACATAAATGTTGTTGACTTTCGGTCGAAGCATTAAAGGTAAATAGAAATAAATATGCACTCTAGACAAAGTATGCTCACCTTGGGGACTCACAAAATTATCCTTTGCTACCGAGTATAAATCATAGTAGGGGAGAACTCAACCGTCTGTTGAGTTTCTGAACAATCATTTCTCAGTACATATTCAGTGATAAGTAGGTGACTACCCTCAACCGCTGTAAACCTTTCCATGATTTCCTCATCATGATATTTACTCGTTGTTATTGTGATCATCTCTGTCTAAAGTTATGTCAATAAAGTCTATCGATATACTATCAATCATCCTCTAGACATGTCAGTTCAGTATTGCAATCACTTCCCCATAGATAGAATAAGCAACTCATTTTCTAAATTTTTCAATTTTTATTTGATTTTCTGGTTTTATAATTTTTATGGCTTTTCAATTTTATCAATACAAAAACATAAAAACAAAATAAAACACAAACTAGCATGCAGTACTATCAGAAAACAAAAATCTATCATGTAAATGAAAATTAAGCATGCAAATGACCTACTAAATACTATGCAAGGTACACAAACTATACATGCAGTTCTAGTGCATTCACAACTCAGTTTCTTTGGAAGGATCCTCTGTGTTAGGATCCTTAGTTTCAGAAACCACGTCAGTTAGCAATTTAATTTTGATTTCTTTTAACAAGAACTCAAAGTGTGGTTTATCAAATGCTTTAGTGAAGAGATCAGCCCGTTGGGTTGTAGTATCTTTCTACACTACATCTATTAACTTTTTTCATAGCAGTCTCTAATGAAATGGTATTTAATCCCTATATGTTTCGTTATAGAGTGATTTACGGGATTTTTAGTGACAGCTATAGCAGCAGTATTATCAACATAAATAGGAGTGTTAGAAATATGCAAACAGTAGTCTCATAGCTGCTGTTGAATCCAGATAACCTGTGATGTACAGCTGGCCGCAGCAATATATTCTGCTTCACAAGTGGACTGAGCCACTGCTGTCTGCTTCTGACACTGCCAAGTGACTAGTTTGCTACCAAGGAACTGACAACCTCCTGATGTTGATTTGAAATCTTTCTTGCAACTGCCATAGTCAGAATCACTATAAGCTGTGAAATCAAACCCATCCTCACACGGATACCATAACCCTAAACTCGGTGTATCTTTCAAATACGTCAGAATCTTCTTAACCACGAACATATGATGAACATTAGGATTTGCCTGATAATGAGCACAAAGACAAACCGCAAACATAATATCTAGTCGAGAGGCTGTAAGATACATTAGAGAACCTATGATCGCCCTGTATAACGTAGGATCCACTGGAGCACCCTCACAATCAGGTGAGATCCCATGATTCACTGACAATGGAGTCTTAGCGGGTCTTTCTGCTTCCACCTGAAACCTCTTCAGAATATCAGCAACATACTTGGTCTGATGCAAGAAGATGCCTTTATTCGTCTGAGCTACCTGCAAACCTAAAAAAAACTTTATAGTTCCCATGGAACTCATTTTGAACTTCCCCTGCATGACCTTTTCAAACTCATCAACCATTCCCTGATCCGTTGATCCAAAGATAATATCATCAACATAAACCTGCACTAACATGAGATGTTGTCCCTTCTTCTTGATGAAAAGTGTCTGATCAATGACACCTCTCCTAAAACCGTTTTCAACCATATAGTTGGACAACGTGGCATACCACATTCTAGGAGCTTGGTGAAGACCATAAAGTGCCTTTTCAAGTCGATAAACCTTTTCTGGGAAATGAGGATCTTCGAAACCAGGTGGTTGTTCAACAAATACTCTTTCATTGATCTCTTGATACAAAAATGCGCTTTTCACATCCATCTGGAATACTTTAAAACCCATGAAAGATGCAAAAGCCAAGAAAATTCTAATTGCTTTCAGTCGAGCAACCGGAGCAAAGACCTCATCATAGTCAATCTCAGGGATTTGTTGATATCCTTTTACCACTAACCTAGCTTTGTTTCTAATCACGATACCCTGTTCATCGTTCTTATTCTTTAACACCCATCGAAGACCATAGGGTTCATAACCATGTGGTGGATTGACAAGTCTCCAAACCTTCAAGTGTTTAAACTGCAACAGCTCTTCCTGCATAGCACTAACCCACTCATCATATTTCAACGCTTTAAAAGCATCTTTTGGTTCAATTTGACACACATAACATGAATGGGCAAGCACAAATACTCTCCGTGTCTTGTTCAACGAGGAATAGAAGGCTGTTACCACATTCGCACTTTCTGATTCAACACCTTCTGCTGATGATTGACTCTCACATACTACTGGAGTCTCAGATGTATTAGGAGTCTCAGATGTATTAGGAACTTCATTAGACGTGACATGAGGAATCACAATATGAGGTATGCCTCTTGTATCAACATAGTAATCATCTAAACGTTTTGAAGGCATGATAACACGATTTGACCTACGTACTCCTCCTGCTTCAGTTAGATGTTAGTCCCTATTACAGTTGGAGGTTGATTATAAAGAGGATTTAAGTGTTCTTCTATCAACCGTGCTCAATTAACACCCTCATCTTCTTCTGAATCACTATCTTCATCTGTCTCATACACAATCTCCACATTAGGGTCGGCATTAGAATGGTCACTCTGGATGCTTTGCCTCGGACTCTGAATCGGACTCTGATGAGAACTTCAAGTCTGAACTCGAGTCTATCAAGGAATAGAAATAACATTCTCTGTGGAATTCTGAGCATCATACAACATCAGAGTAAGTAACTCATCGTCTGTAGCCTCCGATGGAACGTTGAAAGAGTCAAACAATTTATCATATTCAAATTACCATGTGAATCCTTTACTAACACGAGCATGAGTGTTACGTTGAATATCAACCTCAAAACGTTCTTCAACACACTTAGATTCAGTATTGTACACTCGCTTATTTGGATTCCCATAACCCAAGAAGATACCAGAGACAACCTTTGAATTGAATTTCCCTCCAGTGACTCGTACTAGAATAGTACAAGGAGCACCAAAGGGTTCAAAATGCTTAATGTTAGGCTTTCTCTTATGTAACAGTTCATAACAGGTCTTTCTGTGTCTCTTCACTACCAGAACGCTATTCATCACATAACACACTGTGCTCACCACTTATCCCCGAAAAACAACAGGTAAACACGCATCTGCTAGCATAGTTCTTGCGGTTTCAATTAACGTTCTATTCTTTCTTTCAGCTACCCCATTAGACTGAGGTGTATAAGCAGGACTGAACTGTTGCGGTATCCCCTTTTCATTACAAAACAGCATCATGTTGTTATTCTTAAACTCTGTACCATTGTCGGTACGAATCTTTCGAACCTTCAACTTATACAAACTTTCAAGCTTCAGAATCAAAACTTTAATGTGCTCGAAAGTATCTGATTTATGCTTCAGCATCATAACCCAAGAGAAACGAGAATACTCATCTGTAACTACCAAGCAGTATAACTCTCCTGTGATAGTCTTGCAGTTAACTGGACCAAAAAGATCCATATGCAATAACTCCAAAGGAACATTAATAGAATGATGCTTCTTGGAAGCATGAGGTTTTCTTGTCTGTTTCCCTTTTTTACACGGAAGACATCCTTCTGGAATATGAAAACTCTTAAGATTGACACCATCAACTAGTCCATTATGAACTAGAATATTCATCTTTCTGAGACTCAGATGACCCATACGCTTGTGCCAAGTAATAGACTCCTGCTCAGTAGCTTTAGAAACAAAAGCCTGATGGCCCGTAGCTTCTTTAACATGAGCCTTTCGCATATCAAGGATATATAGATCCTTACACCTTGGAGCAGTCATCAAAATCATGTCTTCCGGAATCACGAAATCTTTTCTCAAGATATAACACAATTTGTCATCAAAAGCAACCGTATACTTTTTGCCAGCAACCTGTGAAACTGAAAGCAAGTTGTTCGACATTTGCTCTACCAAATTGACCTTATCAAAGCTGACATTCTCATTTGAAATCACTCCCTGCGCAGTAATAAAACCTCCTTCACTACCTGCAAAAGAAACTGGTCCTCCATCCACTGTTTGCACATTAGAAAGTAAGGATAAGTTCCCTGTCATGTGCCTGGACGCCCCACTATCAACAATCCATGTACTGCAACGAGGATTGTAGGCGACCTTCACATAAACATAAGGAGATTAGTTAGAAAGGGCACCTATGCCCGAATGGCAGTGGGTTTCCCATCAACGCCAACCACTGGCAATTCCACCCATTGTCCTTTAGATCCAGAAGGACCTTCAAAATTTTGGACACCTTTCACTTCTGACTTACGTTTCTAAATAGTATTTTTTGGTAAAGGTTTCCTGTAATAGTCATTTTTTAGTTGATTTCACAGAAGTAGATTTAAATACAGGTGAGGATGATCTGCTATTGAAAGTACGTTTAGTGCTAAGATCAATCTTCCTGTTTGGTATCTGTCGAATGGGTTTGCAATTCATAGCCCTGTGTCCCAACATCCCACAATTGAAACAGTTAACATTATCAAAACTATTAACATTAAACACTTGATGCCTAGAAGTTGAATACTATCTCCTCAGGGGTGTATTCTGTTGCCTAGCTAAAGTGGGTGACGTGACTTGCTGTTTAACAGTCTATCTACATTAGGCGGAATATATTTCATCACCCTTCCTAAAGTTGAACCCTCACCTTTTGGTGGAAGTTCAGTTTTGGGATCAACAATCTGAGAATTCACAGTACTACTATCCTTAACAAACTTAACAGGGGGTGTGCTGAGTGTTTTTCTTCCTAGATTATTTTGGCTTACTAACACTCCTCTCCTCAGTCTTTTGACTTTTACTCATATTCGCTTCATTATTTGGATTCTTCAAAATTGTAACTGGTTTAGTCACTACTACAAAGGGTTTCCCGTCCTTTTTGGTGTCGACATCAGTGTCAGACTCCGTCTCATAAACAACATCTAATGGCTTCTTACCCTCACCAGTCTCACTTTTACTCTCTACAGAATTTTTCTCAGGCTTACCATACTTTGGTTCTACAACCGGATCCCTATTCTTCTCAACAGGTTTATTGATAAACTCTCCTAAAAGCGATGGGGCAACCTGATTGTAGCCTATCCCTTGGTTTTTGAGATGTTTCAAGGTTTTTTTCACGTATGACATTCTCTGCCAATTATCAATCCTAGCCTTCTCTGACTCATATTTTAACTTGTATGAATCTTTCTCTGCCTTAAGTGCTTCTATCTGGCTTAAATACAGGTGAATCACTTTCTTATCATCTACAATAGTTGATTTTAAATGACCTACCTAATTTTTTAAAGACTTAATGACATCAACATACTCTTTCTGCTTATTCAGGTAGTAGAGAGCATCATCATAGTTCTTTCTATTTGTCTGATTTTCTAAACTCAAGTTCTTAAGTTCAAGTCTAAGTTTTGGACAAGTTTCACAGGTAGCAGGTATCTCATTAAGCTTAGAGACTACACATTCAAGTCTAACTATTTCCTGTTCAAGGTCAGTGCATTTTAAACATAAAGAATCTGAATCATCACATACCTTGTCATTGCTGGATGTGTTAGCAATGAACGCGTAATCTTTTCTACCAGCCTGCGAATCTGTATCTGATTCTGACTCTGAACTTGTACTGTCTGAATAATCAACATCATAACCTTCTTTACCTTCAACCTTAGCAGGATTATCCGAACTTGTCACCGTGACTACCTTCTCATCAGTACCTTCAACATCACCCTTGATCAAATGTGCCAGTTCTTTTCTAAACCAGGTTCCTGTATGACAACTCATTCCTGAGGATTCATCATCATCTGAAGAGTCAGTTGTGAATTCAAGATTAGATAGATCCTTGGGTTTGCAGAACTTATCATACAACCTATCACTAATTCTCTTTCTAAGACACATCTTCATTACTGCTTCAACCCATTTCATTCGTGCATCACATTTGCATACATAGCATGTGCAAGCTGGATCATTTTTACCTATACATCCAGCTTTTCTCCTGATAACCCTTTCTTCTTCTATTTCTGCTTAACTCTTACCAACAAAAACCACATTAGCTTTTTCAGTATCAACTGAGATCGACCAATCACACACCTCATCAGAATAAGTAGTAGTCAAAGCTTTGGATTGACCACTAGAAGTTGCATCCTTGTTCACTGTCGGACCAGCATGTCCAGGAGTCACCTCAATTGTAGTATTATGAAAAGGATTATGAAAATCAGGCTTGGGTGGTCTTGTGCATGTCTGTGACAACCTGGAAATTTCTGACCAAATTTAAACTTAAACTTTATATGATTCTGATATGATAAGCAAAGTCTGTAATATTGAGACTCAAAAATTTTAGAACTGTGTTCATGTATCCTGTTACCCTTCGACTGTTCTCGATGATTCACGAACAATTATGTATGTATTATAAATAGAAAACTTTAACAAATGTATTAAATAAATAATCCCAATATGTACTATAATATGGACGATTATGAAAATGTATATATATATATATATTTTACAAGGTGATAAAATAAAATATTAACTTAATTTTAAAACGTGTTGCTTTAAAATAATATTATTAAATATACATTATTAGGTAACGAGACGCTGATTTAAAGAAGCAAATGATCAAAAACACTTAAATGTATAAATTACATTTCATATAATATAAGTTATTGGCAAATAAGGCTAATTATTGATAAAAGTACAAGTTGCGAAAAGTAAAGTACAAGATTTCAAATCATACGAAAAGACGTTCGAAAATCGAAACCGGGACATAAACCGAGCATCAACGTACAAGACAATGAAGCTAAATTTACAAGTCAACTATTCACGAGAATATAATATAATATATATATAATTAATATAAATTATATATATTACATATATTTATTTATATTATGTCGGTAGACAAAATTTGACTACTTTTTTTTTTTTTTTTTTTTTTTTTTTTTATCAAACGTGTTTTATTACTAATATTATTATTAGTATAGTATTTATATTATATTACAATTATGTTACATGATGTGGACTTTTTCTGTTTTCTTTAGTTTATCGATTGCCATAACCAAAATCATGGGCTAATTTGTTTCTATCATAACTAATACATACATGCATCTACAGATACATCATCACCCATATTAATTCCTTTCTTCTCTATATATATTAACCTCTTTTATTTTCTTATTCCTTCATGAAAATTGAGAACAACCATTCGAATACAACTTAAACTTGTTGCCCTCTTATTCCTTTTATTATTTCGTTAAAACCCAACATTACCGAATCACCTTTCTTGTTGGAGATGATATACGAAACCCACCAACCACATATATTAATTGCATGCTACCTGCTATGATTGTTCCACCTCTATTTTTGTTCAAGAACCGAACCCACCAACTACACTACTCGTAATTTTCGTTTCCTGTATATTGCTTTCGACCTACAACACTAACCCATGTAAACTACTAATGTTCTCCTGGTTTCTCTTGATGTTCGACATACAATAACTCAACTTCTAACCTCTGTGAACCACGATAGCCCAACCACCTTCACCATAAACGAACATCACATCTCTCTCTCTCTCTCTACAATTCTTCTTCGTGAACCATCAAACCACCACCCTCATCTCATCTTTGATCACCAATTCACCACCATAACCGTCTTCACTTTCGTCTATCCTCTAAGTCGATTAACCAACATTCAACCACCATCGACCGCTACTGCTGCTCGTTTGCTTGCTGCTACTCCGACCGATCACCAAACCATTCACTCGTCTTTCTCGTTCAATTTATTCGAAGGTATAATATTATCCTAAGTTGAATATATTACTAGATCTATTACTCATACGGATTCGTATACAAGAACTAAACAAATACACTGTTGCACTAGTATTACTATAGCTATCTTAGAAAAATTAAAACAAAGACGGATTACTTTTCATTGAGTTGAAACTAGAGATTTTTTTTAACTAATTGATCAATTACTTTTAGTTGCGTTTAATTAAATATAATTAAATGTTTCAAAGTTATATAATAAAAAGAAATCAAGCTACCAGTATGATATGAAGATGTGTTATTTTATATTTACATACTCACCCCCTGAAGTTTAGTAGGTTTAACGAATGAAATTAGAGGATAGTTAGATTATAGTAATAATACCCTATATAATATCACAAATTAAAGAAGCCAAAAGATATGAAACAAAAGTTGATGGTCCATTGTCTTGAAGAATCGAGTAAATTCCAAGAGTAGCTATTGACTAAATTATTTTTTTTAAATATACTAGTAGCAACATTAACAACAATTATTTTTGTCGATCAAATACTAATTATAATGATAAAGATGATAATGTTAGAATGTGATATATATGAAATTCATATACTCAGTTGTTAATTGAATATAGAAAACAAACAAGATAACATATGACTACATTTTGAAACTTCTCTACATTTTAATAACATGCAATTACATGTTCTTAAAAACTAAAAATAAAGTAATAAACTACTACCATGACCCATGACCTACTCCACTAACTTTACATTACACGTATACTACTTTTCATTTTGGGCCACTATTAATTTCCACTACACTAATAAACACATGATAGAGAACAAATTAATAATCCTAATAAAATACTAACTACAAAAACGTGTAACCACGTTCTATTTCTTACGATTACCCTAAACTATTTTTTTTTCTAACTAGCTAATTCAAACTTTATTATCGAATTAACGCAGATGCGAAAACTTTATTAAATATTATGATTGTTAATATTTATATATAGTTATAGTTATAATTATAATAATGATAATGATATGTTTATAGATATAATTGATATAGGTTCGTAAATCCGAGGTCAACCCTACATTTGATCAATGTCGCCATATGTATTTTTACTACAAAATACAGTAGTGTGAGTTTCATTTGCTCCCTTTTTAATTGCTTTTGCAATATATATTTTTGGGCTGAGAATACATGCGCTGCTTTTATAAATGTTTACAAAATAGACACAAGTACTTAAAAATATATTCTACGTTGAGTTGTACCACTGGCATATTTCCCTGTAGCTTGGTAACTACTATTTACATGGGTATTGTAAACGCGAATCCTGTTGATAGATCTATCGGGCCTGACAACCCCAACCGGACTGGACGACCAGTATTCAACGGTTGCACAGTACTTCGTTTCGGTGACTACACTTGGTACGGTGTAGTGAGATTTCATAATAAAGGGAATATGCGACGTGATTAAATGTTAAGTACGGTTACCAGGTGCTCAACCACTTAGAATGCTTTACATACACTTGCGAGTGTATTATGTTTATGATTATGAAATCTTGTGGTCTATTAAAATATTGAAATGATTGTTATGATAAACCTATGAACTCACCAACCTTTTTGTTGACACTTTAAAGCATGTTTATTCTCAGGTACGAATTAAGTCTTCCGCTGTGCATTTGCTCAATTTAAGGACATTACTTGGAGTCGATCATCGCAATGGGACCAAATGTTGATGACTTCGTCCAGGGGGATAAGGACGGGTCTTCACCGGTGGTATCAGAGCGTTGGTCCTAGTGAACCAGGTCTTGCATTAGTGTGTCTAACTGATAGTTGTTAGGATGCATTAGTGAGTCTGGACTTCGACCTTAGCTGCATATTATAAGTATTATATATCATTCCTAGTGGAAAATTTCCTGCTAATCATTCCTAAGTCTAGACATGCCTTACTGCCTTTATTGCATAGATAGTGTATAGACAAATTTATATCTTAGCGTATCTATTACGGTAAACTTTGCCTGATATCTTCCGTAAATTTCTCCGTAATTTAAGGGATCCTGGTACTATATATATCTAGGCATATTATGCATTGAGAATACTATTCAACTATTATTTGCTGTCACTAAGTTTTTCATACCAAAAATCTTTTCTGTGATCGCGTACGATGGCCTCTACGAATCGACCAAGTTCTTCTGACTCCGAAGATAGCGACGGGAGCACACCAACCGATCAACTACCGTGATTTCTTTAGAAAGTGGGGATGGGTTCGCGAAATACTTACCCTATGGAGAAATGAAGAAGGTACTCCATATCACGAGCCGAACTTACCACCTAACGTCGGAATGCTCGACCCGCTCACCGGCGAACCTGTACGCAACACCGTTTATACCCTTTTTGCAAGAATTTTTCGTCTTGAGGCTACCATTAACGGAACTAGAGAAGATATCCGACCTCTACCTCACACTGATAACCAACCAGGGTTAGTAGAAGAAGTTAAAGAACTCCGAGCCTGGGTGTTAACTTTAGAGAGCACGGTACACAATTTGCAAGCACTAGCAGTATCATCAACACCAGTAAAATCACCAGCCTCAGCACCAACAGCACTAGTACCACCAAGAACAACATCCGCGTCACCAGCTTCGACATTTCATTCTGTACCTCGAGTATAATCATCGTTCTACATGACGTTCTACATCTTTTATCTTAGTTCGACATAGTGATTATGTAACCTCTAATGTTTTAGAGATTATATATTCTTGTTCTAACGGTAAATCAGATGAGTTAATATCATATTAACTCATTAAATCCATGATTGCATCTGAAGAAAATATATATGTATATATGTTTTCATAAAGATTGTAATTAAAAATTCTTTAGTACAAAGTGTTAATTGTGAAAATATTTTAACGGGTAGGTAATACCCGAGGAATATTCAGATTTCACATTAATAGGTTACAATGTACATTCTTCGAAACTGATTCAACAGTCGTGTACTATCCTACTTACATCCACCGATATACGTATCCGTTCACCACAGAATAACCATTTTCATTCAATTTCATATTTGGATTTTGATCTATCAGAATCCAACAAGTGGCATAATGAAGAAAACATCGGACAAAGTAAAATTTGTTAGAAACAAACGAACTAACTAATTGGAATATTGTTAAGAATCCACGCTAACTGTTCCTAGCTAACTGATTACATTTTATTTATCGCAATTTAATTATCGCAATTTTATTTATCATCATTTAATTTCTGTTATTTACTTTACGCATTTAATTTATTGTCATTTAATTTCTGTTATTTATTTTACGCACTTTAAATATCGGGACACGTATACAAGGTTTTGACATATCATATCGACGCATCTATATATATTATTTGGAATAACCATAGACACTCTATATGCAGTAATGCGGGAGTTAGCTATACAGGGTTGAGGTTGATTCTCAAATAATATATATACTTTGAGTTGTGATCGAGTCTGAGACATGTACACGGGTCACGATACGTATTAATTAATTCGAATATTATAAATTAAATTATATATGAATTATTGTACTGTTAACTGTGGACTATCGATTGGGACTATCAACATTAGACAATTAAAAAAATGAATTAAAATATTAATTATAACATATGAAACTAAACAATTCTTCAAGTTTGCCACTTGATTTCATCTTAAACCTCATTTGTATCTTGACGATTCCAATCTGCGTTTAAACATTTCATGATTCTTGAAAACACCTCGATCGAAAGGATGGACCATCCGCACTTCATCTACGGAAGAAAAGATTTATGCATATAGTTATGCATCTGAAAAACTCTCGAAACCTGAGTAAACGTTTAACACATAGCTGTGTTAATTCCTTTGGCGTTATTATTACCCAAAATAACTATGCAATTCCTTTCCAAATTAGCCAAATTTTGTCACAGCTCCAACAAGACAACTTCGACTTTTCGTTCGAAATAATCATATTATAACTTTGATATATATGCGTGCTCTTTTATTGTTACCGTGGAACCTTTCATATTCCATCATATTACCATCAGCGTTTAATCATCTAAAAACACAATTCTCCTGAAATTACCTCGAATTGATAACCGATGATTCAGATATCGTAGCATTAAATGCAGAGGAAACAGAAAAATCGTAGATGGTCTGAACGGCCAAGAGCTTGATGATGAAGTATGGAATGTTAGGAACGCTCGATAGAAAAATTTGTTACTAAAAAAAAACAGATTGAGCTAACCATAAAGGAAACCAAGGAGAAATACAAGTAACATACCCTAAATTCATAGAACCCAGATAAATCTGGATCCGATGAAATATTTAGAGAATATCTTGCTCCAAAGTTATATTAAAATCTTGCGGAAAATTTTTCCTTATCAACTTTCGAACTTAGAAATTCCAAAATATCATCATAAATATTTTCGATATTTCTGAGGATATTTTCATAAATATTCTTGTCCGAAATTATCTATCTCTTCGTGTTTTCTGCATTCCATTATATTGGAAACTTCTGTAAAACTTAAGTATAAATTAGGAATGAATTCTGGAGAAGTGTTGGGAACTGGAGTATGAGTTAGTATAATATAATGCGCTTGGCCAACGTGATTATATTACAGTAAGTCATGCTGAGTTTCTAATGAAATGTGATGATGGTTCACAGTAGATTATACCATCATCATGTGTCATGTTACCTAACTCTTTCATTCTACATAACCTCCGAACATATCAAGAAGAATATACTCTTGACAGTTCTATCTTCAATAGTTTTGATAAATTTGAAAATCAAATCGTGCTATCACGTTCCTTTCTACTTAGAACATTATAATCATTCGAAATTTTATATCTACAAATTCTGGACTATTATTCGCTTGACTTGAAGTCGGGAAGAGAAAACAAAAGCATAGAGCTTCGAAGTATAAGGGAGGATATAAAGCCTGATAACAACACATAAATTACAAACCGTATATATCAATGTTTATCGCGACATAAAGACACGGGAGAATTAAAAACACTATAACCCTAAGGGCGTAGTAGAAGAAAGAAGATTCCTCTGGTAGAAGTTGGTAAAGGAGAATGATTGTTGCGATAGTAAGGATGAGGACAAGGATCAGAACTGGATTAAGCATTTTCACAATTGTTTGGATGTATGAACTAAGGAAGAAAGTATAGAATTGGTGAGAATAATGGAACGAAAGAGTTTAATTTATAATGGAAATATCAGACAGAGTAATCGAGGCAGATCACCGTATTTAATTATAGAGATCTTAATCTCCTTACTCGCCGAAAAATCAAATCTTTTAGATTTCGAAGATTTTATTTAAATCCCTTGAATTCCGGAATTTAACCAAGACAACGTCAAAAGTTAAGAGGCACCTTATTTTCTAAATTCAAACCTGACTACATCAAAAGCTAAGGTAAACCTTTATTTTCTCATTTCACTCTTTTGTGATAGCTTCACTCGTACGCTTCGAGTAATCGAATTATTTTATCAATATTACTCAATATTGATAAAACTTCATTTATCAACTCATAATCGTCATGAAAACATTTTTATTGTTAGCCATGACGACCTCACTCAAATTTTGAGACGAAATTTCTTTAACGGGTAGGTACTGTGATGACCCGGAAATTTCCGACCAAATTTAAACTTAAACTTTATATGATTCTGATATGATAAGCAAAGTTTGTAATATTGAGACTCAAAAATTTTAGAACTGTGTTCATGTATCCTGTTACCCTTCGACTGTTCTCGACGATTCACGAACAATTATGTATGTATTATAAATAGAAAACTTTAACAAATGTATTAAATAAATAATCCCAATATGTACTATAATATGGACGATTATGAAAATGTATATATATATATATATTTTACAAGGTGATAAAATAAAATATTAACTTAATTTTAAAACGTGTTGCTTTAAAATAATATTATTAAATATACATTATTAGGTAACGAGACGCTGATTTAAAGAAGCAAATGATCAAAAACACTTAAATGTATAAATTACATTTCATATAATATAAGTTATTGGCAAATAAGGCTAATTATTGATAAAAGTACAAGTTGCGAAAAGTAAAGTACAAGATTTCAAATCATACGAAAAGACGTTCGAAAATCGAAACCGGGACATAAACCGAGCATCAACGTACAAGACAATGAAGCTAAATTTACAAGTCAACTATTCACGAGAATATAATATAATATATATATAATTAATATAAATTATATATATTACATATATTTATTTATATTATGTCGGTAGACAAAATTTGACTACTTTTTTTTTTTTTTTTTATCAAACGTGTTTTATTACTAATATTATTATTAGTATAGTATTTATATTATATTACAATTATGTTACATGATGTGGACTTTTTCTGTTTTCTTTAGTTTATCGATTGCCATAACCAAAATCATGGGCTAATTTGTTTCTATCATAACTACTACATACATGCATCTACAGATACATCATCACCCATATTAATTCCTTTCTTCTCTATATATATTAACCTCTTTTATTTTCTTATTCCTTCATGAAAATTGAGAACAACCATTCGAATACAACTTAAACTTGTTGCCCTCTTATTCCTTTTATTATTTCGTTAAAACCCAACATTACCGAATCACCTTTCTTGTTGGAGATGATATACGAAACCCACCAACCACATATATTAATTGCATGCTACCTGCTATGATTGTTCCACCTCTATTTTTGTTCAAGAACCGAACCCACCAACTACACTACTCGTAATTTTCGTTTCCTGTATATTGCTTTCGACCTACAACACTAACCCATGTAAACTACTAATGTTCTCCTGGTTTCTCTTGATGTTCGACATACAATAACTCAACTTCTAACCTCTGTGAACCACGATAGCCCAACCACCTTCACCATAAACGAACATCACATCTCTCTCTCTCTCTACAATTCTTCTTCGTGAACCATCAAACCACCACCCTCATCTAATCTTTGATCACCAATTCACCACCATAATCGTCTTCACTTTCGTCTATCCTCTAAGTCGATTAACCAACATTCAACCACCATCGACCGCTACTGCTGCTCGTTTGCTTGCTGCTACTCCGACCGATCACCAAACCATTCACTCGTCTTTCTCGTTCAATTTATTCGAAGGTATAATATTATCCTAAGTTGAATATATTACTAGATCTATTACTCATACGGATTCGTATACAAGAACTAAACAAATACACTGTTGCACTAGTATTACTATAGCTATCTTAGAAAAATTAAAACAAAGACGGATTACTTTTCATTGAGTTGAAACTAGAGATTTTTTTTAACTAATTGATCAATTACTTTTAGTTGCGTTTAATTAAATATAATTAAATGTTTCAAAGTTATATAATAAAAAGAAATCAAGCTACCAGTATGATATGAAGATGTGTTATTTTATATTTACATACTCACCCCCTGAAGTTTAGTAGGTTTAACGAATGAAATTAGAGGATAGTTAGATTATAGTAATAATACCCTATATAATATCACAAATTAAAGAAGCCAAAAGATATGAAACAAAAGTTGATGGTCCATTGTCTTGAAGAATCGAGTAAATTCCAAGAGTAGCTATTGACTAAATTATTTTTTTTAAATATACTAGTAGCAACATTAACAACAATTATTTTTGTCGATCAAATACTAATTATAATGATAAAGATGATAATGTTAGAATGTGATATATATGAAATTCATATACTCAGTTGTTAATTGAATATAGAAAACAAACAAGATAACATATGACTACATTTTGAAACTTCTCTACATTTTAATAACATGCAATTACATGTTCTTAAAAACTAAAAATAAAGTAATAAACTACTACCATGACCCATGACCTACTCCACTAACTTTACATTACACGTATACTACTTTTCATTTTGGGCCACTATTAATTTCCACTACACTAATAAACACATGCTAGAGAACAAATTAATAATCCTAATAAAATACTAACTACAAAAACGTGTAACCACGTTCTATTTCTTACGATTACCCTAAACTATTTTTTTTTCTAACTAGCTAATTCAAACTTTATTATCGAATTAACGCAGATGCGAAAACTTTATTAAATATTATGATTGTTAATATTTATATATAGTTATAGTTATAATTATAATAATGATAATGATATGTTTATAGATATAATTGATATAGGTTCGTAAATCCGAGGTCAACCCTACATTTGATCAATGTCGCCATATGTATTTTTACTACAAAATACAGTAGTGTGAGTTTCATTTGCTCCCTTTTTAATTGCTTTTGCAATATATATTTTTGGGCTGAGAATACATGCGCTGCTTTTATAAATGTTTACAAAATAGACACAAGTACTTAAAAATATATTCTACGTTGAGTTGTACCACTGGCATATTTCCCTGTAGCTTGGTAACTACTATTTACATGGGTATTGTAAACGCGAATCCTGTTGATAGATCTATCGGGCCTGACAACCCCAACCGGACTGGACGACCAGTATTCAACGGTTGCACAGTACTTCGTTTCGGTGACTACACTTGGTACGGTGTAGTGAGATTTCATAATAAAGGGAATATGCGACGTGATTAAATGTTAAGTACGGTTACCAGGTGCTCAACCACTTAGAATGCATTACATACACTTGCGAGTGTATTATGTTTATGATTATGAAATATTGTGGTCTATTAAAATATTGAAATGATTGTTATGATAAACCTATGAACTCACCAACCTTTTTGTTGACACTTTAAAGCATGTTTATTCTCAGGTACGAATTAAGTCTTCCGCTGTGCATTTGCTCAATTTAAGGACATTACTTGGAGTCGATCATCGCAATGGGACCAAATGTTGATGACTTCGTCCAGGGGGATAAGGACGGGTCTTCACAATGTCCGCTTGAAATGACCTAGTTCATCACAGTTAAAGCATCTCACTTTAGACATATCAAACCCAAATTTAGTGTTACGATTCAAACTCAAAGTGCTCTGTCCTGTTCTCTTCAGATACTTCCTTGCTCGTCTTACGACACTACCCATAGAATACAGGATGTCCATTCTTTCTATCTCATCCTCGTCTATCTGATCATAGTCTTCATTCTCCATATGACCATTTATTATCTGCCCACTGATCATATAATTATAAGAGTTAACCACGATAGCAGCTAGAGCCATATCCTCCCGAATCTGTTCTAGAGGCCTCTTCTTGATATTATCTGTCTTGATCACTGGTGATTGAGACTGTTGCAGAGCGCCGGAATCAATAAGTTTAGCAGTTGACTTCAGTGCTTGAGACTTTGCATTGAAATACCCTGACTCTGTCAGTGGTGCTAAGGTCTGTGATGATTTGGTTGAAATGAAAGCTGTTTGCAATGGAGCATGACCTCCTGAAGATGACCCAACAGTTGAAGCTGCCGCTAAAGTACCAAGTCTCTTCCTTTTTTCCTCAACCTGAATATCTTTTTCCATCAGCTTGGATGTTAAAGCTGTCAGGGTTAACGTACCACCAGATGCAATGTATATGTTCTGAATCTTTTCAATTTCGTTGTCCCATTTTTCCGGAAGACCATCTTTCAACACTCTAACTGCTTTATCATCTGATATGTCTATTCCATAATCTGTCATTTCTGCAACCAGCAGGCGATATCTTTCTAAGGTTTGCCCAAGAGTCTCGGAGGGAAGAGCTGTGAATACTCTCCATTCATCTTTCAAAACCTTACCCTTAGTGGCACGGTAAGTAGCTGTACCCTCTGTGGCTGATTGAAGAGCAAGCTAAAGTGTATGCCAGGTCTTGTTCCTGTTTTTGAATTGGGAAAAGATTTCCTTAGATAGTGCCTGAGTTAACTGTGTGTAGCACTTACATTCCAAGTTATACTGTTCTCGCTCTGCAGGATTAAACTCCGACGTTTCCTTTGGTTCCCCATTGTAGTGACCCGAACTTTTCCATGTTTATATATATTAATTGAGATTGATATTTACATGACTAAATGTTTCCGACGTGTTAAGCAATCAAACTTGTTAAGACTTGATTAAATGAAATAAGTTTCATATAGACAATTGATCACCCAAGTTGACCGGCGATTCACGAACGTTACAAATTTGTAAAAACTACATGTTGTGGTATATATATATATATATATATATATATATATATATATATATATATATATATATATATATATATATATGGTTGAAATGAGATTATGATGAGTAAGTATCTCACTAACTATATTAACAATGTGTGATATACATAAGAAATGAGATTACTAAGTTAAGAAACTCGAAATGATATATATAACGATTATCGTTATGATAACGTCTACTAAATACATATGTATCATATTAAGATATTGATACACTATATTTAAGATGATAAAATGATATTTAAATATATCATTAAGTGTGTTAACAATGAACTACATATGTAAAAACAAGACTACTAACTCAAGAATTACGAAACGAGACTTATATGTCACGATTATCGTTGTAATGATATTTTAATGTATATACCATATTAAGAGATATTCATACATCATAATATCATGATAATATAATAATTTAACATCTCATTTGATATAATAAACATTGAGTTAACAACATTAATTGAGATCGTTAACTTAAAGGTTTCAAAACAACACTTACATGTAACGACTAACGAAGACTTAACGACTCCATTAAAATGTATATACATGTTGTGTTTTGATATGTATTCTTACACTTTTGAAAGACTTCAAGACACATATCAAAGTACTTCTACTTAACAAAAATGCTTACAATTACATCCTCGTTCAGTTTCATCAACAATTCTACTCGTATGCACCCGTATTCGTACTCGTACAATACACAGCTTTTAGATGTATGTACTATTGGTATATACACTCCAATAATCAGCTCTTAGCAGCCCATGTGAGTCACCTAACACATGTGGGAACCATCATTTGGCAACTAGCATGAAATATCTCATAAAATTACAAAAATATTAGTAATCATTCATGACTTATTTACATGAAAACAAAATTACATATCCTTTATATCTAATACATATACAAACGACCAAAAACACCTACAAACACTTTCATTCTTCAATTTTCTTCATCTAATTGATCTCTCTCAAGTTCCATCTTCAAGTTCTAAGTGTTCTTCATAAATTCCATAAGTATAGTTTCATAAAAATCAAGAATACTTCCAAGTTTGCAAGTCTACTTTCAAGCTTTCTAATCCATTCCAAGTAATCATCTAAGATCAAGGAACCTTTATTATTTACAGTAGGTTATCTTTCTAATTCAAGGTAATATTCATATTCAAACTTTGATTCAATTTCTACAACTATAACAATCCTATTTCGAGTGAAAATCTTACTTGAACTGTTTTCGTTCCATGATTCTGCTTCAAGAACTTTCAAGCCATCCAAGGATCCTTTGAAGCTAGATCCATTTTTCTCATTTCTAGTAGTGTTATCCAGAAAACTTGAGGTAGTAATGATGTTCATAACATCATTCGATTCATACATATAAAGCTATCTTATTCGAAGGTTTAAACTTGTAATCACTAGAACATAGTTTAGTTAATTCTAAACTTGTTCGCAAACAAAAGTTAATCCTTCTAACTTGACTTTTAAAATCAACTAAACACATGTTCTATATCTATATGATATGCTAACTTAATGATTTAAAACCTGGAAACACGATGAACACCATAAAATCGGATATACGCCGTCGTAGTGAAATCAGGGGCTGTTTTGGTTTGGATAATTAAAAACTATGATAAACTTTGATTTAAAAGTTGTTCTTCTGAGAAAATGATTTTTCATATGAACATGAAACTATATCCAAAAATCTTGGTTAAACTCAAAGTGAAAGTATGTTTTTCAAAATGGTCATCAAGATGTCGTCCTTTCGACGGAAATGACTACCTCTTTAGTAATTGACATGTAACTTAAATTTCCGACTATAAACCTATACTTTTTCTGTTTGGATTCTTAAATTAGAGTTCAATATGAAACCATAGCAATTTGATTCACTCAAAACGGATTTAAAATGAAGAAGTTATGGGTAAAACAAGATTGGATATTTTTGATCTTTTTAGCTACGGGAAATGTTTAACAAATCTATACAAATCATATCCTAGCTAAATTATATTGTATTATACATGTATTCTAATATATTATGTAATCTTGGGATACCATAGACACGTATGCAAATGTTTTGACATATCATATCGACCCATGTATATATATTATTTGGAACAACCATAGACACTCTATATGCAGTAATATTGGAGTTAGCTATACAGGGTTGAGGTTGATTCCAAAAATATATATACTTTGAGTTGTGATCTAGCCTGAGACGTGTATACACTGGGTCATGGATTGATTCAAGATATTATATATTGATTTATTTATGTACATCTAACTGTGGACAACTAGTTGTAGGTTATTAATGAGGACAGCTGACTTAATACACTCAAATCTTTAAAACATAATAAAAATGGTTGTAATTATATTTTGATCATACTTTGATATATATGTACATATTTGTATAGGTTCGTGAATCGATCCGTGGCCAAGTCTTATTTCCGAGGAAGGAAATATCTGTGAAAGTGAGTTATAGTCCCACTTTTAAAATCTAATATTTTTGGGATGAGAATACATGCAGGTTTTATAAACTATTTACAAAATAGACACAAGTACGTGAAACTACATTCTATGGTTGAATTATCAAAATCGAATATGCCCCTTTTTATTAAGTCTGGTAATCTAAGAATTAGGGAACAGACACCCTAATTGATGCGAATCCTAAAGATAGATCTATTGGGCCTAACAAACCCCATCCAAAGTACCAGATGCTTTAGTACTTTGAAATTTATATCATATCCGAAGGGTGTCCCGGAATGATGGGGATATTCTGATATATGCATCTTGTTAATGTCGGTTACCAGGTGTTCACCATATGAATGATTTTTATCTCTATGTATGGGATGTGTATTGAATTATGAAATCTTGTGGTCTATTGTTACGATTTGTTATATATAGGTTAAACCTATAACTCACCAACATTTTTGTTGATGTTTAAAGCATGTTTATTCGAATACTAAGAGCTTCCGCTGTTGCATACTAAAATAAGGACAAGATTTAGAGTCCATATTTGTATGATATTGTGTAAAAACTGCATTCAAGAAACATATGTCGATGTAATATATTTCTATTGTAAACCATTATGTAATGGTCATGTGTAAACAGTATATTTTAGATTATCATTATTTGATAATCTACGTAATGCTTTTAAAACCTTTATTGATAAAATAAAGGTTATGGTTGTTTTAAAAATGAATGCAGTCTTTGAAAAACGTCTCATATAGAGGTCAAAACCTCGCAACGAAATCAATTAATATGGAACGTTTATAATCAATATAAACGGGACATTTCAGTTGGTATCAGAGCGTTGGTCTTAGAGAACCATAAAATTTTCATTAGTGTATCTTATCGAGTTTGTTAGGATGCATTAGTGAGTCTGGACTTCGACCGTGTTTTCTTTAAAAATGATTGCTTAACATTTTTGTTGGAAACTATATATTATTAACATGTAAATATTATGTGATATATTAATCTCTTAACATGTTTGATATTATGTGATAGATGTCTACCTCTAGCACAAATCCCATTGACTCACCTAATAATAACGAAGAGTCGAATATATATTGGCAAGATTCACAAGTTCCCGAAGAACCGGAAGAAGAGGAAACGGAACCGGAAGAAGAGGAACCGGAAGAAGAGGAACCAGAAGAAGAGGAACCGGAAGAAGAAGAGGTTCCGGAGGGGGGAATAGTAGGAACCACAGAAAACCGGTAAAATAAAAGAAAATCCTCAACCAATGGACCAAAGTTAATTATGGTCAATGGTGTTTCCGCTAAGGAAGCAAAATATTGGGAAAATTACCAATTTTCCGATGAATCGGATCCTGATGAGGATTCCGATGATGTTATAGAAATTACCCCGACCCAATTTAATCTGGCAAAAGAAAATAATAAGGGAAAAGGCATCAAAATAGAGAAATCTGATTCCGACCCCGATGAACTTTTTATGTACCGTCAACACCCGTATTTTCAATATCGTGACAATAACCCGAGAACCTCTAAACTACCAGGTTTTTCTAAACCAATGTAGAAAACGACGGCTCGTATTAGAGGAACATCATATATCCCTAGAAAATTAGGAAAAAGAACCAAGTCCGAAGAAGAAGAAACCAGTGATTCAGATTAGAGGGGTGTGAGCATGTTGTGTAATAAATGT
Source organism: Rutidosis leptorrhynchoides (assembly GCF_046630445.1). Lineage (NCBI taxonomy): Eukaryota > Viridiplantae > Streptophyta > Magnoliopsida > Asterales > Asteraceae > Rutidosis > Rutidosis leptorrhynchoides. The sequence goes on from NC_092334.1 coordinate 665,590,384, forward strand.
ATTGTAGTGTGCTTATACTTTTATATTCTATGTAAAAATTGCTAGTATTATTTGTTATTACGAATCTAATCCTTGTCTATTTTACAGTATAAAAACAAAATGGACGTTAAGGGTAGACAATCGAATATTTTAGAAGACCTACCAGAGGATATGATTGAGGAAATCTTGTCTAGAGTCGGTCAGAATTCATCAACACATTTAGTTATGGCGAAATTAACTTGTCAAACATTTGAAAGACTTTCCAGAAATGCCTTAGTTTATAAAAGGCTTTCCTTTGATAGGTGGGGTATATCACATTGGGGAGACTTTAAGTTACGCCTTATTTTCTTTAAAGCGTTAAATGCGGGAACCCAAATGAAATTTTACGCTACGGGCTAAGAACCTATTTTGACTCAACATATCCCAACATAGGATTTCGTGAATTAGAAAGAGCTTCTAACATGCAACATAAAGAAGCATGTTATGCTTACGGGTTAGTGATGTTCGCTTCTTACCAAAGCGAGAAAAAGAACATCGGATTGCAGCTTTTAAATAAAACTTTCCCACAAGTGACGGATTCAGTAGTTGGGGTGAGAAATAAGGTTTTTAGATTATTACAGGGCTGTTGGACATTACAAAACCCTCGTCCTTTTGACGACATTACAACATGCTGCCTAGCTAATGGTCATAACAGTTATTTTCCACAAGACCAAGGATGGGAATTCGTCTTAGTAAAACCCGAATGCATGACTTGTTTCTGGACTTATGAATTACGTGTCTTTATTTCCTTTGCTGAACAACTTGCGTATTAACTAGATTTATCTTCAAAACTGTCCTGTATTATAGTGTACTATATTTCATGTTATATGTAATATAGCGAAGTTGTAAGTTTGAAGAATATTTGTATGTGATATATTATTATAATCAGTTTTTCATATGGAATTGTAGTAGTTGAATTGTATATTAGCTACTAAGTATGAACTTAACGGGTAGGTAGTACCCGAATTTAAATGTATAAAACGCTAATATGAAGAAAAAGCTTTTATAAATGAGTTCATATTATGCTACGAGATACTATTGACTACTCTTAATATTCTGTATGATTAACTTGTTTCATTTGACTATTTTGAAGGAAATGGCACCGACTACTCGACACACCTTGAATATGAGCGAAGATGAATTTCGTGCCTTTCTTGCTTCAAACATAGCCGCAGTACAGGCCGCGCTTGTGACGACCCGGAAATTTCTGACCAAATTTAAACTTTAATCTTTATATTATTCCGACACGATAAAAAAAGTTTGTTAAGTTAAATCTCAAGAATTTTAAACTGTGTTCGTACATTCATTATAACCTCAACCAAATTCCGACGATTCATGAACCGTTATATATAAATAGATATGTATATGTATATATATATATATGTATATATATATATATTATAACTTGAGAATATTAATAAAGTATTAAACGTATAATACTTTACACGTACAAATTTGTTTCAATATGATTTTTGACGAAATTAAAAAAAAAATATATTAAATGATTGAATTATCAGAAACATTGAATTATGATTACAAGTCTCTGTTGAGAGGTCCACTATGATTTGAGAAAATCTATTCCTCTTAACGATATTCAGAATAATTTGTAAAGCTATTTATAAATAAAAACAAAAAGTGTCATTTACGAAAGTTAGACAAAAGTTAGTGGAGAATTGGTTTCCATAATATTCTATTAATCTATTTTCAAAAGTACAAAGACGTTTTCAGTTTAAAAAAGAACTTTATTATTAAAATGTATATAACTTTTATAAATATCTAGAATCACTTTTGACAACTTATTACTTAACCAGTATAATAAATATAATGATATTTATATTTTATTTCATTAAATATATATAACGATTTAAATTAATATTATATATAATTATACGCGTATTATATATACATAGTTTTTATACTTTTACTATACTTTAACTTTACCTTTACTTTACTTTTACTTTACTTTAACTTTAATAATTCACTTTAATAATTCATACTTTAATAATTCACTTTAATAATTCATACTTTAATAATTCACTTTAATAATTCATACTTTAATAATTCACTTTAATAATTCATACTTTAATAATTCACTTTAATAATTCATATTTTAATAATTCATACTTTAATAATTCACTTTAATAATTCATACTTTAATAATTTACTTTAATAATTCATACTTTAATAATTCACTTTAATAATTCATACTTTAATAATTCACTTTAATAATTCATACTTTAATAATTCACTTTAATAATTCATACTTTAATAATTCACTTTAATATTTCATACTTTAATAATTCACTTTAATAATTCAAAAATCTATTATAAATAGAATTCAATAGGTTTCATTATTTCATAGAAACTTAAAAATATATTTCTCTAAACTCTCTCAATCGATATATATATATATATATATATATATATATATATATATATATATACATACATACATACATATATATATTTGCTCTGTATTATTTCAAGATATTATTAGTATATATAAAATATTACGACGAAGTGCTGTCCGAGTGATTTCAAAATAGTTTTTTTGAATGAGTCGAAGCTAAGAAAATTATGGGTTATAGCTATGGAGGTGATGGGTATGGTTCATGGGTATGCTCGTTAGGTCAATCTAGTGTTTATCATCTCCGTTGCGTCTACGTACTTTTCTGCAATATTGAATCTCAATATTGATACATTCGTGAATCCGAGGCCAACCTTACACTTGTTAAATGACGTTATATGTATTTTTACTACGAAATACAGTATTGTGAGTTTCATTTGCTCCCTTTTATATATATTTTTGGGACTGAGAATACATGCGCTGTTTTTATAAATATTTTACGAAATAGGCACAAGTACTAAAACTAATTCTATGTGGGTTTAAACCAGAAATATACCCTTAGCTTGGTAACATTAAACTACTTGTCTATGTACGGTAGGCGCGAATCCTAAAGATAGATCTATTGGGCTTGACAAACCCCATCCCGACTATGGGATGCTTTAGTACTTCGAGGCTATTTTAAACACACCTGATCTGGTGTACTTCAGAGGGTAAAACGTAAACGTTAAGGCTTGTTACCGGGTGCCTACAACTTATAGAATACTTTTATACACTTGCGAGTGTACATATATTTATAAACGGAAATCTTGTGGTCTATTAATATATTAAAATGATTGTTATGATAAACCTATGAACTCACCAACCTTTTGGTTGACACTTTAAAGCATGTTTATTCTCAGGTATTAAAGAAATCTTCCGCTGTGCAGTAGCTCATTTTAAGGATATTACTTGGAGTCATTCATGGCATATTTTGAAAGACGTTGCATTCGAGTCATTGAGTTCATCAAGATTATTATTAAACCAATTATAGTTGGATATATTATGAAATGGTGTGCATGCTGTCAACTTTCGTTGTAAAGAAAGTTTGTCTTTTAAAAACGAATGCAATGTTTGTAAAATGTATCATATAGAGGTCAAATACCTCGCAATGTAATCAACTATTGTGAATCATTTATAATATATATAAACGGGTCCTTTCAGTTGGTATCAGAGCGGTGGTCTTAGCGAACCAGGTCTGCATTAGTGTGTCTAACTGATAGTCGTTAGGATGCATTAGTGAGTCTGGACTTCGACTGTGTCTGCATGTCAAAAGTTTTGCTCATCATTTTTGTCGGAAATTACCTGCTTATCATTCTTAGTCTAGACACATCTTATTGCAATGATTGCATGAATAGTGTATAGACAAAATTCATATCTTAGCGTATCTGTTACTGTAAACTTTGCCTGACATATTCCGTAAATTCCTCCGTAATCTACGAAACCTTTTGCTCTATATAATTAGAATACCACCCGATAGCTGAAAAATCATTTCATATCGAAAAATTCTTTATTCAATCGTACGAAATGGAATTTGTCATTAGTTCAAGTCCCTCGGATTCCGAAATGGAATCCCACTCAAGTTTCGAAAGCAGTGTGATCGGAATGGATCAACCAATTAGTCATCATCTATTCTGGATGAATTGGGGATGGGTTCGTAGCCTCCTTAATCATTGGAGACAAGAAGAAGGTGATCCCTTCCATCCACCACATTGTCCTCTTGGCAAAGAACCTGAAGCACTTACCGGCGAACCTATTCGAAACACCATTTTCTCTCTTATTTCTAGAGTATCTCGTCACGATTACATACTACACCAAATTCTAGATTTTATTTATCCGCTCGTCCGAACCGACAATCACCCCGGTGTAATAGAAGAAGTCAACGAGCTTCGCGCTCGGGTAGTGGCTTTGGAGAATATGGTGCAAAGGTTACAAACACCAGCAGCAGCACCAGCAGCATAAATAGTACCACCATCAGCAACACCAACAGTACCATCACCACCACCAACAACAACATCCACATCCCATACCGCAACATCACAATCTGTATCTCAAACATCAACGTCATACGCCCTGTAAATATCCAGGAATATCAACAACAACAAATGATGAAGTATTAATTCATAAACTTCATTGAAGAGATATCTCTGCGGCAGTTATGTAATCTCCAAAATCTTAGAGATTATTTAATTCTGACCGTAAATCGGATGAGTGAACGGAGATGGTAGAGTAGAAACTTTGATCGAAAATGGTGTACGATTTACAAGCTAGAATTGTTTTACCAATAGCATCAACAGGACCGTAGCATCATCAACACAGTCAGTGCCGTCAGTATCGTCAGAATCAATAGCACCTTAACATCACAAACTCTGTCAGTTCAAGAATCATTGTGGACATCATTACGAATCAACAACAAATATATTGTATCAACGAGTTATGAAGTATTAACTGATTTCCAATCGAAAGATTTATATGTATATTTTATATGTATAAATTTTTAAACCATAATAAATCTTCTCGTACTAAGCTATTATGTGTGAATCTTAACTACTCAGTTAATTCATATTACAAAGATGCAATGATGTACGTCCTTCGTCCGCAACTTAACCATCGTTAATTACAATCTCTGTCTCAATTCAATAAAAATCCAATTCATAATTAATCAAGTGTATTATTCGAATATATGTTTGATTTTACACTTTCATCATCGATGTACTCGAAACTTTTCAAATAACATCATTCGTGAAATGTCCCGTTCTTATTGATTAAAAACGTTCCATATTAATTGATTTCGTTGCGAGGTTTTGACCTCTATATGAGACGTTTTTCAAAGACTGCATTCATTTTTAAAACAAACCATAACCTTTATTTCATAAATAAAGGTTTAAAAAGCTTTACGTAGATTATCAAATAATGATAATCTAAAATATCCTGTTTACACACGACCATTACATAATGGTTTACAATACAAATATGTTACATCGAAATCAGTTTCTTGAATGCAGTTTTTACACAATATCATACAAACATGGACTCCAAATCTTGTCCTTATTTTAGTATGCAACAGCGGAAGCTCTTAATATTCACCTGAGAATAAACATGCTTTAAACGTCAACAAAAATGTTGGTGAGTTATAGGTTTAACCTATATATATCAAATCGCAACAATAGACCACAAGATTTCATATTTCAATACACATCCCATACATAGAGATAAAAATCATTCATATGGTGAACACCTGGTAACCGACATTAACAAGATGCATATATAAGAATATCCCCATCATTCCGGGACACCCTTCGGATATGATATAAATTTCGAAGTACTAAAGCATCCGGTACTTTGGATGGGGTTTGTTAGGCCCAATAGATCTATCTTCAGGATTCGCGTCAATTAGGGTGTCTGTTCCCTAATTCTTAGATTACCAGACTTAATAAAAAGGGGCATATTCGATTTCGATAATTCAACCATAGAATGTAGTTTCACGTACTTGTGTCTATTTTGTAAATCATTTATAAAACCTGCATGTATTCTCATCCCAAAAATATTAGATTTTAAAAATGGGACTATAACTCACTTTCACAGATTTTTACTTCGTCGGGAAGTAAGACTTGGCCACTGGTTGATTCACGAACCTATAACAATATATACATATATATCAAAGTATGTTCAAAATATATTTACAACACTTTTAATATATTTTGATGTTTTAAGTTTATTAAGTCAGCTGTCCTCGTTAGTAACCTACAACTAGTTGTCCACAGTTAGATGTACAGAAATAAATCGATAAATATTATCTTGAATCAATCCACGACCCAGTGTATACGTATCTCAGTATTGATCACAACTCAAACTATATATATTTTGGAATCAACCTCAACCCTGTATAGCTAACTCCAACATTCACATATAGAGTGTCTATGGTTGTTCCGAAATATATATAGATGTGTCGACATGATAGGTCGAAACATTGTATACGTGTCTATGGTATCTCAAGATTACATAATATACAATACAAGTTGATTAAGTTATGGTTGGAATAGATTTGTTACCAATTTTCACGTAGCTAAAATGAGAAAAATTATCCAATCTTGTTTTACCCATAACTTCTTCATTTTAAATCCGTTTTGAGTGAATCAAATTGCTATGGTTTCATATTGAACTCTATTTTATGAATCTAAACAGAAAAAGTATAGGTTTATAGTTGGAAAAATAAGTTACAAGTCGTTTTTGTAAAGGTAGTCATTTCAGTCGAAAGAACGACGTCTAGATGACCATTTTAGAAAACATACTTCCACTTTGAGTTTAACCATAATTTTTGGATATAGTTTCATGTTCATAATAAAAATAATTTTCTCAGAATAACAACTTTTAAATCAAAGTTTATCATAGTTTTTAATTAACTAACCCAAAACAGCCCGCGGTGTTACTACGACGGCGTAAATCCGGTTTTACGGTGTTTTTCGTGTTTCCAGGTTTTAAATCATTAAGTTAGCATATCATATAGATATAGAACATGTGTTTAGTTGATTTTAAAAGTCAAGTTAGAAGGATTAACTTTTGTTTGCGAACAAGTTTAGAATTAACTAAACTATGTTCTAGTGATTACAAGTTTAAACCTTCGAATAAGATAGCTTTATATGTATGAATCGAATGATGTTATGAACATCATTACTACCTTAAGTTCCTTGGATAAACCTACTGGAAAAGAGAAAAATGGATCTAGCTTCAATGGATCCTTGGATGGCTCGAAGTTCTTGAAGCAGAATCATGACACGAAAACAAGTTCAAGTAAGATCATCACTTGAAATAAGATTGTTATAGTTATAGAAATTGAACCAAAGTTTGAATATGATTATTACCTTGTATTAGAATGATAACCTACTGTAAGAAACAAAGATTTCTTGAGGTTGGATGATCGCCTTACAAGATTGGAAGTGAGCTAGCAAACTTGAAAGTATTCTTGATTTTATGAAACTAGAACTTTTGGAATTTATGAAGAACACTTAGAACTTGAAGATAGAACTTGAGAGAGATCAATTAGATGAAGAAAATTGAAGAATGAAAGTGTTTTTAGGTGTTTTTGGTCGTTGGTGTATGGATTAGATATAAAGGATATGTAATTTTGTTTTCATGTAAATAAGTCATGAATGATTACTCATATTTTTGTAATTTTATGAGATATTTCATGCTTGTTGCCAAATGATGGTTCCCACATGTGTTAGGTGACTCACATGAGCTGCTAAGAGCTGATCATTGGAGTGTATATACCAATAGTACATACATCTAAAAGCTGTGTATTGTACGAGTACGAATACGGGTGCATACGAGTAGAATTGTTGATGAAACTGAACGAGGATGTAATTGTAAGCATTTTTGTTAAGTAGAAGTATTTTGATAAGTGTCTTGAAGTCTTTCAAAAGTGTATGAATACATATTAAAACACTACATGTATATACATTTTAACTGAGTCGTTAAGTCATCGTTAGTCGTTACATGTAAATGTTGTTTTGAAACCTTTAGGTTAACGATCTTGTTAAATGTTGTTAACCCAATGTTTATAATATCAAAAGAGATTTTAAATTATTATATTATCATGATATTATGATGTACGAATATCTCTTAATATGATAAATATACATTAAATGTCGTTACAACGATAATCGTTACATATATGTCTCGTTTCAAAATCATTAAGTTAGTAGTCTTGTTTTTACATATGTAGTTCATTGTTAATATACTTAATGATATGTTTACTTATCATAATATCATGTTAACTATATATATAACCATATATATGTCATCATATAGTTTTTTACAAGTTTTAACGTTCGTGAATCACCGGTCAACTTGGGTGGTCAATTGTCTATATGAAACCTATTTCAATTAATCAAGTCTTAACAAGTTTGATTGCTTAACATGTTAGAAACATTTAATCATGTAAATATCAATCTCAATTAATATATATAAACCAGGAAAAGTTCGGGTCACTACAGTACCTACCCGTTAAATAAATTTCGTCCCGAAATTTTAAGCTGTTGAAGGTGTTGACGAATCTTCTGGAAATAGATGCGGGTATTTCTTCTTCATCTGATCTTCACGCTCCCAGGTGAACTCGGGTCCTCTACAAGCATTCCATCGAACCTTAACAATTGGTATCTTGTTTTGCTTAAGTCTTTTAACCTCACGATCCATTATTTCGACGGGTTCTTCGATGAATGAAGTTTTTCGTTGATTTGGATTTCATCTAACGGAATAGTGAGATCTTCTTTAGCAAAACATTTCTTCAAATTCGAGACGTGAAAAGTGTTATGTACAGCCGCGAGTTGTTGAGGTAACTCTAGTCGGTAAGCTACTGGTCCGACACGATCAATAATCTTGAATGGTCCAATATACCTTGGATTTAATTTCCCTCGTTTACCAAATCGAACAACGCCTTTCCAAGGTGCAACTTTAAGCATGACCATCTCTCCAATTTCAAATTCTATATCTTTTCTTTTAATGTCAGCGTAGCTCTTTTGTCGACTTTGGGCGGTTTTCAACCGTTGTTGAATTTGGATGATCTTCTCGGTAGTTTCTTGTATAATCTCCGGACCCGTAATCTGTCTATCCCCCACTTCACTCCAACAAATCGGAGACCTGCACTTTCTACCATAAAGTGCTTCAAACGGCGCCATCTCAATGCTTGAATGGTAGCTGTTGTTGTAGGAAAATTCTGCTAACGGTAGATGTCGATCCCAACTGTTTCCGAAATCAATAACACATGCTCGTAGCATGTCTTCAAGCGTTTGTATCGTCCTTTTGCTCTGCCCATCAGTTTTTGGATGATAGGCAGTACTCATGTCTAGACGAGTTCCTAATGCTTGCTGTAATGTCTGCCAGAATCTTGAAATAAATCTGTCATCCCTATCAGAGATAATAGAGATTGGTATTCCATGTCTGGAGACGACTTCCTTCAAATACAGTCGTGCTAACTTCTCCATCTTGTCATCTTCTCTTATTAGCAGGAAGTGTGCTGATTTGGTGAGACGATCAACTATTACCCAAATAGTATCAAAACCACTTGCAGTCCTTGGCAATTTAGTGATGAAATCCATGGTAATGTTTTCCCATTTCCATTCTGGGATTTCGGGTTGTTGAAGTAGACCTGATGGTTTCTGATGCTCAGCTTTGACCTTAGAACACGTCAAACATTCTCCTACGTATTTAGCAACATCGACTTTCATACCCGGCCAAAAAAAATGTTTCTTGAGATCCTTGTACATCTTCCCCGTTCCAGGATGTATTGAGTATCTGGTTTTATGAGCTTCTCTAAGTACCATTTCTCTCATATCTCCAAATTTTGGTACCCAAATCCTTTCAGCCCTATACCGGGTTCCGTCTTCCCGAATATTAAGATGCTTCTCCGATCCTTTGGGTATTTCATCCTTTAAATTTCCCTCTTTTAAAACTCCTTGTTGCGCCTCCTTTATTTGAGTAGTAATGTTATTATGAATCATTATATTCATAGATTTTACTCGAATGGGTTCTCTGTCCTTCCTGCTCAAGGCATCGGCTACCACATTTGCCTTCCCCGGGTGGTAACGAATCTCAAAGTTGTAATCATTCAATAATTCAATCCACCTACGCTGCCTCATATTCAGTTGTTTCTGATTAAATATGTGTTAAAGACTTTTGTGGTCGGTATATATAATACTTTTGACCCCATATAAGTAGTGCCTCCAAGTCTTTAATGCAAAAACAACCGCGCCTAATTCCAAATCATGCGTCGTATAATTTTGTTCGTGAATCTTCAATTGTCTAGATACATAAGCAATCACCTTCGTTCGTTGCATTAATACACAACCGAGACCTTGCTTTGATGCATCACAATAAATCACAAAATCATCATTCCCTTCAGGCAATGACAATATAGGTGCCGTAGTTAGCTTTTTCTTCAATAACTGAAACGCTTTCTCTTGTTCATCATTCCATTCAAATTTCTTCCCTTTATGCGTTAATGCAGTCAAGGGTTTTGCTATTCTGGAAAAGTCTTGGATGAACCTTCTGTAGTAACCAGCTAGTCCTAAAAACTGGCGTATGTGTTTCGGAGTTTTCGGGGTTTCCCACTTTTCAACAGTTTCTATCTTTGCCGGATCCACCTTAATACCTTCTTTGTTCACTATGTGACCGAGGAATTGAACTTCTTCCAACCAAAATGCACACTTTGAAAACTTAGCGTACAATTCTTCCTTCCTCAATACTTCTAACACCTTTCTCAAATGTTCACCGTGTTCTTGGTCATTCTTTGAGTAAATAAGTATGTCATCAATGAAAACAATGACAAACTTGTCAAGGTATGGTCTACACACTCGGTTCATAAGGTCCATGAACACAGCTGGTGCATTAGTTAAACCAAACGGCATGACCATAAACTCGTAATGACCGTAACGTGTTCTGAAAGCAGTCTTTGGAATATCATCTTCTTTCACCCGCATTTGATGATATCCAGAACGTAAATCAATCTTTGAATAAAACGACGAGCCTTATAGTTGATCAAATAAGTCGTCAATTCTCAGCAGTGGATAACGGTTTTTGATGGTAAGTTTGTTCAACTCTCTATAGTCAATACACAACCTGAATGTACCATCTTTCTTCTTGACAAACAAAACAGGAGCTCCCCACGGTGATGTGCTTGGTCGAATGAAACCACGCTCTAAAAGTTCTTGTAATTGGCTTTGTAGTTCTTTCATCTCGCTGGGTGCGAGTCTGTAAGGAGCACGAGCTATTGGTGCAGCTCCTGGTACAAGATCTATTTGAAATTCAACGGATCGATGTGGGGGTAATCCCGGTAATTCTTTCGGAAATACATCAGGAAATTCTTTTGCGACGGGAACATCATTGATGCTCTTTTTTTCAGTTTGTACTTTCTCGACGTGTGCTAGAACAGCATAGCAACCTTTTCTTATTAGTTTTTGTGCCTTCAAATTACTAATAAGATGTAGCTTCGTGTTGCCCTTTTCTCCGTACACCATTAAGGGTTTTCCTTTTTCTCGTATAATGCGAATTGCATTTTTGTAACAAACGATCTCCGCTTTCACTTCTTTCAACCAGTCCATACCGATTATCACATCAAAACTCCCTAACTCTACTGGTATCAAATCAATCTTAAATGTTTCGCTAACCAGTTTAATTTTCTCGATTCCGACATATATTATCTGCTGAAATTAATTTACCATTTGCTAATTCGAGTAAAAATTTACTATCCAAAGGCGTCAATGGACAACTTAATTTAGCACAAAAATCTCTACTCATATAGCTTCTATCCGCACCTGAATCAAATAAAACGTAAGCAGATTTATTGTCAATAAGAAACGTACCCGTAACAAGCTCCGGGTCTTCCTGTGCCTCTGCCGCATTAATATTGAAAACTCTTCCACGGCCTTGTCCATTCGTGTTCTCCTGGTTCGGGCAATTTCTAATAATGTGGCCCGGTTTTCCACATTTATAACAAACTACATTGGCATAACTTGCTCCGACACTACTTGCTCCGCCATTACTCGTTCCGACACCATTTGTTCCTTTCGTTCTATTAACCCCTGGTCCGTAGACCTCACACTTCGCCGCGCTATGACCATTTCTTTTACACTTGTTGCAAAATTTGGTGCAGAACCCCGAGTGATTCTTTTCACACCTTTGGCATAGCTGCTTCTGATTGTTGTTGTTGTTGCGGTTATTATTGTTGTTGGGATGATTGTTGTAGTTGCTGTTGTTGTTGTTGTTGTTGTTGTTGTTGGGCCGTTTGTTGTAGTTGCGATTGATGTTGCGATTGTTGGGATAATTGTTGCGATTATTGTTGTAATTGCTGTTGTTGTTGTATTGGTGATTCTTATCACCATTTTCCTCCCACTTTCTTTTGACCTGCTTCACATTGGCCTCTTCAGCAGTCTGTTCTTTAATTCTTTCTTCAATCTGGTTCACGAGTTTGTGAGCCATTCTACATGCCTGTTGTATGGAGGCAGGATCGTGTGAACTTATATCTTCTTGGATTCTTTCCGGTAATCCTTTCACAAACGCGTCGATCTTCTCTTCCTCATCTTCGAATGCTCCCGGACACAATAGGCACAATTCTGTGAATCGTCTTTCGTACGTGGTAATATCAAATCCTTGGGTTCGTAACCCTCTAAGTTCTGTCTTGAGCTTATTGACCTCGGTTCTGGGACGGTACTTCTCGTTCATCAAGTGCTTGAATGCTGACCACGGTAGTGCGTACGCATCGTCTTGTCCCACTTGCTCTAGATAGGTATTCCACCATGTTAACGCAGAACCTGTGAAGGTATGCGTAGCGTACTTTACTTTGTCCTCTTCAGTACACTTACTTATGGCAAACACCGATTCGACCTTCTCGGTCCACCGTTTCAATCCGATCGGTCCTTCGGTTCCATCAAATTCCAAAGGTTTGCAGGCAGTGAATTCTTTGTAGGTGCATCCTACACGATTTCCTGTACTGCTAGATCCAAGGTTATTGTTGGTATGTAGCGCAGCCTGTACTGCGGCTATGTTTGAAGCTAGAAAAGTACGGAATTCCTCTTCATTCATATTCACGGTGTGTCGAGTAGTCGGTGCCATTTCCTTCAAAATAGTTAAATGGAACAAGTTAATCATACAGAATATTAAGAGTAGTTAATAGTATTTCGTAGCATAATATGAACTCATTTATAAAAGCTTTTTCTTCATATTAGCTTTTTATAAGTTTAAATTCGGGTAGTACCTACCCGTTAAGTTCATACTTAGTAGCTAATATACAATTCAACTACTACAATTCTATATGAAAAACTGATTATAATAATATTTCGCGTTCAAACTTTTACACAACATTTTACAAACTTACAATACCGCTTATTTTACATATAGCATGAAATATAGCACACAATAAATTTGATACAAGATGGTTGTGAAGATAATTCTAGCTAATACACAAGTCGTTTAGCAAAGGCAATAAAGACACATAATTCATACGTCCAGAAACAAGTCATGCATTCTGGTTTTACTAGGACTACTTCCCATCCTTGGTCTTGTGGAACATAACCGTTATGGCCGTTGATAAGACAGCGTGTTGTAACGTCGTCAAAGGGACGAGGGTTACGTAATGTCCAACAGTCCCGTAACAATCTAAAAACCTCATTTCTTACCCCAATTACCGACTCCGTCACTTGTGGGAACGTTTTGTTTAATAGTTGAAGCCCGATGTTCTTGTTCTCACTTTGGTGAGAAGCGAACATTACTAATCCGTAAGCATAACATGCTTCTTTATGTTGCATGTTAGCCGCTTTTTCTAAATCACGAAGTCCAATATTCGGATATATTGAGTCAAAATAATTTCTTAACCCATTGCGTAAAATAGCATTTGGGTTCCCCGCAATATATGCGTCAAAGTAAACACATCGTAACTTATGGATTTCCCAATGTGATATCCCCCATCTTCCGAACGAAAGCCTTTTATAAACCAAGGCATTCTTGGAACGTTCTTCGAATGTCTTACAAACTGATCTCGCCTTAAATAGTTGTGCCGAAGAATTCTGACCGACTCTAGACAAGATTTCATCAATCATGTCTCCGGGTAGGTCTCTTAAAATATTGGGTTGTCTATCCATTTTGTGTTTTTATACTGTAAAATAGACAAGAGTTAGATTCATAAAAAAAAATACTTATTAATACAAGCAATTTTTACATATATCATAAAGCATAAGCACACTATATTACATATATTACACCACACGAATACAACTATCTTATTCCGACTCGCTTGTTTCTTCTTCTTCGGTTTTGGTTCGTTTTGCCAAGTTTCTAGGGATATATGATGTTCCCCTAATACGAGCCGTCGTGATCCACATTGGTTTAGAAAAACCTGGTGGTTTAGAGGTTCCCGGGTCATTGTTACAACTTAAGGACTTCGGGGGTTGACGATACATATAAAGTTCATCGGGGTTGGAATTAGATTTCTCTATTTTTATACCCTTTCCCTTATTATTTTCTTTTGCCTTTTTAAATTCAGTTGGGGTAATTTCTATAACATCATCGGAATTCTCGTCGGAATCCGATTCATCGGAGAATTGGTAATCCTCCCAATATTTTGCTTCCTTGGCGGAAACACCATTGACCATAATTAACCTTGGTCGGTTGGTTGAGGATTTTCTTTTATTTAACCGTTTTATTATTTCCCCCACCGGTTCTATTTCTTCATCCGGTTCCGATTCTTCTTCCGGTTCCGATTCTTCTTCCGGTTCCGACTCTTCTTCCGGTTCCTCTTCGGGAACTTGTGAATCAGTCCACGAATCATTCCAATTTACATTTGACTCTTCATTATTATTAGGTGAGTCAATGGGACTTGTTCTAGAGGTAGACATCTATCACATAATATCAAACGCGTTAAGAGATTAATATATCACATAATATTCACATGTTAAAAATATATAGTTTCCAACAAAATTTGTTAAGCAATCATTTTTCAAGTAAACACGGTCGAAGTCCAGACTCACTAATGCATCCTAACAAACTCGATAAGACACACTAATGCAAAATTCTGGTTCTCTAAGACCAACGCTCGGATACCAACTGAAATGTCCCGTTCTTATTGATTAAAAACGTTCCATATTAATTGATTTCGTTGCGAGGTTTTGACCTCTATATGAGACGTTTTTCAAAGACTGCATTCATTTTTAAAACAAACCATAACCTTTATTTCATAAATAAAGGTTTAAAAAGCTTTACGTAGATTATCAAATAATGATAATCTAAAATATCCTGTTTACACACGACCATTACATAATGGTTTACAATACAAATATGTTACATCGAAATCAGTTTCTTGAATGCAGTTTTTACACAATATCATACAAACATGGACTCCAAATCTTGTCCTTATTTTAGTATGCAACAGCGGAAGCTCTTAATATTCACCTGAGAATAAACATGCTTTAAACGTCAACAAAAATGTTGGTGAGTTATAGGTTTAACCTATATATATCAAATCGCAACAATAGACCACAAGATTTCATATTTCAATACACATCCCATACATAGAGATAAAAATCATTCATATGGTGAACACCTGGTAACCGACATTAACAAGATGCATATATAAGAATATCCCCATCATTCCGGGACACCCTTCGGATATGATATAAATTTCGAAGTACTAAAGCATCCGGTACTTTGGATGGGGTTTGTTAGGCCCAATAGATCTATCTTTAGGATTCGCGTCAATTAGGGTGTCTGTTCCCTAATTCTTAGATTACCAGACTTAATAAAAAGGGGCATATTCGATTTCGATAATTCAACCATAGAATGTAGTTTCACGTACTTGTGTCTATTTTGTAAATCATTTATAAAACCTGCATGTATTCTCATCCCAAAAATATTAGATTTTAAAAATGGGACTATAACTCACTTTCACAGATTTTTACTTCGTCGGGAAGTAAGACTTGGCCACTGGTTGATTCACGAACCTATAACAATATATACATATATATCAAAGTATGTTCAAAATATATTTACAACACTTTTAATATATTTTGATGTTTTAAGTTTATTAAGTCAGCTGTCCTCGTTAGTAACCTACAACTAGTTGTCCACAGTTAGATGTACAGAAATAAATCGATAAATATTATCTTGAATCAATCCACGACCCAGTGTATACGTATCTCAGTATTGATCACAACTCAAACTATATATATTTTGGAATCAACCTCAACCCTGTATAGCTAACTCCAACATTCACATATAGAGTGTCTATGGTTGTTCCGAAATATATATAGATGTGTCGACATGATAGGTCGAAACATTGTATACGTGTCTATGGTATCTCAAGATTACATAATATACAATACAAGTTGATTAAGTTATGGTTGGAATAGATTTGTTACCAATTTTCACGTAGCTAAAATGAGAAAAATTATCCAATCTTGTTTTACCCATAACTTCTTCATTTTAAATCCGTTTTGAGTGAATCAAATTGCTATGGTTTCATATTGAACTCTATTTTATGAATCTAAACAGAAAAAGTATAGGTTTATAGTTGGAAAAATAAGTTACAAGTCGTTTTTGTAAAGGTAGTCATTTCAGTCGAAAGAACGACGTCTAGATGACCATTTTAGAAAACATACTTCCACTTTGAGTTTAACCATAATTTTTGGATATAGTTTCATGTTCATAATAAAAATAATTTTCTCAGAATAACAACTTTTAAATCAAAGTTTATCATAGTTTTTAATTAACTAACCCAAAACAGCCCGCGGTGTTACTACGACGGCGTAAATCCGGTTTTACGGTGTTTTTCGTGTTTCCAGGTTTTAAATCATTAAGTTAGCATATCATATAGATATAGAACATGTGTTTAGTTGATTTTAAAAGTCAAGTTAGAAGGATTAACTTTTGTTTGCGAACAAGTTTAGAATTAACTAAACTATGTTCTAGTGATTACAAGTTTAAACCTTCGAATAAGATAGCTTTATATGTATGAATCGAATGATGTTATGAACATCATTACTACCTTAAGTTCCTTGGATAAACCTACTGGAAAAGAGAAAAATGGATCTAGCTTCAATGGATCCTTGGATGGCTCGAAGTTCTTGAAGCAGAATCATGACACGAAAACAAGTTCAAGTAAGATCATCACTTGAAATAAGATTGTTATAGTTATAGAAATTGAACCAAAGTTTGAATATGATTATTACCTTGTATTAGAATGATAACCTACTGTAAGAAACAAAGATTTCTTGAGGTTGGATGATCGCCTTACAAGATTGGAAGTGAGCTAGCAAACTTGAAAGTATTCTTGATTTTATGAAACTAGAACTTTTGGAATTTATGAAGAACACTTAGAACTTGAAGATAGAACTTGAGAGAGATCAATTAGATGAAGAAAATTGAAGAATGAAAGTGTTTTTAGGTGTTTTTGGTCGTTGGTGTATGGATTAGATATAAAGGATATGTAATTTTGTTTTCATGTAAATAAGTCATGAATGATTACTCATATTTTTGTAATTTTATGAGATATTTCATGCTTGTTGCCAAATGATGGTTCCCACATGTGTTAGGTGACTCACATGAGCTGCTAAGAGCTGATCATTGGAGTGTATATACCAATAGTACATACATCTAAAAGCTGTGTATTGTACGAGTACGAATACGGGTGCATACGAGTAGAATTGTTGATGAAACTGAACGAGGATGTAATTGTAAGCATTTTTGTTAAGTAGAAGTATTTTGATAAGTGTCTTGAAGTCTTTCAAAAGTGTATGAATACATATTAAAACACTACATGTATATACATTTTAACTGAGTCGTTAAGTCATCGTTAGTCGTTACATGTAAATGTTGTTTTGAAACCTTTAGGTTAACGATCTTGTTAAATGTTGTTAACCCAATGTTTATAATATCAAAAGAGATTTTAAATTATTATATTATCATGATATTATGATGTACGAATATCTCTTAATATGATAAATATACATTAAATGTCGTTACAACGATAATCGTTACATATATGTCTCGTTTCAAAATCATTAAGTTAGTAGTCTTGTTTTTACATATGTAGTTCATTGTTAATATACTTAATGATATGTTTACTTATCATAATATCATGTTAACTATATATATAACCATATATATGTCATCATATAGTTTTTTACAAGTTTTAACGTTCGTGAATCACCGGTCAACTTGGGTGGTCAATTGTCTATATGAAACCTATTTCAATTAATCAAGTCTTAACAAGTTTGATTGCTTAACATGTTAGAAACATTTAATCATGTAAATATCAATCTCAATTAATATATATAAACCAGGAAAAGTTCGGGTCACTACAATTCGTACCTTGCGAAGTTCACAAGAATTTCACGAAAACCAACAAATAACAAAGTAATGATTCATAATTTCAATATTATTGAAGAAATACTTATGCAATTTATAAAGTTTTAGGGATTACTCAATTCTAGTTCCAACCATAAAACAAATGAGTTTAATTTAATATTAACTCATTAAATCTATATTACATCTAAAAAAATATACACATATATTTTCATAAAGACTGTAATAAACTTCTTTTGTACAAAATATTAATTGTGAAATTTTTTTTAACGGGTAGGTAATACCCGAGAGATATATAAATTCACAATTAATATATTACATTTTTCGAAACTGATTCAGCAATCATCAACTATACTCCCTACTTTCACAACAATATCCATTCTTTCATATAAATCAAAACAATCATACTCATTCAAATTCAATTACATATTCTGATTTTGAAATCGCATAATTCAATTCGAAATATAACCAGTATCATCACTCTTAGATTCCTATATCTTTTAAAGCTATACTTTGACTTCAAAACTGTGTTAGAACATCATATGTATTAACGATTACAATATGTGCTCAAACCCTTCGAAATTCCTGAAGACACTTCAACTAAGGAACAATCGAGATGATGATCCAACCACATGTTACCCACAGTTATACACCTGAAAAACTCTCAAAACCCAAGTCATAGTTCGACACGTATCCATGTTAGATCCTTTGGCATTTACTAGCTAAAATAACTTTTCAATTCTGTTTCAAAATAGACAGTTTTGTCACAGCTCCAGCAAGTCAACTTCGACTTCTCAATCAAAACAGTCTTATTATAACCTCGATAGATACGTTGCCCTTTCGCCAACATTACCAGGGAATCGTTTATATTCACCACATTAGCAATAAACTTACCAACAACTTCACTGATCTTTGACTTTCCAAAAAAAAAATCATTATAATTATCGAAACCCTATCATATACTCATTCGTACCTTATAACAAGAATTGCCATACCAATTATTGAGAATCAGCAATCAGTATTTTGAAACCTCGCAGCATGTCTACATCAACAATTACATATACACACAACGTCTACCTCCAAGACTTACATTCTTTGAATGAGAAATTTCTGAAAAACACCCTAAACTGCGAACCAGTTCTCGAAATTTTAAAAAATGCTGATGAAGCAGCAAAAACTGTAAACGACCTTAACAGTAAAAAGTTGGATGATAAAGGATAGTATATTGACAAAGCTCAGAAAAAGAGAAGCTTTGGAACTGGAAAACGGATTGAGCAAAGTATAAAGGAGGCTGTGTGTAGTGACCCGAACTTTTCCATGTTTATATATATTAATTGAGATTGATATTTACATGATTAAATGTTTCCAACATGTTAAGCAATCAAACTTGTTAAGACTTGATTAATTGAAATATGTTTCATATAGACAATTGACCACCCAAGTTGACCGGTGATTCACGAACGTTAAAACTTGTAAAAACTATACGATGACATATATATGGTTATATATATAGTTAACATGTTTTTATTATAAGTATGTATCTCATTAGGTATTTTAACAATGAGTTATATACATAAAAATGAGACTATTAATTTAAGAAACTCGAAAACGATATATATAACGATTATCGTTATAACAACGTCTTACTAGGTACATATGAATCATATTAAGATATTGATACACTTGGTTAATTATGTTAAATGATAATTAAATATATTATTAAGTGTATTAACAATGAAATACATATGTAAAAATAAGACTACTAACTTAATGATTTCGAAACGAGACATATATGTAACGATTATCGTTGTAACGACATTTAACTGTATATACATCATACTGAGATATATTATATATCATAATATCATGATAATATAACAATTTAACATCTTATTTGTTATAATAAACAATGGGTTAACAACATTCAACAAGATCGTTAACCTAAAGGTTTCAAAACAACACTTACATGTAACGACTAACGATGACTTAACGACTCAGTTGAAATGTATATACATGTAGTGTTTTAATATGTATTTATACACTTTTGAAAGACTTCAATACACTTATCAAAATACTTTTACTTAACAAAAATGCTTACAATTACATTCTCGTTCAGTTTCATCAACAATTCTACTCATATGCACCTGTATTCGTACTCGTACAATACACAGCTTTTAGATGTATGTACTATTGGTATATACACTCCAATGATCAGCTCTTAGCAGCCCATGTGAGTCACCTAACACATGTGGGAACCATCATTTGGCAACTAGCATGAAATATCTCATAAAATTACAAAAATATGAGTAATCATTCATGACTTATTTACATGAAAACAAAATTACATATCCTTTATATCTAATCCATACACCAACGACCAAAAACACCTACAAACACTTTCATTCTTCAATTTTATTCATCTAATTTATCTCTCTCAAGTTCTATCTTCAAGTTCTAAGTGTTCTTCATAAATTCCAAAAGTTCTAGTTTCATAAAATCAAGAATACTTTCAAGTTTGCTAGCTCACTTCCAATCTTGTAAGGTGATCATCCAACCTCAAGAAATCTTTGTTTCTTACAGTAGGTTATCATTCTAATACAAGGTAATAATCATATTCAAACTTTGGTTCAATTTCTATAACTATAACAATTTTATTTCAAGTGATGATCTTACTTGAACTTGTTTTCGTGTCATGATTCTGCTTCAAGAACTTCGAGCCATCCAAGGATCCATTGAAGCTAGATCCATTTTTCTCTTTTCCAGTAGGTTTATCCAAGGAACTTAAGATAGTAATGATGTTCATAACATCATTCGATTCATACATATAAAGATATCTTATTCGAAGGTTTAAACTTGTAATCACTAGAACATAGTTTAGTTAATTCTAAACTTGTTCGCAAACAAAAGTTAATCCTTCTAACTTGACTTTTAAAATCAACTAAACACATGTTCTATATCTATATGATATGCTAACTTAATGATTTAAAACCTGGAAACACGAAAAACACCGTAAAACAGGATTTACGCCGTCGTAGTAACACTGCGGGCTGTTTTGGGTTAGTTAATTAAAAACTATGATAAACTTTGATTTAAAAGTTGTTATTCTGAGAAAATGATTTTTATTATGAACATGAAACTATATCCAAAAATTATGGTTAAACTCAAAGTGGAAGTATGTTTTCTAAAATGGTCATCTAGACGTCGTTCTTTCGACTGAAATGACTACCTTTACAAAAACGACTTGTAACTTATTTTTCTGACTATAAACCTATACTTTTTCTGTTTAGATTCATAAAATAGAGTTCAATATGAAACCATAGCAATTTGATTCACTCAAAACGGATTTAAAATGAAGAAGTTATGGGTAAAACAAGATTGGATAATTTTTCTCATTTTAGCTACGTGAAAATTGGTAACAAATCTATTCCAACCATAACTTAATCAACTTGTATTGTATATTATGTAATCTTGAGATACCATAGACACGTATACAATGTTTCGACCTATCATGTCGACACATCTATATATATTTCGGAACAACCATAGACACTCTATATGTGAATGTTGGAGTTAGCTATACAGGGTTGAGGTTGATTCCAAAATATATATAGTTTGAGTTGTGATCAATACTGAGATACGTATACACTGGGTCGTGGATTGATTCAAGATAATATTTATCGATTTATTTCTGTACATCTAACTGTGGACAACTAGTTGTAGGTTACTAACGAGGACAGATGACTTAATAAACTTAAAACATCAAAATATATTAAAAGTGTTGTAAATATATTTTGAACATACTTTGATATATATGTATATATTGTTATAGGTTCGTGAATCAACCAGTGGCCAAGTCTTACTTCCCGAAGAAGTAAAAATCTGTGAAAGTGAGTTATAGTCCCACTTTTAAAATCTAATATTTTTGGGATGAGAATACATGCAGGTTTTATAAATGATTTACAAAATAGACACAAGTACGTGAAACTACATTCTATGGTTGAATTATCGAAATCAAATATGCCCCTTTTTATTAAGTCTGGTAATCTAAGAATTAGGGAACAGACACCCTAATTGACGCGAATCCTAAAGATAGATCTATTGGGCCTAACAAACCCCATCCAAAGTACC
The DNA here is from genome assembly GCF_046630445.1 of Rutidosis leptorrhynchoides. NCBI lineage: Eukaryota > Viridiplantae > Streptophyta > Magnoliopsida > Asterales > Asteraceae > Rutidosis > Rutidosis leptorrhynchoides. Next base: position 665,612,762 of record NC_092334.1, read on the forward strand.
GGATGCTTTAGTACTTCGAAATTTGTATCATATCCGAAGGGTGTCCCGGAATGATGGGGATATTCTTATATATGCATCTTGTTAATGTCGGTTACCAGGTGTTCACCATCTTATATATGTTCATCAACATATTTGTATTGTAAACCATTATGTAATGGTCGTGTGTAAACAGGATATTTTAGATTATCATTATTTGATAATCTACGTAAAGCTTTTTAAACCTTTATTGATGAAATAAAGGTTATGGTTTGTTTTAAAATGAATGCAGTCTTTGAAAAACGTCTCATATAGAGGTCAAAACCTCGCAACGAAATCAATTAATATGGAACGTTTTTAATCAATAAGAACGGGACATTTCAGTTGGTATCCGAGCGTTGGTCTTAGAGAACCAAAATTTTGCATTAGTGTGTCTTATCGAGTTTGTTAGGATGCATTAGTGAGTCTGGACTTCGACCGTGTTTACTTGAAAAATGATTGCTTAACAAATTTTGTTGGAAACTATATATTTTTAACATGTGAATATTATGTGATATATTAATCTCTTAACGCGTTTGATATTATGTGATAGATGTCTACCTCTAGAACAAGTCCCATTGACTCACCTAATAATAATGAAGAGTCAAATGTAAATTGGAATGATTCGTGGACTGATTCACAAGTTCCCGAAGAGGAACCGGAAGAAGAGTCGGAACCGGAAGAAGAATCGGAACCGGAAGAAGAATCGGAACCGGATGAAGAAATAGAACCGGTGGGGGAAATAATAAAACGGTTAAGTAAAAGAAAATCCTCAACCAACCGACCAAGGTTAATTATGGTCAATGGTGTTTCCGCCAAGGAAGCAAAATATTGGGAGGATTACCAATTCTCCGATGAATCGGATTCCGACGAGAATTCCGATGATGTTATAGAAATTACCCCAACTGAATTTAAAAAGGCAAAAGAAAATAATAAGGGAAAGGGCATAAAAATAGAGAAATCTAATTCCAACCCCGATGAACTTTATATGTATCGTCAACCCCCGAAGTCCTTAAGTTGTAACAATGACCCGGGAACCTCTAAACCACCAGGTTTTTCTAAACCAATGTGGATAACGACGGCTCGTATTGGGGGAACATCATATATCCCTAGAAACTTGGCAAAACGAACCAAAACCGAAGAAGAAGAAACAAGCGAGTCGGAATAAGATAGTTGTATTCGTGTGGTGTAATATATGTAATATAGTGTGCTTATGCTTTATGATATATGTAAAAATTGCTTGTATTAATAAGTATTTTTTTCTATGAATCTAACTCTTGTCTATTTTACAGTATAAAAACATAAAATGGATAGACAACCCAATATTTTAAGAGATCTACCCGGAGACATGATTGATGAAATCTTGTCTAGAGTCGGTCAGAATTCTTCGGCACAACTATTTAAGGCGAGATCAGTTTGTAAGACATTCGAAGAACGTTCCAAGAATGTCTTGGTTTATAAGAGACTTTCGTTTGAAAGATGGGGGATATCACATTGGGAAACCCATAAGTTACGATGTGTTTACTTTGACGCATATATTGCGGGGAACCCAAATGCTATTTTACGCAACGGGTTAAGAAATTATTTTGACTCAATGTATTCGAATATAGGACTTCATGATTTAGAAAAAGCGGCTAACATGCAACATAAAGAAGCATGCTATGCTTACGGGTTAGTAATGTTCGCTTCTCACCAAAGTGAGTAAAAGAACATCGGGCTACAGCTATTAAACAAAACGTTCCCACAAGTGACGGAGTCGGTAATTGGGGTAAGAAATGAGGTTTTTAGATTGTTACGGGATTGTTGGACATTACGTAACCCTCGTCCCTTTGACGACGTTAAAACACGCTGTCTTATCAACGGCCATAACGGTTATGTTCCACAAGACCAAGGATGGGAAGTAGTCCTAGTAAAACCAGAATGCATGACTTGTTTCTGGACGTATGAATTACGTGTCTTTATTGCCTTTGCTGAACGACTTGTGTACTAGCTAGAATTATCTTCACAACCATCTTGTATCAAATTTATTGTGTGCTATATTTCATGCTATATGTAAAATAAGCGGTATTGTAAGTTTGTAAAATGTTGTGTAAAAGTTTGAACGCGAAATATTATTATAATCAGTTTTTCATATAGAATTGTAGTAGTTGAATTGTATATTAGCTACTAAGTATGAACTTAACGGGTAGGTACTACCCGAATTTAAACTTATAAAACGCTAATATGAAGAAAAAGCTTTTATAAATGAGTTCATATTATGCTACGAAATACTATTAACTACTTTTAATATTCTGTATGATTAACTTGTTCCATTTAACTATTTTGAAGGAAATGGCACCGACTACTCGACACACCGTGAATATGAATGAAGAAGAATTCCGTACTTTTCTAGCTTCAAACATAGCCGCAGTACAGGCTGCGCTACATACCAACAATAACCTTGGATCTAGTAGTACAGGAAATCGTGTAGGATGCACCTACAAAGAATTCACTGCCTGCAAACCTTTGGAATTTGATGGAACCGAAGGACCGATCGGATTGAAACGGTGGACCGAGAAGGTCGAATCGGTGTTTGCCATAAGTAAGTGTACTGAAGAGGACAAAGTAAAGTACGCTACGCATACCTTCACAGGTTCTGCGTTAACATGGTGGAATACCTATCTAGAGCAAGTGGGACAAGACGATGCGTACGCACTACCGTGGTCAGCATTCAAGCACTTGATGAACGAGAAGTACCGTCCCAGAACCGAGGTCAATAAGCTCAAGACAGAACTTAGAGGGTTACGAACCCAAGGATTTGATATTACCACGTACGAAAGACGATTCACAGAATTGTGCCTATTGTGTCCGGGAGCATTCGAAGATGAGGAAGAGAAGATCGACGCGTTTGTGAAAGGATTACCGGAAAGAATCCAAGAAGATATAAGTTCACACGAGCCCGCCTCCATACAACAGGCATGTAGAATGGCTCACAAACTCGTGAACCAGATTGAAGAAAGAATTAAAGAACAGACTGCTGAAGAGGCCAATGTGAAGCAAGTCAAAAGAAAGTGGGAGGAAAACGGTGATAAGAATCACCAATACAACAACAACAGCAATTACAACAATAATCGCAACAATTATCCCAACAATCGCAACATCAATCGCAACTACAACAAACGGCCCAACAACAACAACAACAACAAGAACAACAACAACAACAACAACTACAACAATCATCCCAACAACAATAATAACCACAACAACAACAACAATCAGAAGCAGCTATGCCAAAGGTGTGAAAAGAATCACTCGGGGTTCTGCACCAAATTTTGCAACAAGTGTAAAAGAAATGGTCATAGCGCGGCGAAGTGTGAGGTCTACGGACCAGGGGTTAATAGAACGAAAGGAACAAATGGTGTCGGAACGAGTAATGGCGGAGCAAGTAGTGTCGGAGCAAGTTATGCCAATGTAGTTTGTTATAAATGTGGAAAACCGGGCCACATTATTAGAAATTGCCCGAACCAGGAGAACACAAATGGACAAGGCCGTGGAAGAGTTTTCAATATTAATGCGGCAGAGGCACAGGAAGACCCGGAGCTTGTTACGGGTACGTTTCTTATTGACAATAAATCTGCTTACGTTTTATTTGATTCGGGTGCGGATAGAAGCTATATGAGTAGAGATTTTTGTGCTAAATTAAGTTGTCCATTGACGCCTTTGGATAGTAAATTTTTACTCGAATTAGCAAATGGTAAATTAATTTCAGCAGATAATATATGTCGGAATCGAGAAATTAAACTGGTTAGCGAAACATTTAAGATTGATTTGATACCAGTAGAGTTAGGGAGTTTTGATGTGATAATCGGTATGGACTGGTTGAAAGAAGTGAAAGCGGATATCGTTTGTTACAAAAATGCAATTCGCATTATACGAGAAAAAGGAAAACCCTTAATGGTGTACGGAGAAAAGGGCAACACGAAGCTACATCTTATTAGTAATTTGAAGGCACAAAAACTAATAAGAAAAGGTTGCTATGCTGTTCTAGCACACGTCGAGAAAGTACAAACTGAAGAAAAGAGCATCAATGATGTTCCCGTCGCAAAAGAATTTCCTGATGTATTTCCGAAAGAATTACCGGGATTACCCCCACATCGATCCGTTGAATTTCAAATAGATCTTGTACCAGGAGCTGCACCAATAGCTCGTGCACCTTACAGACTCGCACCCAGTGAGATGAAAGAACTGCAAAGCCAATTACAAGAACTTCTAGAGCGTGGTTTCATTCGACCAAGCACATCACCGTGGGGAGCTCCTGTTTTGTTTGTCAAGAAGAAAGATGGTACATTCAGGTTGTGTATCGACTACCGAGAGTTGAACAAACTTACCATCAAGAACCGCTACCCACTACCGAGAATCGACGACTTATTTGATCAACTACAAGGCTCGTCTGTTTATTCAAAGATTGACTTACGTTCCGGGTATCATCAAATGCGGGTGAAAGAAGATGATATTTCAAAGACTGCTTTCAGAACACGTTACGGTCATTACGAGTTTATGGTCATGCCATTTGGTTTAACTAATGCACCAGCTGTGTTCATGGACCTTATGAACCTAGTGTGTGGACCATACCTTGACAAGTTTGTCATTGTTTTTATTGATGACATACTTATTTACTCAAAGAATGACCAAGAACACGGTGAACATTTGAGAAAGGTGTTAGAAGTATTGAGGAAGGAAGAATTGTACGCTAAGTTTTCAAAGTGTGCATTTTGGTTGGAAGAAGTTCAATTCCTCGGTCACATAGTGAACAAAGAAGGTATTAAGGTGGATCCGGCAAAGATAGAAACTGTTGAAAAATGGGAAACCCCGAAAACTCCGAAACACATACGCCAGTTTTTAGGACTAGCTGGTTACTACAGAAGGTTCATCCAAGACTTTTCCAGAATAGCAAAACCCTTGACTGCATTAACGCATAAAGGGAAGAAATTTGAATGGAATGATGAACAAGAGAAAGCGTTTCAGTTATTGAAGAAAAAGCTAACTACGGCACCTATATTGTCATTGCCTGAAGGGAATGATGATTTTGTGATTTATTGTGATGCATCAAAGCAAGGTCTCGGTTGTGTATTAATGCAACGAACGAAGGTGATTGCTTATGCGTCTAGACAATTGAAGATTCACGAACAAAATTATACGACGCATGATTTGGAATTAGGTGCGGTTGTTTTTGCATTAAAGACTTGGAGGCACTACTTATATGGGGTCAAAAGTATTATATATACCGACCACAAAAGTCTTCAACACATATTTAATCAGAAACAACTGAATATGAGGCAGCGTAGGTGGATTGAATTATTGAATGATTACGACTTTGAGATTCGTTACCACCCGGGGAAGGCAAATGTGGTAGCCGATGCCTTGAGCAGGAAGGACAGAGAACCCATTCGAGTAAAATCTATGAATATAATGATTCATAATAACATTACTACTCAAATAAAGGAGGCGCAACAAGGAGTTTTAAAAGAGGGAAATTTAAAGGATGAAATACCCAAAGGATCGGAGAAGCATCTTAATATTCGGGAAGACGGAACCCGGTATAGGGCTGAAAGGATTTGGGTACCAAAATTTGGAGATATGAGAGAAATGGTACTTAGAGAAGCTCATAAAACCAGATACTCAATACATCCTGGAACGGGGAAGATGTACAAGGATCTCAAGAAACATTTTTGGTGGCCGGGTATGAAAGCCGATGTTGCTAAATACGTAGGAGAATGTTTGACATGTTCTAATGTCAAAGCTGAGCATCAGAAACCATCAGGTCTACTTCAACAACCCGAAATCCCGGAATGGAAATGGGAAAACATTACCATGGATTTCATCACTAAATTGCCAAGGACTGCAAGTGGTTTTGATACTATTTGGGTAATAGTTGATCGTCTCACCAAATCAGCACACTTCCTGCCAATAAGAGAAGATGACAAGATGGAGAAGTTAGCACGACTGTATTTGAAGGAAGTCGTCTCCAGACATGGAATACCAATCTCTATTATCTCTGATAGGGATGGCAGATTTATTTCAAGATTCTGGCAGACATTACAGCAAGCATTAGGAACTCGTCTAGACATGAGTACTGCCTATCATCCACAAACTGATGGGCAGAGCGAAAGGACAATACAAACGCTTGAAGACATGCTACGAGCATGTGTTATTGATTTCGGAAACAGTTGGGATCGACATCTACCGTTAGCAGAATTTTCCTACAACAACAGCTACCATTCAAGCATTGAGATGGTGCCGTTTGAAGCACTTTATGGTAGAAAGTGCAGGTCTCCGATTTATTGGAGTGAAGTGGGGGATAGACAGATTACGGGTCCGGAGATTATACAAGAAACTACCGAGAAGATCATCCAAATTCAACAACGGTTGAAAACCGCCCAAAGTCGACAAAAGAGCTACGCTGACATTAAAAGAAAAGATATAGAATTTGAAATTGGAGAGATGGTCATGCTTAAAGTTGCACCTTGGAAAGGCGTTGTTCGATTTGGTAAACGAGGGAAATTAAATCCAAGGTATATTGGACCATTCAAGATTATTGATCGTGTCAGACCAGTAGCTTACCGACTTGAGTTACCTCAACAACTCGCGGCTGTACATAACACTTTCCACGTCTCGAATTTGAAAAAATGTTTTGCTAAAGAAGATCTCACTATTTCATTAGATGAAATACAAATCAACGAAAAACTCCAATTCATCGAAGAACCCATCGAAATAATGGATCGTGAGGTTAAAAGACTTAAGCAAAACAAGATACCAATTGTTAAGGTTCGATGGAATGCTCGTAGAGGACCCGAGTTCACCTGGGAGCGTGAAGATCAGATGAAGAAGAAATACCCGCATTTATTTCCGGAAGATACGTCAACACCTCCAACTGCTTAAAATTTCGGGACGAAATTTATTTAACGGGTAGGTACTGTAGTGACCCAAACTTTTCCATGTTTATATATATTAATTGAGATTGATATTTACATGATTAAATGTTTCCAACATGTTAAGCAATCAAACTTGTTAAGACTTGATTAATTGAAATATGTTTCATATAGACAATTGACCACCCAAGTTGACCGGTGATTCACGAACGTTAAAACTTGTAAAAACTATACGATGACATATATATGGTTATATATATAGTTAACATGTTTTTATTATAAGTATGTATCTCATTAGGTATTTTAACAATGAGTTATATACATAAAAATGAGACTATTAATTTAAGAAACTCGAAAACGATATATATAACGATTATCGTTATAACAACGTCTTACTAGGTACATATGAATCATATTAAGATATTGATACACTTGGTTAATTATGTTAAATGATAATTAAATATATTATTAAGTGTATTAACAATGAAATACATATGTAAAAATAAGACTACTAACTTAATGATTTCGAAACGAGACATATATGTAACGATTATCGTTGTAACGACATTTAACTGTATATACATCATACTGAGATATATTATATATCATAATATCATGATAATATAACAATTTAACATCTCATTTGTTATAATAAACAATGGGTTAACAACATTCAACAAGATTGTTAACCTAAAGGTTTCAAAACAACACTTACATGTAACGACTAACGATGACTTAACGACTCAGTTAAAATGTATATACATGTAGTGTTTTAATATGTATTTATACACTTTTGAAAGACTTCAATACACTTATCAAAATACTTCTACTTAACAAAAATGCTTACAATTACATTCTCGTTCAGTTTCATCAACAATTCTACTCATATGCACCCGTATTCGTACTCGTACAATACACAGCTTTTAGATGTATGTACTATTGGTATATACACTCCAATGATCAGCTCTTAGCAGCCCATGTGAGTCACCTAACACATGTGGGAACCATCATTTGGCAACTAGCATGAAATATCTCATAAAATTACAAAAATATGAGTAATCATTCATGACTTATTTACATGAAAACAAAATTACATATCCTTTATATCTAATCCATACACCAACGACCAAAAACACCTACAAACACTTTCATTCTTCAATTTTATTCATCTAATTGATCTCTCTCAAGTTCTATCTTCAAGTTCTAAGTGTTCTTCATAAATTCCAAAAGTTCTAGTTTCATAAAATCAAGAATACTTTCAAGTTTGCTAGCTCACTTCCAATCTTGTAAGGTGATCATCCAACCTCAAGAAATCTTTGTTTCTTACAGTAGGTTATCATTCTAATACAAGGTAATAATCATATTCAAACTTTGGTTCAATTTCTATAACTATAACAATTTTATTTCAAGTGATGATCTTACTTGAACTTGTTTTCGTGTCATGATTCTGCTTCAAGAACTTCGAGCCATCCAAGGATCCATTGAAGCTAGATCCATTTTTCTCTTTTCCAGTAGGTTTATCCAAGGAACTTAAGATAGTAATGATGTTCATAACATCATTCGATTCATACATATAAAGATATCTTATTCGAAGGTTTAAACTTGTAATCACTAGAACATAGTTTAGTTAATTCTAAACTTGTTCGCAAACAAAAGTTAATCCTTCTAACTTGACTTTTAAAATCAACTAAACACATGTTCTATATCTATATGATATGCTAACTTAATGATTTAAAACCTGGAAACACGAAAAACACCGTAAAACCGGATTTACGCCGTCGTATTAACACTGCGGGCTGTTTTGGGTTAGTTAATTAAAAACTATGATAAACTTTGATTTAAAAGTTGTTATTCTGAGAAAATGATTTTTATTATGAACATGAAACTATATCCAAAAATTATGGTTAAACTCAAAGTGGAAGTATGTTTTCTAAAATGGTCATCTAGACGTCGTTCTTTCGAGTGAAATGACTACCTTTACAAAAACGACTTGTAACTTATTTTTCCGACTATAAACCTATACTTTTTCTGTTTAGATTCATAAAATAGAGTTCAATATGAAACCATAGCAATTTGATTCACTCAAAACGGATTTAAAATGAAGAAGTTATGGGTAAAACAAGATTGGATAATTTTTCTCATTTTAGCTACGTGAAAATTGGTAACAAATCTATTCCAACCATAACTTAATCAACTTGTATTTTATATTATGTAATCTTGAGATACCATAGAAACGTATACAATGTTTCGACCTATCATGTCGACACATCTATATATATTTCGGAACAACCATAGACACTCTATATGTGAATGTTGGAGTTAGCTATACAGGGTTGAGGTTGATTCCAAAATATATATAGTTTGAGTTGTGATCAATACTGAGATACGTATACACTGGGTCGTGGATTGATTCAAGATAATATTTATCGATTTATTTCTGTACATCTAACTGTGGACAACTAGTTGTAGGTTACTAACGAGGACAGCTTACTTAATAAACTTAAAACATCAAAATATATTAAAAGTGTTGTAAATATATTTTGAACATACTTTGATATATATGTATATATTGTTATAGGTTCGTGAATCAACCAGTGGCCAAGTCTTACTTCCCGAAGAAGTAAAAATCTGTGAAAGTGAGTTATAGTCCCACTTTTAAAATCTAATATTTTTGGGATGAGAATACATGCAGGTTTTATAAATGATTTACAAAATAGACACAAGTACGTGAAACTACATTCTATGGTTGAATTATCGAAATCAAATATGCCCCTTTTTATTAAGTCTGGTAATCTAAGAATTAGGGAACAGACACCCTAATTGACGCGAATCCTAAAGATAGATCTATTGGGCCTAACAAACCCCATCCAAAGTACCGGATGCTTTAGTACTTCGAAATTTATATCATATCCGAAGGGTGTCCCGGAATGATGGGGATATTCTTATATATGCATCTTGTTAATGTCGGTTACCAGGTGTTCACCATATGAATGATTTTTATCTCTATGTATGGGATGTGTATTGAAATATGAAATCTTGTGGTCTATTATTATGATTTGATATATATAGGTTAAACCTATAACTCACCAACATTTTGTTGACGTTTTAAGCATGTTTATTCTCAGGTGATTATTAAGAGCTTCCGCTGTTGCATACTTAAATAAGGACGAGATTTGGAGTCCATGCTTGTATGATATTGTGTAAAAACTGCATTCAAGAAACTTATTTTGTTGTAACATATTTGTATTGTAAACCATTATATAATGGTCGTGTGTAAACAGGATATTTTAGATTATCATTATTTGATAATCTACGTAAAGCTTTTTAAACCTTTATTGATGAAATAAAGGTTATGGTTTGTTTTAAAATGAATGCAGTCTTTGAAAAACGTCTCATATAGAGGTCAAAACCTCGCAACGAAATCAATTAATATGGAACGTTTTTAATCAATAAGAACGGGACATTTCACTGTGGACAAATCACAAAGGCTGAACCTGCCTTCAAAGAATCCAAATAATTCAGTACTTGCTGAAGTCATTAACCAATACCTTGCTCCTGACTCTAAACCCCTGCGGACAATATCCTTCATCATCCTCTGATATTAGACATTCTAAGATATTTTTATAATTATTCTTATCTGAAATCATTTACCTCTTCGCGCTATCTGTATTATATCATAAAAGAAACTATTTTAGTTTCTAAATTCTGAAACATTCGAGTATAAAATAGGAATATTCTTGAAAAAGTGTTGGGAGCTGAAGCATGAGTTAGTATAATATAATGACACTTGATCAACGTGATTATATTACAGTAATTCATGCTGAGTTTCTAAATGGAACATGATGATTCACAGATCATAACGTCATCATGTACTATGTTACACGACTCTTATATTCTCTTTGATCTCTAAATATCAAGAAAATATTTCTTGATGATTCGGCCTTTTCCGAGGTATTCTGGTAATTTGACAAGTCAAGATCGTGCCATTACAATTTCCTTCCTAGAACATTAACAATGTTCATTCCGAAATTTATATCTGCGAATTCTGGACCGTTACAAGCGGTGCTTAATCGCAAGAAGAAGAAACGAAAGGACAAAGCTCCGAACTAGAAATGGGAGTATAAATCATAGCAAATAGAAGAGAGCATTAACTGTGGATGACAATGATTATAGAAGAAGCAAGGACTTTGAAATATAAGGAAAGATATAAAACCTAACAACAACCCAGAAATCACAAACTGCATATATCAATGCATATAGCAATATAAATACATGGGAGAACTAAAAACACTATAAAACCAAGAGTATAGTAGAAGTAAATAGATTCTTCCTGAGGCAGATGAAAAAGAAGAGCGACAGATATGAAAGTGAGGAGTATATCAAGAATCAGCACTGGATGAAGCATATTGACAAATACTTTAAAATATGAGTTGAGAAGGTGTGAGTTGTAAGAAAACAAATGAGGTGGATTTATAGTGAAATATCCGACAGAGAAATCAAAATGGATTATCACATTAATTCGAAGAGGATCATAATTTCCTTAATCGCCGAATAATCAAATCCAATATAGATTACAAAGATTTTCTTTTCGAAGATCAATCGTGATGACGTCAAAAAATACGACGAATCACTATTATCTTATTTCATTCATTTACGATAACTTCACTCACACGCTTCGAGTAATCGAATTATTTTATCCATTCTTCTTGAACATGATAAAACTCTATAATCGTTATAATAACATTCTCATTGTTATTCATGACGACCTCTATCAAATTTCGGGGACGAAATTTCTTTAACGGGTAGGTACTGTGACGACCCGGAAATTTCTGACCAAATTTAAACTTTAATCTTTATATTATTCTGACACGATAAGAAAAGTTTGTTAAGTTAAATCTCAAGAATTTTAAACTGTGTTCATACATTCATTATAACCTCGACCAAATTCCGACGATTCATGAACCGTTATATATAAATAGATATGTATATGTATATATATATATATATATATATATATATATATATATTATAACTTGAGAATATTAATAAAGTATTAAACGTATAATACTTTACACGAACATATTTGTTTCAATATGATTTTTGACGAAATTAAAAAAAAATATATTAAATGATTGAATTATCAGAAACATTGAATTATGATTACAAGTCTCTGTTGAGAGGTCCACTATGATTTGAGAAAATCTATTCCTCTTAACGATATTCAGAATAATTTGTAAAGCTATTTATAAATAAAAACAAAAAGTGTCATTTACGAAAGTTAGACAAAAGTTAGTGGAGAATTGGTTTCCATAATATTCTATTAATCTATTTTCATACGTACAAAGACGTTTTCAGTTTAAAAAAGAACTTTATTATTAAAACGTATATAACTTTTATAAATATCCAGAATCACTTTTGACAACTCATTACTTAACCAGTATAATAAATATAATGATATTTATATTTTATTTCATTAAATATATATAACGATTTAAATTAATATTATATATATTTATACGCGTATTATACATACATAGTTTTTATACTTTTACTATACTTTAACTTTACCTTTACTTTACTTTTACTTTACTTTAACTTTAATAATTAACTTTAATAATTCATACTTTAATAATTCACTTTAATAATTCATACTTTAATAATTCACTTTAATAATTCATACTTTAATAATTCACTTTAATAATTCATACTTTAATAATTCACTTTAATAATTCATATTTTAATAATTCATACTTTAATAATTCACTTTAATAATTCATACTTTAATAATTCACTTTAATAATTCATACTTTAATAATTCACTTTAATAATTCATACTTTAATAATTCACTTTAATAATTCATACTTTAATAATTCACTTTAATAATTCATAATTTAATAATTCACTTTAATAATTCATACTTTAATAATTCACTTTAATAATTCAAAAATCTATTATAAATAGAATTCAATAGGTTTCATTATTTCATAGAAACTTGAAAATATATTTCTCTAAACTCTCTCAATCGATTTATATATATATATATATATATATATATATATATATATATATATATATATATATATATATATATATATATATATATATATATATATATACACATACATACATATATATATTTGCTCTGTATTATTTCAAGATATTATTAGTATATATAAAATATTACGACGGAGTGCTGTCCGAGTGATTTCAAAATAGTTTTTTTGAATGAGTCGAAGCTAAGAAAATTATGGGTTATAGCTATGGAGGTGATGGGTATGGTTCATGGGTATGCTCGTTAGGTCAATCTAGTGTTTATCATCTCCGTTGCGTCTACGTACTTTCCTGCAATATTGAATCTCAATATTGATACGTTCGTGAATCCGAGGCCAACCTTACACTTGTTAAATGACGTTATATGTATTTTTACTACGAAATACAGTATTGTGAGTTTCATTTGCTCCCTTTTATATATATTTTTAGGACTGAGAATACATGCGCTGTTTTTATAAATGTTTTACGAAATAGGTACAAGTACTAAAACTAATTCTATGTGGGTTTAAACCAGAAATATACCCTTAGCTTGGTAACATTAAACTACTTGTCTATGTACGGTATGCGCGAATCCTAAAGATAGATCTATTAGGACTGACAAACCCCATCCCGACTATGGGATGCTTTAGTACTTCGAGGCTATTTTAAACACACCTGATCTGGTGTACTTCAGAGGGTAAAACGTAAACGTTAAGGCTTGTTACCGGGTGCCTACAACTTATAGAATACTTTTATACACTTGCGAGTGTACATATATTTATAAACGGAAATCTTGTGGTTTATTAATATATTAAAATGATTGTTATGATAAACCTATGAACTCACCAACCTTTTGGTTGACACTTTAAAGCATGTTTATTCTCAGGTATTAAAGAAATCTTCCGCTGTGCATTAGCTCATTTTAAGGATATTACTTGGAGTCATTCATGGCATATTTTGAAAGACGTTGCATTCGAGTCATTGAGTTCATCAAGATTATTATTAAACCAATTATAGTTGGATGTATTATGAAATGGTGTGCATGCCGTCAACTTTCGTTGTAAAGAAAGTTTTTCTTTTAAAAACGAATGCAATGTTTGTAAAATGTATCATATAGAGGTCAAATACCTCGCGATGTAATCAACTATTGTGAATCGTTTATAATGTATATGAACGGGTCCTTTCAGCGCTACATACTAACAATAACTCTGAATCTAGCAATACAGCTAACGGCGCAAGAAACCGTGTAAGATGCTCCTACAAGGAATTCACTGCCTGCAAACCTTCAGAATTTGATGGGACCGAAGGACCAATCGGATTGAAACGGTGGACCGAGAAAGTAGAATTGGTGTTTGCCATAAGTAAGTGTACTGAAGGAGACAAAGTGAAGTATGCTACGCATACCTTCACATGTATTGCGTTAACATGGTGGAATACCTATCTAGAGCAAGTGGGACAAGATGCTACTTACGCGCTACCGTGGTCAGCATTCAAGCACTTGATGAATGAGAAGTATCGTCCCAGAACCGAGGTCAATAAGCTCAAGTCAGAACTTAGAGGGTTACGAACACAGGGATTCGATATTACTTCGTACGAAATACAATTCACAGAATTGTGCCTATTGTGTCCGAGAGCGTTCGAAGATGAGGAAGAGAAGATCGACGAGTTTGTGAAAGGGTTACCGGAGATAATCCAAGAAGATATAAGTTCACACGAGCCTGCCTCCATACAAAAGTCACGTAGAATGGCTCACAAACTAGTAAACCAGATTGAGGGAAGAATTAAAGAACAGGCGGCCGAAGAGGCCAACGTGAAGCTATTCAAAAGAAAGTGGGAGGAAAATGGTGATAAGAGTCACCAATACAACAACAACTATCCCAACAATTGCAACATCAATCGCAACTACAACAAACGGCAAAACAACAACAACAACAACCACAACAATCATCCCAACAACAATAACAACCGCAACAACAACAACAATCAGAAGCAACTATGCCAAAGGTGTGAAAAGTATCACTCAGGTTTCTGCACTAAATTTTTCAACAAGTGTAAAAGAAATGGTCATAGCGCGGCGAAAGGAACAAATGGTGTCAGAACGAGTAATGGCGGAGCAAGTAGTGTCGGAGCAAGTTATGCCAATGTAGTTTGTTATAAATGTGGAAAACCGGGCCACATTATTAGAAATTGCCCGAACCAGGAGAACACGAATGGACAAGGCCGCATAAGAGTTTTCAATATTAATGCGGCATAGGCACAGGAAGACCCGAAACTTGTTACGGGTACGTTTCTTAATGACAATAAATCTGCTTACGTTTTATTTGATTCGGGTGCGGATAGAAGCTATATGAGTAGAGATTTTTGTGCTAAATTAAGTTGTCCATTGACGCCGTTGGATAGTAAATTTTTACTCAAATTAACAAACGGTAAATTAATTTCAGCAGATTATATATGCCAGAATCGAGAAATTAAACTGGGTAGCGAAATATTTAAGATTGATTTGATACCAGTAGAGTTAGGGAGTTTTGATGTAATAGTTGGCATGAACTGGCTGAAGGAGATGAAAGCAGAGATCGTATGTTACAAAAATGCAATTCGCATTGTACGAGAAGAAGGAGAACCCTTAATGGTGTACGGAGAAAAGGGCAACACGAAGCTACATCTTATTAGTAATTTGAAGGCACAAAAACTAATAAGAAAAGGTTGCTATGCTGTTCTAGCATACGTCGAGAAAGTACAAACTGAAGAAAAGAGCATCAATGATGTTCCCGTCGCAAAAGAATTTCCCGATGTATTTTCGAAAGAATTACCGGGACTACCTCCACATCGATCTGTTGAATTTCAAATAGATCTTGTACCAGGAGCTGCACCAATAGCTCTTGCTCCTTACAGACTCGCACCCAGCGAGATGAAAGAACTGCAAAGCCAACTGCAAGAACTATTAGAACGTGGTTTCATTCGACCAAGCACATCACCATGGGGAGCTCCTGTTTTGTTTGTCAAGAAGAAGGATGGTACATTTAGGTTGTGTATTGACTACAGAGAGTTGAATAAACTTACCATCAAAAACCATTATCCACTGCTGAGAATTGACGACTTATTTGATCAACTACAAGGCTCGTCGGTTTATTTGAAAATCGATTTACGTTCTGGATATCATCAAATGCGAGTAAAGGAGGATGATATTCCAAAAACTGCTTTTAGGACGCGTTATGTTCATTACAAGTTTATGGTTATGCCGTTTGGATTGACTAACGCACCAGCTGTGTTCATGGACCTTATGAACCGAGTGTGTGGGCCATATCTTGACAAGTTTGTCATTGTTTTCGTCGAGGACATACTTATTTACTCAAAGAATGATCAAGAGCACGAAGAACATTTGAGAAAAGTGCTAGAAGTATTGAGGAAAGAAAAACTGTACGCTAAGTTTTCAAAGTGTGCATTTTGGTTGGAAGAAGTTCAATTCCTCGGTCACATAGTGAACAAAGAAGGTATCCAGGTGGACCCGGCAAAGATCGAAACCGTTGAAAAGTGGGAAACCCCAAAAACTCCGAAGTGTATACGTTAATTTTTAGGATTGGCTGGTTACTACAGAAGATTCATCCAAGATTTCTCCAAAATAGCAAAACCCTTGACTGCATTAACGCATAAAGGGAAGAAATTTGAATGGAAGGATGAACAAGAGAAGGCGTTTCAGTTATTGAAGAAAAAGCTAACTACGGCACCTATATTGTCATTGCCTGAAGGGAATGATGATTTTGTGATTTATTGTGACGCATCAAAGCAAGGTCTCAGTTGTGTATTAATGCAATGAACAAAGGTGATTGCTTATGCATCTAGACAATTGAAGATTCACGAGCAAAATTATACGACTCATGATTTGGAATTGGGTGGTGTTGTTTTTGCATTAAAGACTTGGAGGCATTATTTATATGGGGTCAAAAGTATTATATATACCGACCACAAAAGTCTCCAACATATATTTAATCAGAAGCAACTGAATATGAGACAACGCAGGTGGATTGAACTGTTGAATGATTATGATTTTGAGATTCGATACCACCTGGGGAAGGCGAATGTGGTAGCTGACGCTTTGAGTAGAAAGGACAGAGAACCTATACGGGTAAAAGTTATGAATATAATTATTCGTACTAACCTTACTACTCAAATAAAGGAGGCGCAACAGGGGGTTGTAAAAGAAGGAAAGTTGAAGAATGAGATACCCAAAGGATCATAGAAACATCTTAATATTCGGGAAGACGGAACCCGATATAGGGCTGATAGAATTTGGGTACCAAGGTTTGGAGATGTGAGAGAAATGGTACTTAAGAAAGCACATAAAACCAGATATTCAATACATCCCGGAGCGGGGAAGATGTATAAAGATCTCAAGAAACACTTTTGGTGGCCGGGTATGAAAGCCGATATTGCTAAATATGTAGGAGAATGTTTGACGTGTTCTAAGGTCAAAGCTGAACATCAGAAACCATCAGGTCTACTACAACACGTGGTTACCATGTATTTCATTACTAAATTGCCAAGGACTGCACGTGGTTATGATACTATTTGGGTAATAGTTGATCGTCTCACCAAGTTAGCACACTTCCTGCCAATGAGAGAAGATGATAAAATGGAGAAGTTGGTGCGATTGTATTTGAAGGAGGTTGTCTCCAGACATTGAATACCCGTCTCTATTATCTCTGATAGGGATGGTAGATTTGTTTCAATGTTCTGGCAGATGTTACAACAAGCATTGGGGACTCGTCTAGACATGAGTACTGCCTATCATCCACAAACTGATGATCAGAGCGAAAGAATGATACAAATGCTTGAAGACATGCTACGAGCATGTGTTATTGATTTCGGAAACAGTTGGGATCGACACCTATCGTTAGCAGAGTTTTCCTACAACAACAGTTATCATTCTAGTATTGAGATGGCGCCGTTTGAGGCACTTTATAGTAGAAAGTGCAGGTCTCCGATTTTTTGGAATGAAGTGGGGGATAGACAGATTACGGGTCCGGAGATAATACAAGAAACTACCGAGAAAATCATCCAAATTCAACAACGATTGAAAACCGCCCAGAGTCGACAAAAGAGCTACGTGGACAGTAAATGAAAAGATATAGAGTTTGAAATTGGAGAAATGATCATGCTTAAGGTTTCACCTTGGAAAGGCGTTGTTCGATTTGGTAAATGGGGGAAACTAAATCCAAGGTACATTGGACCATTCAAGATTATAGATCGTGTCGGACCAGTAGCTTACCAACTGGAGCTACCTCAACAACTCGTGGCTGTACATAACACTTTCCACGTCCCGAATTTGAAGAAATGTTTTGCTAAAGAAGATCTCACTATTCCGTTGGACGAAATCCAAATCAATGAAAAACTTCAATTCATTGAAGAACCCGTCGAAATAATGGATCGTGAGGTAAAGAGACTTAAGCAAAACAAGATACCGATTATTAAGGTTCGATGGAATGCTCGTAGAGGACCCGAGTTCACCCGGGAGCGTGAAGATCAGATGAAGAAGAAATACCCGCATCTATTTCCAGAAGATTCGTCAACACCTTCAACAGCTTAAAATTTCGGGACGAAATTTATTTAACGGGTAGGTACTGTAGTGACCCGAACTTTTCCATGTTTATATATATTAATTGAGATTGATATTTACATGACTAAATGTTTCTAACGTGTTAAGCAATCAAACTTGTTAAGACTTGATTAAATGAAATAAGTTTCATGTAGTCAATTGATCACCCAAGTTGACCGGCGATTCACGAACGTTACAAATTTGTAAAAACTACATGTTGTGGTATATATAGATATATATATGGTTGACATGAGATTATGATGAGTAAGTATCTCACTAACTATATTAACAATGTGTGATATACATAAAAAATGAGATTACTAAGTTAAGAAACTCGAAATGATATATATAATGATTATCGTTATGATAACGTCTACTAAATACATATGTATCATATTAAGATATTGACACACTATATTTAACATGATAAAATGATATTTGAATATATCATTAAGTGTGTTAACAATGAACTACATATGTAAAAACAAGACTACTAACTCAAGAATTACGAAACGAGACTTATATGTAACGATTATCGTTGTAACGATATTTTAATGTATATATCATATTAAGATATATTCATACATCATAATATCATGATAACATAATAATTTAACATCTCATTTTATATAATAAACATTGGGTTAACAACATTAACTGAGATCGTTAACTTAAAGGTTTCAAAACAACACTTACATGTAACGACTAACGAAGACTTAAGGACTCCATTAGAATGTATATACATGTTGTGTTTTGATATGTATTCTTACACTTTTGAAAGATTTCAAGACACATATCAAAGTACTTCTACTTAAAAAAAATGCTTACAATTACATCCTCGTTCAGTTTCATCAACAATTCTACTCGTATGCACCCGTATTCGTACTCGTACAATACACAGCCTTCAGATGTATGTACTATTAGTATATACACTCTAATGATCAGCTCTTAGCAGCCCATGTGAGTCACCTAATACATGTGGGAACCATCATTTGGCAACTAGCATGAAATATCTCATAAAATTACAAAAATATTAGTAATCATTCATGACTTATTTACATGAAAACAAAATTACATATCCTTTATATCTAATCCATATACCAACGACCAAAAACACCTACAGACACTTTCATTCTTCAATTTTCTTCATCTAATTGATCTCTCTCAAGTTTCATCTTCAAGTTCTAAGTGTTCTTCATAAATTCCATAAGTATAGTTTCATAAAAATCAAGAATACTTCCAAGTTTACAAGTCTACTTCCAAGCTTTCTAATCCATTCCAAGTAATCATCTAAGATCAATGAACCTTTTTTTATTTATAGTAGGTTATCTTTCTAATTTAAGGTAATATTCATATTCAAACTTTGATTCAATTTCTACAACTATAACAATCTTATTTCGAGTGAAAATCTTACTTGAACTGTTTTCGTGTCATGATTCTGCTTCAAGAACTTTCAAGCCATCCAAGGATCCTTTGAAGCTAGATCCATTTTTCTCATTTCTAGTAGTTTTATCCAGAAAACTTGAGGTAGTAATGATGTTCATAACATCATTCGATTCATACATATAAAGCTATCTTATTCGAAGGTTTAAACTTGTAATCACTAGAACATAGTTTAGTTAATTCTAAACTTGTTCGCAAACAAAAGTTAATCCTTCTAAATTGACTTTTAAAATCAACTAAACACATGTTCTATATCTATATTATATGCTAACTTAATGATTTAAAACCTAGAAACACGATGAACACCATAAAATAGGATATACGCAGTCGTAGTGAAACCGAGGGCTGTTTTGGTTTGGATAATTAAAAACTATGATAAACTTTGATTTAAAAGTTGTTCTTCTGGGAAAATGATTTTGAGTATGAACATGAAACTATATCCAAAAATCTTGGTTAAACTCAAAGTGAAAGTATGTTTTTCAAAATGGTCATCAAGATGTCGTCCTTTCGACGGAAATGACTACCTCTTTAGTAATTGACATGTAACTTAAATTTCCGACTATAAACCTATACTTTTTATGTTTAGATTCTTAAATTAGAGTTCAATATGAAACCTGATGATGTAGCGTGAGGGTACGAAATAGTATTATTTTTACTAGGAAATACTACAAAATATGACACAAGTTTTATTAATTTACGGATGGGATATACCTAAACCTTGCTACAACACTATAGGCAGTGTACCTAATCGTAGAGTAGTGTAGTTTTTAGTAAGTTCGGTTCGTTCCACAGGGAGCTAGTGATTACGTACTATATTTTTATAAAACTATATTTATATAAATATATATATATATATATATATATATATATATATATATATATATATATATATAAGTAGTAATATTATTATAAAAGGGGGGTTTTTACCGTTTAATGACCGGTTTGTCGATTTTATATTTTTAAGCGTAAAGATAAATGACAATAATTAAAGTGCGTAAAATAAATAAATGACGATAAATAAAATAACAATAAATAAAATTGCGATAGAATATGAAATAAAAGGATTATGCTTATTTAAACTTCCGTAATCATGATGTTTGACGTTTTGATTTTAATTAATTGTTACTCGGGTTAATTGTCCTTTGTCATGGTTTATTTGATACCTATCTGGTTTTTATCCATAATAGTCCATCGGTCATAAATATAAAGTGCGAGTGTCCTCGTCAAATTACCCTTATACCCGAAGTCAAATATTCCAACTAATTAAGGATTTAAACTGTGACGCAGTTATCACTTCTGTCAACAATTACACCAGTTATCACTGTATGTAATCTACCCCTGTTTTGATTAGATATGAATATTAATTTACCCACTTGATCAGTTTGAATAATCAATTACCCAACCCGAATAATTAATTAAATGATTATAATAGATTCCATATGAACGTCACTAAATAGGACAACCATAATCATTATTAATTATTAGGATAATTAATTTGAAGATAGGTTTGACAGGCTCCCATGAGTTGTCGCTCAATTAGACAATACCCCCCATCTATTAATAGTCAATAGTCCAATTTCCACAAGTGTCGGTCTTTTGCCCAAACCTTAATTATGGTACAAAGCCCAATTACCCAATTTTAGTAATTAGCCCAACATCATGATTACTTCGTTTTAAATAAGCATAATAATAACTTAGCTACGAGACATTAATATAAAAAGGTTGAACATAACTTACAATGATTAAAAATAGCGTAGCGTTACACGGACAGAATTTCGACTTACACACTCAAACGATCTCTATCATAAATCTTATTATTATCATAATTTAAAATTAAAATTAAGATTATTGTTATATCTTATTACATTAACATTATGATAGAGATTTTTAGATATTGATATTGATAATAGATTTTTAGGATAGAAAAAGGGATGCCTTAATTGAACGTAATACATAGCCTTTTATAGGCGAAATTAGAATTGAAATTTTCATTTACGACCCCTGAACTATGCTAAATTAACAACTTTTTATTATTTAATATTATTCTTATTATGAATTATTTAAATATTATATTTTATTCTTGTGCATAGTTGACTCGTAATTTTTACACCGTTGCGTCGAGCGTTGAGAGTTGACTCATGTCCCGGTTCCGGATTTTCGAACGTCCTTGCGTACTATTTTATATCGTGTACTTTGCGTTTTGTAACTTGTACTCTTGTCATTTTTAGACGTTCTTCATCAATAATTTGAACCTTTTTAATTGTATCTTGTACTTTTGAGCTTTTTGGACCTTTTTGTCTTCAATTTGTCGAATCTGCCTTTTGTCTTCGCACTTATTTAATATAAACGAATATCACTTGAAAATGGAACAATTGCAACTAAAATCTTGTCTTTCTTGGGGGATAATGCTATGAAATATATGTTCCTTTTTAGCCTTATCAATATCCCCACACTTGAGCGTTGCTTGTCCTCAAGCAATATAGTCTTGAAATACTAGAATCACTTCTTTATTCTTCACACTTTGTACATCAGTGATTTTGATATGGCGGTATAAACAATGGTAGTAACGATATGGTTTACAGTCCCACATGACTATAAAAATTTAGATCCATTAAGGAAATTGGATCTTTATGAAAACATTTGATCTTTTGAAAATTCATTCTAGCTTTTACCCTAGATAAGTTTTCTGATTTGATCCATCATCGGTGTTGCAAAATATATTTGTGGATCAATATTTTGGCTAAAACTTTTAGGTTCGTGTAATCCACTGCTATCCCGGTATCGGAAAGCACACATTCAATTTACTTGTTCCGTATATTACCTTTCGGTAAACTACCGTCCGGTTGTAAAGGAAAGCGATGAACAAGAAACTGTTAAGGCAATGTCCCGTGACATGCATTTGATTATGGTCTAAAAACGTGTCGGATGCTAGTACTATCCTTGGTAGGAGCAATAGTAAAGATCATCCTATAATTTTTCGGTCTGGCACAAGGTCCTGTCTCCGACCATGCTATGCAACCACCGTTCTTACGGTTGACACCCGATTTGGTTCAGGTGACCTAATGAATTCCAGGTGAATTTCTTAGGATTTTACGTTCAATGGTAATGAACGCATTGAAAATGGTTTTTCAGAAAACAAATCGGTTTGTATTTTTGATCAAAATATTTTCTAGTTCATGCTCGAGTTTAGATATCATCGAATTCCATGAGTTTGAATTCTCAATCTTTAAGGTCAATCTCTAGGATTGAGTATTATCAGTCTTAAAAGCTGATTTTTAATCTTTAAGGAGATTATCCTTTTTTGGGGATCTGATTCATTAGTCTTATCAAGCTAATTTGCACGGTGCCTCCCCATTGTACGAGATAAATCCTTCTCATGGTTAGGATAAATCTGACCACTTGGCGACCCTGTTTGATGCTGAGGTCCGTGGATTTCCTGCTGATTTTAGAGATGACTTTTCTAGATTTTTCGTCAACCTACAGCTGGTCTAGACGACAACTTCATGACCTAAATCAAGAAGCGCGTTTCTTTTTCGAAAGACTTTACTTCCTTTTAATGATGGAATTGATTCATCGTGTAGATCCATCTTTCTTACAGTAAATCGGGTAAAACTGATTAAAATCGTCCAAAACAAAAGTACCTGCAATAACTTTACAGAAACATGTGATAGATAGTTTTTAATTGAATAACTTGGTACATTCTCCCCACACTTAGTTTCTTTCTTTGCTTTTTTTATTCTCCTTTATTCCATTTTAAATGAATTCAATCGTTTTAGGGTGTTTCTCAATTTATGTCCTTTCCAAGGTAACGATAATTTCGGCATTAACACCTAGTTTTATCGTTCATAAATATGTATAAACATGATTTTGAATTCATTTAGTTAAAAAATTTTAAAATTTTCATAATATTTAGAAAATAAGCCAAGTATAAACCCGAGAGAATTTATAACCCTTCCCCACACTTGAGATCATGCAATGCCCTCATTTGCATGAAATCAGACTATAATTATAAATTCATGAGGGTGATTAGTGCAGGAAAGTGATTAAAAATACCCAGTTTGTAATTACAAAGCTCGTCGAATGATAGATGGCTCGCCTCATCGTTCATTCCTTCATCTATTATATCACATTTATTATTTTGCGTCTTGTTGTCAAAATTAGTAGTTTTTGCTGAACTTAATGACAGTCTTTGAAAGTACATTGTTTTACCCTGTTTTGTACATAATAAAATACAAACATACATATACATATTTTTGAAGTTTGGTATATTACCCTACTTTCAAAAATTTATAATATTTAATATTTTTTTTGGCATACTTTAAATCAATAAAATTAAAAATAATGATAACAAAATTTGTCGTCCCGCCCTCGGGTAAAGCAATTTCGGCTCAACGACCTAGTCTTCAACTCACGACGAATTTTAGAAATCAATTTTTTTAAACTTAATGAAATAAAGTAAATTTTTTTTTAAAATCACACAAAAACTTAAATTTGAAAAGCATATTAATTTCATATAAAACCTATAAAACAAAAAAAAATCAGAATGGAGGGAGAAAACTAGTTCTTTAGTGTCTGCTAGCGGAAAAGACCAATCGGATTCCATTCTCGAAACTACACGAGAACAGAACAACTAACTCTAGACATCATTTTCTTTTTAGAACACTTGAATCTCCCCACACTTAGGTAGCTGTGGTGTCGAAATTGTGATTAACTTCATCGTCAATTTCTTTTGGTCCATAATCAACTTGCCTATCTGTGACTTTTTCTTTAAGCCAGTGCCCGGCTTCTTCTGTAATATCCCAAAATTCAACTAGTTTCGCCCTTTCTTTAGGCGACAGATTGGATACTAACCGGTTACATAACTTAAAGTTCCCCTTACTTCTAGCATCAATAGCCCGTTTAAAAAGTTTCTTCATTGAACTGTTAATAACGGGGTCATCTAATTTCGTATCAACAACGGGGTCCTTTGTTATTGGGTTATCATTAGGTGTTACTTCATTTTTCCCACACTTAGGCGTTTCATTATTGCTAAGCACTGCCGTTGGAGTTGGTAAAACAACATGGTTATTACCAATCGTTTTTATTGGTTCAACGGTTTTGGTTGGTGGAGGTTTAGATTTTCGAATCATAAAGGTGATCGATTTGTCACCACTTTTAAGTGTCATTCTTCCATTTCCTACATCAAATAACGCCCCGGTGGACGCAAAGAATGGTCGACCTAAAATTAGAGGAATGTTTGGGTCCTCTTCTATGTCAATGACAATGAATTCGACTAGAAAGGTTAAATTGCCTACTTGAATGGGTAGGTTGTCAGCAATTCCAACTGGGTGCTTAATGGTTTGATCAAAGAGTCGAACACTCATATCCGTTGGACTTAACTTACCTACACCTAATCTCTTATATAAGGAAAGAGGCATAACACTTACACTTGCACCTAAATCTGCTAGTGCATCATACATGACACAATCACTAAGTAGACAAGGAACAATAAATTCACCCGGATCACCTACCCTAGGTGGAGGTTTTGGTGGAACTGTCTTCACCGAGTTTACTTCTACGGTTTTTGTTTCTTGCACTTTCTTATACTTCTTCTTCTTCTTCTTTCCAATGGTATCACCAACTTTATTACCTATTACTTGCTCATACTCAACTCCTTTTCTTGGAAACGGGATGGGTGGTTTGTATGGTGTCACCACTGGCTTTACATACTCGGGTGGTGGTGGTGGTGTAACTTCTTCATTGTTACTCACATCTAAAATCTTCCCATCTTCTGGTGCTGGTTTTTTAGAATTTGTTGACACCATATTAACATTCTCTTTCCGAGGATTTACTTCAGTATTACTCGGTAGCTTTCCTTGTTCCCTCTCACTCATCATGCTAGCAAGAGTACCTACGTGTTTTTCTAGATTCAAAATGGAAGCTTGTTGAGTTCTTAATGACTGATCAAATCTCTCGTTCGTTTGGGTTTGAGTTTCAATAAATTGTGTTTGAGATTCAACTAGCTTGAATACCACGTCTTCCATATTTGACTTTTTCTCTTCGGTTTGTTGTTGTGGTTTATATAAGCCAGGTCTTTGTTGATTGAAAGTGTTGTTTTGAGTTGGTTGGTTATTCGGACCTTGTTGGTTATACCAGTTATTTTCGGGTCCTTTTGGATTGTAAAGAATGTTTTGATTTCGATTGAAGTTTAGCTTTGGCGGTTGATAATTATTTTGATAATTATTTCCAGGCCTTTGGTTCATATAGAAAACATTCTCTCGTTGTTCCAATGTTGGTTTAATGTGACAATCTTTCAATAAGTGTGGTCCACCGCATAGCTCACAACTGATTCGTATTGCGTGAATATCTTTATTCATCTTTTCCATTCGTCTTTCGAAAGCATCTATTTTTGCGGAAACGGAATCAAAGTCATGGCTAGAATCGGCTCTAGCCGCTTTAGATGATCGAAAGATATCTTTTTCTTGATGCCACTCATGAGAGTGGGAGGCTGTGTTATCAATAATTTTGTAAGCTTCAGTTGCGGTTTTCTTCATAATGGAACCACCAGCTGTTATGTCGATGTCTTTTCTTGTAGCAACGTTGACACCTTGGTAGAATATTTGTACTATTTGATAAGTGTCTAAACCGTGTTGAGGACATCCTCTCAACATCCTTCCGAATCTTGTCCACGCCTCATATAATGTTTCATTTGGCTTTTGTGTGAACGTAACAATTTCTCCTTGAAGTCTCACGGCTTTAGATGCCGGAAAGAATCTTTGAAGAAATTTTTCAACTAAGACATCCCATTTGTCAATCGCCCCTTCAGGTAACGATTCTAACCAATCTTTGGCTTCTCCCTTTAAAGTCCAGGGAAACAACATGAGATAGATCTGCTCATCTTCCACTTCTCGGATTTTGAATAGTGTACAAATTCTTTTAAACGTACGAAGGTGTTCGTTAGGATCTTCATTCGGTGCACCACTGAATTGGCATTGGTTAGTTACCATGTGTAGAATTTGTCCTTTGATTTCATAATCTGGCGCATTAACTTCTGGCTTAATAATGGCGTGACCTTGGCCCGTGCGTGTGGCTCTCATTCGATCTTCCATACTTAGAGGTTCTAGATTTTCCATGATTGGATTTGTTGTATCCGAATCACTAGAGGATTCTGATTTAACGGTTTGGGGTTCAGGATCTTGGAATTGTCCTTGAATATCTTCCGGGTTCTTAGTTGTGAAATCGGGTTCAAAAGATGGATTATCGAAAATTTGAATTGGAGTACTTGGTCGACTAGATGACGATTCTAAAGAAAAATCAACGGCGGCGATATTTGTTAAACGATGTCTTGATCGAGTTACATGTGGTGAACGTATGACCGGCGGTGAACGTCTTGCTTGGTGCATTCACTGAATATCCTATTAGTTTTTAAAAAGGAAAGAAAAATTATATAAGTTATCCAATCAATAGACTTTTCTGATTTTGCCCACGTTTCGAATAGCCAAAAGATGCAGCAGAGGGGCAGGATTCGTTTGGTCTCAATATAATTGAGTACTGTTTGGCTCCAATAACCCGGTCCACGTACAAATCCAACTATTACTACGAACCAGAAAATTTTGATGTCTATCAATTTAACCACTTAAAATAAATTTTCGTAATTTTAAGAAATTTAGAGAAGAAGTAGAAAAAATTCTAAGTCCTAAAAACTAGAATGGCGAGAAATAAGAAAGAAATAGATTGCGCGTCGAAAAATGTCGAAAAATAAAAGGTTGAAAAATAGGCGTCGAAAAATAAAAATAAGAAAGTAGCGCAAAAAACGGCGTCGCAAAATTCAAAAGCACCTAAATCTTAGTCTAAGGAATAAGCACTTAAGAGATTTTACGGCAAACCTAAAAATTCTAGAAATAAAAATAACTATGGCAAAACTAAACTTAATACTAAAAATTGTAACTATAGTCTAAAAATCTAAAGGTAATAAAACTTAAAAAAAAAATTATTATTTATTATTTTTAAAAAAAAAAATTTTTTTTTTAAATTTTTTTTTTTTTTAAAAAAATGAATTTTTTTTTACAAATTTTTTTTTTTTTAATTTTTTTTTAAAAACGAATTTTTTTTCTTAAAAAAAAAACGTTTTTTTTTTACAACTTTTTTTTTTTTTTTTTTTAAAACGATTTTTTTCCTTAAAAAAAAACGTTTTTTTTACAACTTTTTTTTTTTAAAAAAAACGATTTTTTTTTACAAATTAATAATTTTTTTATAATTATTATTTTTTTTCAAAACTTTTTTTTTTAATTCATTTACTATTCATGAATAGTAAATGAAAAGAAATTAATTAATTTACTATTCACATGAAAGCGACATGATAGAAATTATTAATTACAAGTTACATAATATACCCCTGAAGTATTTAATAAATACGACTTTTTAAAATTTACGTAATTCTAAAATATTATTATATTATTATATTCTATTTCAATATTATTATATTATTATATTCTATTTCAATATTATTATATTATTATATTTTATTTCAATATTATTATAATTAAAAATATAGCGTTTTAGCGCTCCCCGGCAGCGGCGCCAAAAACTTGATGATGTAGCGTGAGGGTACGAAATAGTATTATTTTTACTAGGAAATACTACAAAATATGACACAAGTTTTATTAATTTACGGATGGGATATACCTAAACCTTGCTACAACACTATAGGCAGTGTACCTAATCGTAGAGTAGTGTAGTTTTTAGTAAGTCCGGTTCGTTCCACAGGGAGCTAGTGATTACGTACTATATTTTTATAAAACTATATTTATATAAATATATATATATATATATATAAGTAGTAATATTATTATAAAAGGGGGGTTTTTACCGTTTAATGACCGGTTTGTCGATTTTATATTTTTAAGCGTAAAGATAAATGACAATAATTAAAGTGCGTAAAATAAATAAATGACGATAAATAAAATAACAATAAATAAAATTGCGATAGAATATGAAATAAAAGGATTATGCTTATTTAAACTTCCGTAATCATGATGTTTGACGTTTTGATTTTAATTAATTGTTACTCGGGTTAATTGTCCTTTGTCATGGTTTATTTGATACCTATCTGGTTTTTATCCATAATAGTCCATCGGTCATAAATATAAAGTGCGAGTGTCCTCGTCAAATTACCCTTATACCCGAAGTCAAATATTCCAACTAATTAAGGATTTAAACTGTGACGCAGTTATCACTTCTGTCAACAATTACACCAGTTATCACTGTATGTAATCTACCCCTGTTTTGATTAGATATGAATATTAATTTACCCACTTGATCAGTTTGAATAATCAATTACCCAACCCGAATAATTAATTAAATGATTATAATAGATTCCATATGAACGTCACTAAATAGGACAACCATAATCATTATTAATTATTAGGATAATTAATTTGAAGATAGGTTCGACAGGCTCCCATGAGTTGTCGCTCAATTAGACAATACCCCCCATCTATTAATAGTCAATAGTCCAATTTCCACAAGTGTCGGTCTTTTGCCCAAACCTTAATTATGGTACAAAGCCCAATTACCCAATTTTAGTAATTAGCCCAACATCATGATTACTTCGTTTTAAATAAGCATAATAATAACTTAGCTACGAGACATTAATATAAAAAGGTTGAACATAACTTACAATGATTAAAAATAGCGTAGCGTTACACGGACAGAATTTCGACTTACACACTCAAACGATCTCTATCATAAATCTTATTATTATCATAATTTAAAATTAAAATTAAGATTATTGTTATATCTTATTACATTAACATTATGATAGAGATTTTTAGATATTGATATTGATAATAGATTTTTAGGATAGAAAAAGGGATGCCTTAATTGAACGTAATACATAGCCTTTTATAGGCGAAATTAGAATTGAAATTTTCATTTACGACCCCTGAACTATGCTAAATTAACAACTTTTTATTATTTAATATTATTCTTATTATGAATTATTTAAATATTATATTTTATTCTTGTGCATAGTTGACTCGTAATTTTTACACCGTTGCGTCGAGCGTTGAGAGTTGACTCATGTCCCGGTTCTGGATTTTCGAACGTCCTTGCGTACTATTTTATATCGTGTACTTTGCGTTTTGTAACTTGTACTCTTGTCATTTTTAGACGTTCTTCATCAATAATTTGAACCTTTTTAATTGTATCTTGTACTTTTGAGCTTTTTGGACCTTTTTGTCTTCAATTTGTCGAATCTGCCTTTTATCTTCGCACTTATTTAATATAAACGAATATCACTTGAAAATGGAACAATTGCAACTAAAATCTTGTCTTTCTTGGGGGATAATGCTATGAAATATATGTTCCTTTTTAGCCTTATCAAAACCATAGCAATTTGATTCACTCAAAACGGATTTAAAATGAAGAAGTTATGGGTAAAACAAGATTGGATATTTTTGATCTTTTTAGCTACGGAAAATGTTTAATAAATCTATAAAAATCATATCCTAGCTAACTTATATTGTATTATACATGTATTCTAATATATTATGTAATCTTGGGATACCATAGACACGTATGCAAATGTTTTGACATATCATATCGACCCATGTATATATATTATTTGGAACAACCATAGACACTCTATATGCAGCAATGTTGGAGTTAGCTATACAGGGTTGAGGTTGATTCAAAAAATATATATACTTTGAGTTGTGATCTAGGCTGAGACGTGTATACACTGGGTCGTGGATTGATTCAAGATAATATATATCGATTTATTTCTGTACATCTAACTGTGGACAACTAGTTGTAGGTTATTAACGAGGACAGCTGACTTAATACACTCAAATCTTTAAAACATAATAAAAATGGTTGTAATTATATTTTGATCATACTTTGATATATATGTACATATTTGTATAGGTTCGTGAATTGATCCGTGGCCAAGTCTTATTTTCGAGGAAGGAACTATCTGTGAAAGTGAGTTATAGTCCCACTTTTAAAATCTAATATTTTTGGGATGAGAATACATGCAAAATGATTTACAAAATAGACACAAGTACGTGAAACTACATTCTATGGTTGAATTATCGAAATCGAATATGCCTCTTTTTATTAAGTCTGGTAATCTAAGAATTAGGGAACAGACACCCTAATTGACGCGAATCCTAAAGATAGATCTATTGGGCCTAACAAACCCCATCTAAAGTACCGGATGCTTTAGTACTTCAAAATTTATATCATATCCGAATGGTGTCCCGGAATGATGGGGATATTCTTATATATGCATCTTGTTAATGTCGGTTACCAGGTGTTCACCATATGAATGATTTTCATCTCTATGTATGGGATGTGTATTGAAATATGAAATCTTGTGGTCTATTGTTACGATTTGATATATATAGGTTAAACCTATAACTCACCAACATTTTTGTTGACGTTTAAAGCATGTTTATTCTCAGGTGAATACTAAGAGCTTCCGCTGTTGCATACTAAAATAAGGACAAGATTTGGAGTCCATGTTTGTATGATATTGTGTAAAAACTGCATTCAAGAAACATATGTCGATGTAATATATTTCTATTGTAAACCATTATGTAATGGTCATGTGTAAACAGTATATTTTAGATTATCATTATTTGATAATCTACGTAATGCTTTTAAAACCTTTATTGATAAAATAAAGGTTATGGTTGTTTTAAAAATGAATGCAGTCTTTAAAAAACGTCTCATATAGAGGTCAAAACCTCGCAACGAAATCAATTAATATGGAACGTTTATAATCAATATGAACGGGACATTTCACCCATCCCCTCCATTTGGCCAAGCATACTCATTCTCTATCAACTCCCACAGTCTAGAATCAACACCGTTCAAATATATCATAAAACGTGCCTTCCAGTCCAAAAAGTCCTTTAGATTATCAAGTTTGGGAACCTTATTGGTAGATCCAGACTCATTTTCGGAAAGTAGTAATTTGTGAAGTCCTGGTGCAGGCACTGTATTCATTTGATATTTGTTCATTAGTGTCCGACATTTTAATTAATTATGTGAGAATTAAATGTAAATTAAGTTTCTGGGTTAAAAGACACTCGGTCGATTGTGTAAGACACACGGTCGATTGACTAATACACACGGTCGATTGACTAAGAAACACGGTCGATTGTGTAAGACACATGGTCGATTGTCTGTCAAAATTTTGGCAGCACTTTGTTACACACTATGCCTTTGGTATTACAACTCACACGGCCGACTGTCAAACTCCCACAGTCGATTGTATTGCTCACACGGTCGAGTGACTACACACACGGCCGACTGACTATATTGATCTCACACTGTGACGGCCCGAAAATTTCTGACCAAATTTAAACTTAACCTTTATATGTTTTCGACACGATAAGCAGAATTTGTAATGTTAAATCTCAAAAAGTTTGGAACTACATTCATGTAATCAATTACCCTTTGACCGTGTTCGACGATTCACGAACAATTATGAGTATATAGATATGTATATATAATATATAATATTAACTAAAAACATTAACAAAGTATTAGATATATGATACTTTACATGAACGTATTTGTTTCGATATATTTATCGACAGAATTAAGAGATAATATCAAATGATTGAATTATCAGATACATTATGATATGATTACGGGCCTATGTTATGAGGTCCACCTTGATTTAAGAAATCTATTCTTTTTGACAACATTCGGAAAATGGTAAAGTGATTTATAAATAAGAACAAATGTGTCAATTAACGGGAACTAGACAAGGGTTAGTGGAAATTCCTGTTTAATTTCCAAGGCATGTTTTATAATATTTTCCTCATGACCTTGATAAGATAACTATGTTAACTTTCATTTTATTTAATATGAAAATAAGAACGTGGAGTGTAAATAACTTAGATGTTGGATATCGACAAGTTAAGTAACTCGACATTTTTTATTAAGATGATTTCATACGTTTATTTAACCTTTGGACTTTATCCCATGCTTCACCAACAGACTGTAATTTAAAAACTTGAAACCTATTATGAATATATATAATTCTACTTTTCTAAAATGTTTTGTGGTATAACGATTTCCATTATTTTAACCTTTTAACAAAATGATTCTTAAATATATTTAGTTTTGGAAAACAAAATTATCATATTTATTTGATTTAGTTTCAAAAGTACAAAAAATGTTTTCAGTTTAAAAAGAACTTTATTATTAAAACGTATATATCTTTTATAAATATCTAGAACCACTTTTGACAACTCATTACTTAACCAGTATGATAAAGATAACGATATTTATATTTTATTTTATTAAATATATATAACGATTTAAATTAATATTATATATATTTATACGCGTATTATACGTATATAGTTTTATACTTTTACTATACTTTAACTTTACCTTTACTTTACTTTTATTTTACTTTAACTTTAATAATTCATACTTTAATAATTCACTTTAATAATTCATACTTTAATAATTCACTTTAATAATTCATACTTTAATAATTCACTTTAATAATTCACTTTAATAATTCATACTTTAATAATTCACTTTAATAATTCACTTTAATAATTCATACTTTAATAATTCACTTTAATAATTCACTTTAATAATTCATACTTTAATAATTCACTTTAATAATTCACTTTAATAATTCATACTTTAATAATTCACTTTAATAATTCATACTTTAATAATTCACTTTAATAATTCAAAAATCTATCATAAATAGAATTCAATAGGTTTCATTATTTCATAGAAAGTTGAAAATATATTTCTCTAAACTCTCTCAATCGAATTACATATATATATATATATATATATATATATATATATATATATATATATATATATATATATATATATATTTTTTTTTTGTATTATTTCAAGATATTATTAGTATACATAAAATACTACTACGGAGTTATACTCGGACGATTTCAAAATAAGTTTTCAAACGGGATAGAGCTAAGGAAATTATGGGTTATAGCTATGGAGGTTATGGGTATTGATCGAGGGTATTGCTCGTGAGGTCAACCTAACGTTTATCATTTTCGTTGCGTCTACGTACTTTCCTGCAATATTGAATCACAATATTGATACGTTCGTGAATCCGAGATAAACCTTGCACTTGTTCAGTGCCGTCATATACATAATTGCTACGAAATACAGTATTGTGAGTTTCATTTGCTCCCTTTTTAATTGCTTTTGCAATATATATTTTTGGGCTGAGAATACATGCGCTGTTTTATAAATGTTTTACGAAGTAGGCACAAGTACTAAAACTAATTCTATGTGAGTTTAAACCAGAAATATACCCTTAGCTTGGTAACATTAAACTACTTGTCTATGTACGGTAGGCACGAATCCTAAAGATAGATCTATTGGGCCTGACAAACCCCATCCTGACTATGGGATGCTTTAGTACTTCGAGGTTATTTTAAACACACCTGATATGGTGCACTTCAGAGGGTAAAACATGAATGTTAAGGCTTGTTACCGGGTGCCTACAACTTATAGAATACTTTTAAACACTTGCGAGTGTACGGATATTTATGGAAACTGAAATCTTGTGGTCTATTACTATTACGGAAATGATTGATTTTGATAAACTAATGAACTCACCAACCTTTTGGTTGACACTTTAAAGCATGTTTATTCTCAGGTATTAAAGAAATCTTCCGCTGTGCATTAGCTCATTTTAAGGATATTACCTGGAGTCATTCATGACATACTTTGAAAGACGTTGCATTCGAGTCATGGAGTTCATCAAGATTAATA
Organism: Rutidosis leptorrhynchoides; assembly: GCF_046630445.1. Taxonomy (NCBI): domain Eukaryota; kingdom Viridiplantae; phylum Streptophyta; class Magnoliopsida; order Asterales; family Asteraceae; genus Rutidosis; species Rutidosis leptorrhynchoides. Next base: position 665,647,527 of record NC_092334.1, read on the forward strand.
TTAAGTCAATTATAGTTGGATGTAATATAAAATGGTATGCATGCCGTCAATTTTTGATGTAAAGAAAGTTTGTCTTTTAAAAACGAATGCAATGTTTGTAAAACGTATCATATAGAGGTCAAATACCTCGCGATGTAATCAACTATTGTGAATCGTTTATAATGTATATGAACGGGTCCTTTCACACACGGCTTTGGTAATACACACACGGTCTGCTAACAAACTCGCTCGGTCGATTGAGGGACTCACATGGCCGATTGTCAAGACACACACTGCCTAGTGTGTTCTTGACAGATACAGGTCGACTTTTAGGGTTTTCTAGACTCAAATCGATTTTTTGGTCGATTTTTGATGTAAAACTCTAAACCAAAACGTAGAAAACAAGTGCAATGACACCACAAACACTTTTTTGACAAAGAAAACACAAACTATAACGTAAGAAAAAGGATTAATCGTTCAAAACACAAATAACACCAAAAACACCAACTATTTGACCCAAAAACGATTTAGATCAAGCAAAACCAGAGACTCCGGCTCTGATACCACTTTGTAGACGGCGATTTAAGAATCTTAGGTCGCTTGCTAACAATCCTAGAGGCGGAATACACTAGAATTGGGTTAAACCGAGATATGGGTCGTATCGGGATCGAATAGATCAAACCTAGGACAATTACTAGATTAGATCGACGCCTAAACGAAGTATTTCGGTGGTATTTGGTGTTAGGGTTCGGGAGAGACGAAAACCTGTCGATTCGGGTGAATGGGATGATTAACCTCAACAAATAAGTCTCAACCCGTATATATACTGCATATCAGACACACTCGGTCGAGTGTGTCTCTCAGTCGGTCGACTGTGTAACACAGTCGGTCGAGTGTGTGGACACACTCGGTTGACTGTGTGTGCAGTTTAACTAATTGGTTGTTTAACAAATTAAGCCCGCACAATCACAAACGTAATCAATAGTCACAAGTAAACATTATTACATAATCGAATGTATCAAACTATGAATCTATCTACGGCTGGGATTCATGCACTAACACAAAGCCCTTGAACTCCAAATCAAATAACTATTTACACGAGGAGCCGACAATATCTTCAATGGTATCCATTGACCTACCAAGTTTCTCAACCACACTAACCTTCTTTTCCTTAGTCAAAGGTCTAGCCAATTACTTTCTACTTTGGTGAATCAAATAGCTTTTCCCGATTTAAAGAAAAAACAAAAACTCCATATAGTACCCGATTGTTGAATTTCTTGCAAAATCCGCATCACAATCTTCCACACTCCGTAGCGACCGTTGTAACCTCACCATCATTTGACGACAAATCGCAAAAGGTGAAAGAATCACCTTCCACTCAAACTTATGCTATTCTTCTTAGATTTAGAAGTGAAGATCAACTCATATATCGCATCTTAGAAGCTTTGACGTTGTGTGGTTTCTAACATTTTTTTTCTGAATTTGCCACAATTTTAGCGAGTATATTTCTAAAACCCATAAGTAAAAAGTGAAGGAGTGTTTGTTAGTATTCAAGTCAGTGTTTTTTCAAACATCGTAACAAAAAAGTGAAAGGAGTGACTTGTCATTTTTTGACGAAAAACAATAATACAAATAAACAGATCCGAAGAACAACAAGGTACAAATCGATACAAGAGGAAATAAAAACTAGCCTAGTCCACAACCAAAACAAACAAACAAGTTAAACCGAACACTGCCTAACCATCAAAAAGGTGGATAAAAGGTTAATGGAGCAAGTAAAGTATATGACAAAGACTTCATCTAAAATCCTAAGTACCGGCCGGACCAAAACCATTTTTGACGAACACAACGAGTCGTCGGGAGAACACCAAAGACCTTCGTATCATCCGAAAATTAGAACATCGGCGGCAATAAATCTTTACGAGATGCCACGAACATGAAACGAAGGAGCCCGAGGAGTAAAACCACGATGGGAGAGCAAAGAATCCATGGAACCCGGAATAAAAACCAACATGGTGTTAAAACCACCAAAATCACCGACAAAGTAAGCTCCTGCGAGCCTAGTAACCCAAAAAACGCACGGAACATGAGAGTTGTGAGGACAGAACCACCATGAAAACGAAGGTAGAATGAGGTTATGGCTGCTGTAAACCTTCGAAAAAGAGAAACGAAAATATCTCTAAAAAACCAAAGCTAGAGGAAAGAAGAGATCCAACATACATAAAAATTACTTGTAGAAAACTCGAACAAAAAGAAACGCAACAAGATCCCAAGAAGACCACCCCTCAAACAAGCATAAAACGATGATTGTGAAGACCACCTCTCAAACAAGGAGTGACTTGTCCGTGTTCAAATACTATTCATGAGTTAACTTGGTCAACAAATATATGTTCAACTAATACGAAAAGGTGAAAAAAGAAAAAGATAAAAAGGAAATTTCTCGCATTCGTAGAAAAATGAAGGAGGAGAACTCCGGGGGAAACGTAAAAAAACATGATGGATCTAAGAAATGTCAGTTCCCAACATTTCAAACTAGAAACACCAGTTCACAACGTTTCCGACGAAAAACACATTTCCTGCGAAAAACAATTACGAAGTCCCTTCCACTCTCTAAAGCGTACGTAAAATTATAGAATTTTATAGTGTTAACATTAACATATATACTATTGATAATTGACACTCGTAATGTTGACGTTTCCTCTCCATCTCATTGTCGTTTAATTTTTTGTTAACATTAACACTAGATTAATATTATTTTAGTATCATTCCCCCATATAACGAACATCAAAAATTTTTCCTTTCATTTTATTGTTATTATCATCATTATTTAAGAGCGAGAATGGAATCAGTGACGGGGATCACCAAAGGAGTTCCCACCACTCGATCATATTCGTTTCACGTGTCAAGGATGTTTCACCGAACAACTGTCATTGTGTAGTCACCTTAAGAAGCACCCTGAATAACTATCATAGGAGAGACTCATACAACGATACCTCAGGAATCACCCCCGTACAACTGCCAAAAGATAGACTCAGACAGCGTTTGAGAGACAGCGTTCGAGAGGACTCCATAACCAACTTAAAGCAAACTACATTATGAAATCACCGAATGAGACTCGAATTTAAAACCTCACGTAATTTTATACGGGGAATATGGGATTATCAAAGTCCTTTTGTGTAGGTAGTTACTTTAGCGCTGTGGCATCGTTGCTACTTGTGTTGTTCTTCGTGTGCTTTCTTTTATTTAGAATATTTGTTCCTATAAAATCGTAAAAAACAGGTAAAAAAATTAAAAATTAACAGTTAAAAATAAAGAAATTGCTCCAATAAAGATCTATTTGGCCGCATGCGTGGATGCATGTTATGCACCGCCTCTTCAATCTGATGGAACAGAAGGCTGACAGAGTACTATGTGTTTCAATTGAGACCTCCCCTTAGATTCGAAGGTTCGATAATATTGTTGATGTTTGGTTCTGTTGATAGGTCAAGCGACATAAACGCTCATGTACCACATATATATCTATCCGTTTCTGCAAAAACCACCGACAACAACAACGGACGGATGGCCATTAACTGAGGAGCGTGGTGCCCACTCAAACAGACTAGAGATAGTCGAGAACCCTGCACCGACTTATTACGTGTTAAGTTTAGGCATCATGAAACGAAAATATATTGAAGATCCTGTTATCCTAAAACACATACGTCACGTCTTTCAATACTCATATAATTAATATTTTCTTTTTCCTGACGGAGGACGGTAGTGATGTGTGTGTATAAGTGAGTCGATCTGAGGATGAGAAATATGTGTATTATAATAATAATAAAATGAAATAAAAGAAAGGGAGTTATAAATCCAACATTCAAATTACTTCATCCACTGAAATTATGCATTGACAGGTTGTACTGTACAATATATAAGATATATAAATCATTGACTAAGCTTAATGATTAAACGTCTTTCCGTCAACTATTATGAGATGGCTCCCGCCAATAATTTTGAGTGCGATATTGATTTGAATGATATGTTGGCGATTAGTGTTGGCACTCTTGTCCAAATACCTTGAATAACTCAATTGAAGATTGGGTAGCATACAGCTAATCTGTATGTATTCGGCTCGGACATGAATCGAGTGACTGTGTTGATAAATGAGTCGTGAGGAAATATTTCTAGAGAGAGAGTATCAAGTCTCACTCATTGTGACGTGACTTATCATGTGTCTTGTCTTGGAAATAATATATATACGCAAACACTAGGGTTTGTGTTGTTCATGGGTCTGACCATGCCGATGTATCATTCCTTAATGGGCTTTGACCAACACTGGGAGTTGGCCAAGCCATTTAATATTGTTTGTGCTCACTACTGGAAAATCTGTTTTTCCGGACTATTCTTCCGGACGACTCATCGTCCCAGAAGGTCTTCCTGGACGACACATCGTCCCTGACGAGTCGTCCAGGAAAGTTCGTCCCAGAAAGTTTTCTCGGACGACCTTTTTTTCTCAGATGGAAAATGCGGCCCATATTGACTTTCAACGCTTGCCTTTGTGGACGCTATTTTCAGACGACTGATGGAGACGACTTGTCGTCCCAAAAGGTTTAATATTAAAATAATATTTTATTTTTATTAATAGTTATTTAATGATAACAGAAAATACCACATAATCCCGGGCGATTTAATCCCGGACGACATATCGTCTTGAAAGGCATCTGTTGTTTCTGCAGCATAATTCGTTTCTGCAGTTTTTCAGCCGTACGAAACGGCACATTTCAAATATCAAAACCTGCTATATAAATACGATTATAGTTTCACAAAATACCAAAATAATATTAAATAAAAGTATCCAAACGCCAATTACAATAATTATCCAAACATTTCAAAATCCGGAAAACTACCAAATCAACTAATATCGTTTACAAAACATAACTTAACATTAAACACACCCAACAAAAGCATATTTGTCTTCAATCACACCCAACAAATTACAAATCACAAAATCCA